>NW_006292573.1:1461614-1473991 GCF_000327345.1 Myotis davidii
AGAGAGAGAGAGAGAGAGAGAGAGAGAGAGAGACTGGTAAATACTTTAGGTGACTAAGAGTCTGGTATGACCCTAATATCAGGTTGATCAGGAAGCTCTTACATGTAGGCTTTCTACATATTTTTTAGGGGCTGATCCATTCATTAAATAATACCTATAATGTTTATTACAACTTTTCCTAAAGAATATTGCAAATGTTAATTCATCAGCCTCCACAATACCCTTCATAATAACATGAAAAATAATATTCACAACACTTTGAGCTTATATAACCCTTTTTCTCTGAAAATCCATTAAGGCATCATAAACATTAATAACACGAACAAAAGTCCTAGTAATATGTACTAGCTGGGTCTCAAACAGAACAGATGCCTAACCTCATTTTGTAGATGCTGAGATTTAGTCACAAATTGGCTGGGAAAATTGCCTCAGACTAAAGAAGCAGTCACCAGCTGAGCCAGCAGTAGAAATCAATGCTTTTTTTGATTCGCATGTCCCCATTCCAGACACCGTACTTTTTCCTATAGAAGTAGGAGGCGTTCGATCTTTATCTTGAACGTTACCTTTCACATTCACAAAACCGTCTAGAACTCTCCACCTGTCCTACATCAGTTATCTGCGGTATCAGGAACCTGGAGAGTCACTTCAGAAGTCTCTCTCAGGTACAGACACAAATGTAGTAATGGCTGACTTTCCATGTTCCCAGTCACACTGCCTGTACTAGATTCCATAAACGCTTTAACAAGGTTAGGAATGGCTTGGTTCTCTTTCATCACACCTACCCTCAAGCCTTTATTTATTTTATTTTATTAATATATTTCTTTATTGATTTCAGAGAGGAAGGGAGAAGGAGAGAGAGAGAGAGAAACATCAATGATGAGAGAGAATCATTGATTGGCTGCCTCCTGCACACGTCCCACTGGAGCCCGCAACCCAAGCATGTGCCCTTGGCTGGAATCGAACCTGGGACCCTTTAGTCCGCAGGCTGACGCTCTAGTCTAGCCACTGAGCCAAACCGGATGGGGCTCAAGCCTTTATTGAATTCAAAACTTGCTGAAGCAGCAGACAAAAAAAAAAAAAAGCCAAATCATTAGATGATGTCACTAAATAAGAATTTTTTTCTACAAACTGTTGGTAAATATTTATTTTAAACTTGATTTGTGTTAAATCCAGCTTGTACTCTGTCTATCTCTTCTAGAGCAGGTAAAAATCTACTCAAAGCCGAGTAACTAGTTTCTTATCCAGCTATAGATCTTGACGACTTTTAGTATTTCTCCCTGAGAGCTGCTCTCATGAAATGATGTGGAGCTTTTCAGCTTCACTTTTGAAGGGAGGTGATGCTTTACTTCCCTTTCATGTTTGTCTGAAAGCACCTTCGCCAGCCAGCCAGCAGCTGTGCTGCATGTGAACTTTCCTACAGGCTCTCCCAAACAAGGTGAAAAAAAAATCATTAGTAGTCCAGATTTCAATCTTCTGCACAGCTCAGGTAACAATACATGAGTAATTTGCCGCCCTTCGCTTTGGCAAGCTGATGCCTAATGATTACCAGGGACAGGATAATGGTACCATAGTGATTACACTATGTTTTTCTAAGCACTTTCAAGGCCTTTGCTTTCAGACCTGCCCTAATGAAAAGAATGCTCTGAAATTGGGCCAGGTCTTTATTAAAAATGTTCTGACAGGCTCTGCTTAGATAAAACGTATTCACTTCTCGGATTTGAACCTTCTTCAGAGGATTTGGAAGGCATGGGCTCCGTAGTAGATATGATTGTCTGAACACTTGTGTAAAGAGGAAATGAGGTGTTAGTTAATTCCATAAGCCATTGGAAAGATTTATTTAAAGACGATATGATGGTAACCCGTCTCTAGACAGTGAACTGGCTCGGGAAACTATACAAGACAAGCAGACAGAAAATCATAAAAATCTGATTTTTGTTTATGTTACTGAGTTACTGTATGATTTTATGAAAGTTAATTAATATTTCTGAGTTTCTTGCTCACTGTAAGCAGTTAGCACAGCTGTCAATCACTAGAAGGGTAGATAAGAATACAGTCAGAGGGACTATTGATAGAAACCACTGCATGGACATGCAGTTGTGGCTATCCTGGGTGCCTTTTCGTTTTTATATGTAAGAAAACATGTCGGTTGCACTGAATCAACTTCCAGTCCGCCCTGCACACCGCTGCCTAAGCTATCTTTCTGAAGCACAAAAATATGCAACACCATGACTGGACGCCTGGAATACCTTACTAGTGCCCAGTGTTCATCAGAGGGTGGTTTACTTGATATTCATCTGGGAAAATTTATAAATATTTATTATTTCTGTCCTTCTGATTCCATGTTGTGTGGGAAGAGGAAGATAAGGAAATAGGTATACAGATAACAAATCTATATTTTTAAATAATCTTCCTCAAGCTATTTGGTAGATCAGATTTGGAAATCAAACTCTTTGAAGAACTAAAGACCATTATTTTCTGGAGGAAACTATGAAACTATTGTATGAGTCCAGGCTGGGATAGAAGAATACAGAGATGCAAAAATACAAGGGACAAAGTAGATAGGAAGAGATCTGGATATCACCTGGGATTTTGGATTAGGTGTAGGGGAATAAAAAACAAAATAGGGGATGTAAAATGAAGTACAGACATATTGAAGGTAGAAGGTGAATGTGTGAGAACAGTGATAAGTTTAATGTGCCCTAAGTTTGGGGCACATGCAAAAGAAGCTGATAATTATAGTCAGTTGGACACAGAGCTCTGGAGCAGGGAGAGGTTCTGAGTAAGTGAAATTGCTTTGAAAGCCAGCAGTTGGGATATGGATCAGACAACCTAAGAAGCAAAGCTGAGAACTGAACCTTGAGGAACTTCAGCATTAAAAGCAGGCAGGGGATGGGGAGCAAAGGAAAGATGACTGAACACAAGTGATCAGAGACTAGCAGAGAGGTGTCCCAGAAGCACGGGGTGTGCAGAACTGACAATGGCCCATGTCCCAGAACAGCGGTTCTCAACCTGTGGGTCGTGACCCCTTTGGGGGTCGAACAACCCTTTCACAGGGGTCACCTAAATACAACCTGCATATCAGATATTTATATTATTATTCATAACAGTAGCAAAATTACAGCTATGAAGTAGCAACAAAAATAATTTTATGGTTGGGGGTCACCACAACATGAGGAACTGTATTAAAGGGTCGCGGCATTAGGAAGGTTGAGAACCACTGTTCTAGACAGTTCAAGCAGGCTAAGAACCAAAAGCCTTACACTAGGTTTGATGAAAGCCAATATACTGATATGTATCAGCCAACTATTGTTGCAATGTGCTAGGAATGAATGTAGCTGGAAGAAATTTAAATACTAACATATTCTTTAAAGCAGCTTGATTGCGAGGGGAAGAAAAAAGATATAACAATAGTAGTTACAGGGTCAAAGGTGGTATTTTTAAAGTAGAAGAGCCTTGATGTTTATATGCTAATAAAAAAGCATAACTGAGAGAAGGAGATTGAAGGAAAAGAAGAGAAAATGATGGAAAAGTTGTCAAGGAGATGAAACAGGAAAGGCTTCAGAGTTCAAGTCTATATTTGGTGGTGGAAAGCAAGGAAATGTCCCTTCCTCTGCAGCCTTAAGGTGGGATGGCAGTGTAGATAGAATTTTTATCTCATGTGCTTTATAAGTATGACGAGAGAAAGGTTGAGTAGGGCCTTGAGAATAACAGTGAAATGTGTAGCAGCTTCTCTGCTTATTGAAAGAACAAGGTCGTGAGCTTCTAGGCAATACAATAACCCACTTACAGTCAAAGACTGAAAACCTAACAATTCAAATCTCATTGGCTGAATGGTTTTCCTCCTATAGTTCTCAGCAGAATAAACACGATAGACTCAGAGTTGTTTTTTCAGGGAGGATCGGCAGAACAATAAAATAGAAACAAAAGGATGGTAAGAAGGTGGGAAGTTGGAAATTATGATTCTGAGCATTAGACTGAAAGTATAAGCCACACCAAAGTAGATTGGAGGTGAATTCCTGGAGTTAAAGGAATTGAGAAGTCAGACATAAATTGGTGTGGTTTATGAGGCCTGACATTAAGGCTAAATACTATTTGCTGCCTTGATATCTGGTAAAATAGAAATTACCTCAATGGCCTAATCCCAAGCTTCCCTCCCACTCTGTTCTCATAAGTAAGATCCCCTAGCCAGACAACCCTTCTTATCACAGGAACCAGGTACAGTTTCTGCTTACCCCTGAGCAGTGGGTTGCAGTTCCCCGCCATTCCGTAGAATTATTTAAGCAAGTCAGTCATATCTCCCATGGGAACCAGGGGCACTCACCCTCTTGATACTACAAAGCCTGCCTCGACTACCCCTAGTCGTTCACTCTGTTCCCAAGTGCGCTCCATGTGTCCCTGCGTGATGTGTGGTGTCTTCCTCTCCTGCGTGTGAGTATCATTAGCATCATGTGAGCTTTGCACATCACTGTTTGGCCGCCCTCATAACTGTAGAGCCAGGTGCATAGGAGGTGATTAAAAATAGTTGGGTGTGTTGTTAACCCAGACATTGATATTGCCCAGCATGTGGTCAGGACTTGGGTAAGAGGGAAATGTGGTCAAGGGCCAAAGTTTTAATAAATGTTGGAAATTAGTTTTGAAGTGGGCAGAGCCTTAAAGATAAGAGCAGAGAGAGAGAATGTCCAGATAACATGAGCCACATACCTGCTGATCTTCCTAATCCTTCAGGAGATTTTAGGAGGTAGGGGAAAAAAATGACCCATGTCTCAAGAGACAAATCTATGCTAGATATTACACTGGACTCTAGTCATGATACATCACATAATTCTTCCCCAAACTAAACAAGATAGGTATTATTAATGTCCTTTTTTTTTTCCGAGGTGAGGGTCGAGGCCCATAGAAATAGGAAACCTGCCAAGTTTTTACTAAGACAAAGACTAGACTGGAACACTCATCTTCCAAGTCCCACTACTGTGCTGCCAGGACCCCTTCAATTCCCATCATTGAACATTTTAATTTGAGATTACATTATGTTCAAAAGTTTATGTTAGATACCGAGGACACAAGACAACAGTGAACACAAGAGCTCCTTGCCCTCAAAGAGCCTACAACAGTGGTCGGCAAACTCATTAGTCAATCCATACTCCTCTTGTATACTTGTTTCAGATAGACGAGTGTGGATGGGAGAGTTGGAAGGGGTCGACCTCAGCGAACATACCTCAAAACAATGTACTTCCCCTGTGCTATGTATCCCGTGGCCCTCCTGCGCTGCATCTCCCGTCACCCGACCAACAAACACCCCCCACCTCTTCTAACGCCACTTCTTCAAAATACACTCGCCTAGGCCGAAAACCAACTTCTGCACATAGGCCACGAAGTTTCACCTGCACTGTACGTGCGTGCCCGCACATGGTATTTGTGGAAGAGCCACACTCAAGGGGCCAAAGAGCCGCATGTGTCTCATGAGCCACGGTTTTCAACCACTGGCCTACAATCTGATGGGAAATGTCAGAGTCATTCCTCCAGGAGAAGAAATGACTTATGCTAAAGGCATTTTAAAAACTGGTAATGTGGATGATAAGTTATTTTCAAACCTAGTGTAATTCTTTGCCAAACAGAGGGATCACTTTTCCCAGTGAATATAGAAGCATCTATATTTAGGCTCCCTTTTGTTTTTGGATCTTGATCCAGCCCATACAGCTTAAAGCTGTGTTTGTTTCTCTTCTAAGCAGCCTAGCTACAGGCATTATATGTGGTTCTTTAAGAGCCTTATGATTTTTTATTATCCCTTTGTGACAGTTTTCTCGGAGTTATGCAAATGATATGCCAAGTATAGTAGACTGAAATTTCTTCCATTTTATCTCTGTCCAAATAGAAGTTGCCTCATCTGCATATAACAGTTCCCTTTGCCACTCAGTTGTGGTAGAAAATTGGAAGTCCTTTGTATTTGCATTTCCTGGGGATACAGACAAGAGTAGATGCCAATAATGGATGTTATAATTTGCTTCCTTCTCTTTGCTGCCTATAAATCTTTGAATATTTTTCTACAATAGCAAGTGAAGAGATTCAGCAAGCATAATGGGGAGAGAGGAGCTGTAAATCTCAGCAGTGGTGGTGGATTCCAGCTACGAATATTTCAGAAACAAGACACTCTCTTTAAATGAAACGCTAATGGTTTTTAAGATGCTGCTAGGCCTGATGTGCTTTTGATTTCATTTAATAATACAAAGCTCCTGACTGCACAACACGAGATCTGGTTGGTAGATTCAAAAGAAAGTCTTTTCTCCTCTTCTAATTTCAAATGCTGGCTTTATTGTGGTGTCAATTCTTGATTACCTACACACTACACCAGAAATACACAGGTATGCACTAGTCTATTTAAATAATTTATATTTGGTTTTAAAATGACACTCAGATACAAAAAGTCGCTCTCTTTTTCCCTCTCTGTCTCTTTCTCCCTTCCTTCCTCTCTGCCCCGACTCACACACACACACAAATATGCACACTCACCCAAACTTACCCACAAATACCTAGCCTTCTTCCCTGAACCCTTGTCTAGTACGTTGTGACTCAACTGAGTGATAGTGATTATCTGACCATCAATATGAAAGTGAACATTTTTACTCAAATGTAGAGATTTCAAAATGTAATGCTATTGATTAAATGTCAGTTTTTTTCCCCTCACCTCTTATATCCTACAAATAATAAATTAGGAGAATCCAAAATTATTCAAACTCTTCTTTTTCTAATTCATTTTGGCCATTTTTCTACCTCTTTTACCTTAAATGTAAACTTTTATATACTGAACTAGCGGCCCGGTGCACAAAATTCATGCACAGTGTGGTCCCTAGTCCTGGCTGGTGATCAAAGCACCAGCATCTGGTGTGGAAGGGCAGGTCCCAGCTGACCTCTGGGTCCTGGGCAGCACCTGGGCCCCTGGGCCCCCATGCACCTCCCTCTGCTTGAGTCATGACACCCGAGTCCCCACGCGGAGATGCGGTGAGTGTAGCCTGACACCACAGGCCAGGGCACAGAGTGGGCCTCGAGCCACCCAGTGGCGCAGCACAGAAGCCAGGCAGGCAGTGCGCTCTCTCCCAGCCAGCCTCGCAGACCAACTCCAGCACGAACCCACGGGGAGCCCAACTGGCCCCTGTGGTCTCGGTGGCTGCAGCCCAGCTCACCAGGAAGAGGCCATGTGGGTTCAGAGCAGGCTCCTCATGGGTGTCCAGCACCTGAGCATGTGGGGTCCTTCCCCAGAACGTGAGCCCTGGCATCCCGGGAAGGGTAGCAGGGAGAGTGAAAGTGAGCTTGGCAGACACCCCACATTCTCACTGCACCTTTGTCTCCATCATCCCCGCCCCCAGGTAGCTGGCAAGAGGTCACAGCCCCTTCCTGGCTGCCACAGGAAGTTGGCCGCTGCCACCCACCCCCAGTTCCCTGTCCCAGCCTGGTGATTGGGTTATCAGGGCCTGCCAGCCACTGGTCACCGCCTGCACGGTTTGGTGGGGCAATCGGGCCTCTCTCACACCTGTCTTGGCCTGATGACACCCGCTCACCTGCTCCATTATCCCGCCATGATTCTGCTCTCGTCCAGGGCCTATCAGGGATGGCAGCACCTCCACTGCCGCCTACTGCCAAAGCTGGTCGCCGCCACCCCCTGGTGGTCAGTGCACATCATAGCAAGCAGTCGAACTTCTGGTCAAACTCCTGGTAGAGGGGACAATTTGCATATTAGGCTTTTATTATATAGGATTGCTTATCATTCTCAAGTCCATAGCAAGACTACCTTGTTTTACCCACTTGTTTTTTTTTAAACATCTGTGAAAGCATACAGCTTTTCTATAAGGTGTCTGTTATTATTCTAGTGAGATGTTTAAATACCTTAAATATTGCAAATATTGTAAACTAAACCCAGAATACCTCATTAACTTGCTATATTCAGTAATACTACTACCAGGGAGAATTGGCAGGCTATTGTGCAAGAAGAAAAAAAATACTAAATAAAAATTGACACCTACTAGATGAGCTTACACAGAGTGCTGAAAATAGGCATATTTGATTCTGACCACAAATCTGCAAATTGAACTCAGTGAACTTGTTTCCTGAATTGTTCTCTACCCTCTAATGTGGCTACCTCATTCTCAGCCTAATGATCTCTCTTCCTACAAGCCAAGCGTCACCCATGTGACAAAATCTTTTCTAATTCCTCAGCAAGGAGTTTTTCATTCCTCCTGTTAGTAGAGTGGTTGGTGCCCAGCCCAGATCCGTTTTAGCTAACAGTTTCCCTGGCCTGCAGCTGCTACAAGAGTTGGCTGCTACCAGCTCATATATGGATGGACACACTCTTTACCTGAGGATTGCCTCCCACCAACCGGAGGCCTCTTCACTCAGAATGTCTGAAAGGCTGTTCTGTCCTGAGAGCTGGCTGATATGTGGAGACAAAAGGCCACCTGTTGCCTCAAGGTGGGAATGAGTTAGTGTGCCATTCATGCATTAGCGGTCATCACAGGATCCCTGAGGCTAGACTTGTGTTGTAACTCTTCTTAGCTTCACTCCAGCCCTATTCTGTTTTCCTCTCTAACAAGGTTCCTGAGAGAACTTCGTCTTTTAATCATTTGTACAAGGATCTCTATCTATCTCTGGCTCTGCTGTTAGAAAACTCAACCTAAGATAGTTGGTACCAGGAATGATCCTAGAAAGTAGTCCTAAAAATGGAGACTAACCAGACAGTAACAAAGACTTCATTACTGTTGATTGGGAGAGTATTGATTGTCTGGACCTGCTATAGCCATACAACTGCTGAGAAATTCACCACTGGTATCTTGGATGAGATACAGATGGAGATAGCTTGTGTAATGTTTCTGATGCTTAAGAGTTTCAGTGTAAATAATAACTGTAAGGACTGTGGTATTTGGTAGCTGTTACTAAGTGCCATTAATGCCTTAAAGAAGGAAAATACAGGCTCTGATTCAGTTGCCAATTTAAACAAACCATGCTTCCTTGGCTGCAATGGAGAGCCTCATCTCGTTGCCAAAGTGCAGACAGAGCTGGCAACCAGGCACAAGACTTAACTTTAATCCTTCCACTCTGGAAAGAGACACTATTTAATCTGATTATGATTAACTTATATTCTGGATATTCCTGTTCACAGTGCCTCTACCATGGCCTCAATTCAAGGATATAATTCACTAGCATGAAATCCTGTATACTATTTTTGTAAACCAAGGCCCATTTTATGGCAAATGAGGTGTATTGCTCCTACAATATACTACCTCATTCTGAAGCTGCGAGTGTCACCGAGCAATAGAATGATCTCTTGAAGGTACAGCTGAAGCTTGAAGATGACACCTTGTGAGGATATGGAGTACATGGTGTCATGTCCCTAATGAAAGGAGTTTTTAGGGGCAAAATAGGCAGGTTTAGGGAGCTTTAGAAATAAAGAGGATCCATGGGGGAGGACCTCAAAGGTGAGGGCTTGGAGCTGCCAAGAGGCATACATTCACAGAGAGCAAAAGGTGCCACAGGATAAGGGGAGAGGAAGACATCCATTCACAGAAGATAGGGGAAAGCCACAGGGTATGGGGAGAAAGAGTAAACAAGCTCTCACAGGGGACAGAGAAATGCTGACAAATGGGAGAAAAAGGCAAACAGATTTTCACAGGAGATAGAGAATTCCACCACCGAAGGGGGGAAAAAGTGAGGAGGGTGGCACCACGTGAGTTTTAAGCTTTGAAGTTGATATTCTACCATTTGAAAGGCAGCATCAAGAGGCAAAGAACTGCAGCCTTTACAAACCTTAGGAAAAAAGGGCTTAGTGGGCTACACCCTTTAAGACCCCCTCCCCACATAGGAGTCTGTACTTGTTTCCAATAAATGTTCACCTTTTTACCTACCACCTTTTGTCCATGGCTTCATTCTTTGAATCCCCCTGGACAAGAACCTGGGAAAGAAATCACCTTTGCATCCTACTCAGAAAACAAACAAACAAACAAACAAATAAAAAAACCCACAAAAACACTCAATTCGCTAACAGGTAGAATATGTGGATCTGGTAATCAAAGAATGTCAATGCAAGTCACTCCCATAACTGACAGTAACCCACCTGGAGAATTTGTGCTTCCAAACTCCACATAGTTAGGCTGTGAAGGTTCAGAGGTCTCAAAGAGGAGGGAGTCTCTTTGGGTTTTCCACTGAAATTAAACTTACAGCTAACATTGGTCATTTTGGGCTCCTCATACCAATAGACTAACAAGAAATAAGGGAAATTACCATGCTGGCAGGGGTAATTGAACTCTGATAACCAACAGGAAGTAAGACTTGTTGCATAGTAAGGTAGGGAGAAATATTTTTGGCATGCCAATGACCCCAAGAACCATCTCTTGGTATTTCCACGCTCCATTTTAATTGTAAATGAGTAAATGGTAAACGCAGAACTATAGCAACCATGACTGAGTATGGTCAGGGTAACCATGGATTTCGATCACCAAAAGTGCTAGACAAGGCAGAGAGGAATCCAGAGTGTGTGGGGAGGGAAGGAAGGTGATGAGTACTAGGGTAGTAGGGACTGCCGTTATCTCAATGACCCTCCTCATATAAGTCTCCCCAGAAATTCTGACCAACCAGAATTTGTTTCTGGAGAAAGAAGTTATACCATGATGATGTGCACTTGATGTAAGAAGCAAGTGGGTCTGAGCAGTTGAAAATGGTGGGATATAGTAGACACAGATCCAAATTACTTGACTAGTGCACCCTTCCCCGAGCTGCTGTGAGTAAATGACAGCTAACAGCCTACATACAGTGATATTCCTAAGAACTGTCCCTGGCCAACAGAAGCCTCTTTATTTGAAAATAACCAGGAACTTATGCTTGGGAACTCTTCCCTGGGCCAACCTGGAGACTGTGACTATTGATACAAGAACATGACTTTGACTTCAAGATAGGACAACTTGATGATGCCGTTCATGACCCAGAGCTTCTCGGAATGAAGCTGAACTTCTTTTGAACTTACATTGCTGCCTCTTGCTTCCCTCATAATATTTTAGGTTTCACTTGAATACACTCCCTCAATAAATCACTTGCACAAGAATCCTTGTGTCTTAGGCACTCCTCAAAAATTCTCTTCTGTGTTCATAGCTCCTTTTTTCACTTTGTATTAAATACCTCTTATCATATCATTTAATACTTTGCGTTTGTCTTCATTACTAACTATGAGCTCCAGGAGGAATCTGTCTCCATCTAAAACAATCCCTGACACAGGCTATATGAAAGTATATTGAATGAACTGAACAAACAATGGAAAAAATGAGTAAGCAGTCATTATTGTTGTAGGGTTTTTCAATCTGGACTCGACCAGGTTTGACTCTTGTTATTTAGTTAGAAAAAAATAATTTTTTAAAGATACTCACTACAACAGTTCAATGGTTTCAATGCATGAAATTCTCAATCAAATATAATTTCCAAGTAATATTTAGGCATTTCTCTTTATTATGTTCATCTCTGCACCTAAAGGTGGCAAAATTCAATTGATCAAATTGTGCTAGTCTCAAAAACTGCTATTGCTCACTTTTTGATGAGAATAAGACATCCTATATTTCTACAGCATAGAGAAAACCTTCTAGTGTAAAAAAAATCTGTTTTACAATTTATTCTAATGGTAAAATCCCACTAGTCTTTTTGCTATTAAGGAAATCCCATTAGATTTCTTTGGCTTTATTTAGAATACCATGATTTCTAACTCTTCCAATATAGTTTAGACATACATATCAAAATGAGCAAACAGTTCTAAACAAATATTTGAAAAATTTCTTTATTTTTCCTCTGTGCAGATTTATAGATGTCTTATTGGGAAAATCTCAGAGAACTTGGTTAGCAAAGCTCTCTGTGTGGTATAGTTCTACTTATTCTGCAGACTTTTACTTCACTTCTTATTTTCCCACCCTTCTCTGTGACGTAGGAATCTGACCTGTATGGACTACATCAATGGTAGAATTTTATTATTGTTAGTGAGGCTAAGTATTTTTTTCACACATTTATTAGATACTAGAAGCCCGGTGCACAAAAATTTGTGCACTCGGGGGAAGGGGGGGGGTTCCTCAGCCTGGCCTGTGACCTCTCGCAGTCTGGAACCCCTCGGGAGATAATGCCCTGCTGGCTTAGGCCTGCTACTGGGTGGCAGAGGGCAGGCCCAATCCCTAGATGCAGCCCCTGGTCGGGCTCAGAGCAGGGCCGATTGGGGAGTTGGGGCACTGCCCCCTGTCATGCACAGAGCAGGGCAGATTGGGAGGTTGTGATGCCACCCTCAGCCACGGTCAGGGTAGGGCCGATTGGGAGGTTGCAGTGCCACCGCCTGTCACGCACAGAGCAGGGCCAATCAGGGGGTC
>NW_006292573.1:1474992-1475685 GCF_000327345.1 Myotis davidii
CCGTAACTGAAGCAAGCAAGCCTCATGTTAGTTTCAAGCTGCCTGGCTGTTGGCTGCCATCTTGGCTGACATTTAATTTGCATATCTCGCTGATTAGCCAATGGGAAGGGTAGCGGTCATATGCCAATTACCATGTTTCTCTTTTATTAAATAAGGATATGCATTTTCTTGATAATCTGTTTATTATTTTATTCCATAAGGATGTTCATCTTTTCAAAATGATTTATAGGAGTTATTTTATATTAAGATTATTAAGTCATTGTCTTATATATCTTATAACATTATCCCTAGTTTTCAATCTTTTAAAACTATACAAGAATCTTTATTTTTATATTCTTTTTTAAATAAAAATTTTTTTAAAATATTGATTTGAGAGAGAAAGAAAGAAAGAAACATTGATTTATTGTTCCTCTTTTTTGTGGATTCATTGGTTGATTCTTGTATATGCCCTGACCAGGGATCAAACCCATAACCTTGGCATATAGGACAGATGCTCTAACTTATTTTTATATTTTTTAACTAGAGGCCCAGTGCATGAAATTTGTCATTTGAGAGAAAAGAAAGAAACATTGATTTATTGTTCCTCTTTTTTGTGGATTCATTGGTTGATTCTTGTATATGCCCTGACCAGGGATCAAACCCATACCCTTGGCATATAGGACAGATGCTCTAACTTATTTTTATATTATATTT
>NW_006292573.1:1477447-1483211 GCF_000327345.1 Myotis davidii
GACAATGAGGGATTGACGATTGAATCATTGGGGCCAGGCACCAAGATTTCCTTTCTTTGAATAGTGGAGGGAATAATTATCTTGTCTTTAAATTGCCCTGAACATCAAATGAGATAATGACTTAGAAAAGCATAAAAGCACCATATAAAGACAACTGTCTTTTTCATATACTGAAAAGACAATAAAGTGGTAAAATGAAAAACACTATTTTTATTCTCCCACTTCCTTCCTTCACAGCCTTTATTTAAACTTTGAAATTTAGAAAAATTTCACTTCTATTTTCATTTCTTTACATTCAATATTATTTTGTATTAGTTTCAGGTTTATTAGTTACAGAATAGTGGTTAGGCAACCATATACTTTACAAAGTGTTCCCTGATATTTCCAGTACCCACCTGGCTTCATACAGTCATTACAACACTGTTGACGCTATTCCCTATTTAAGTGACAATAGGTTTACAGGTTCCTTCCAGTCTTTCTTTTGTGTTGCTTGCCCTTCCTTTTCTTTCTTATGTCTTCCCTCATTTTCTTTATATAGTATCTCAATTGGCCCGCAAAGCACAGTGAAGGCACTGGGACATGCTTAACACATTTTACAGAGCAGGAAACTGAGGCCAATTCCAGTTGGCTATGGAACTGGACTCCTCTTGCAGGGAGCCCTCACAGCTGGCTCTCCGCCTTTCCTAAGGGACAGCCTCAGGGCAAACAGAACAAACCTCCCGGTGAGGCTTCCAAGCCTCATTCTCCAGCACCTCTTCATCATGGATGCTCCACATTCTTTCCTCTCCCCCGCCCCCACCCCACTTTACTGCCCCTCTTCTGGGGAGCAGGTGGTAATCTTGCACTTCCTGTGCAGGTGTGCACCCCCATGGGGTGGGCGAGAACTGGGGGCAGGGCGGGCGCAGACTTGTTTTTGGGCCAACGCGGGAGCAGGAGTCCGGGCCTCCCAAGTGTGCAGGCCACGGCGAGGCCTGGTCAGCGCCGGGAGCTTCACCAAACCACCGCAGTGGGGTACCCAGCAGTGGGGCGCTCCTTCACTGAGGTGGCGCTGCCCCCCCCACACCTCAGGGCTGAGAGTCTGCGCCCCTCTGCCGGGGCGTCCTTCCAAGCCTGCAGTCATCGCCTCTTGTTTCCCACCTATTGGGGCCAATACAGAACCTCACTCTCTGCAGGCAAGGCAGATCCCCACCTGCCAGCACCCTGCCCAGGCCTGAGCCCCCTCCAGTGCACCCCGCCTTGGTGCCACTCTGCGCCCCTGGCCAGCTGCTTCCCCGAAGCCGTGGCGCTTGCCCAGGATCACCCATCATGCGGAGGCCTGTCCGCACGCCTGCAGACCCCATAGCTGTGGCTCCTGGCAGCCGCTTTGCCAAAGGGTCCTCTACCTTCAGGATCTCTCCTCAGACCCCCGGGAACTTGGATCCCACCCAGCCGTTCCGTGGCTCCCTGCAGCCCTGCTCTACTCAGCTCTCCTGCCACCCTTGCTGCGGGCAGTGTTGCTCTGGGGCAGGGGCTGGGGTGTGGGGAGCAGCTCTAGTAAAGTTTAGTAAACCCCAGGCCCCCAGCCCCTCCTTGAGCGGAGCCCAGGCCCCCGTTCACGCCTCCAAGCCCCCTGCCACTCAGGGCCGCACACTGGGGTCCCGGCTGTCCTTGGGGATTAGGCACCACACAGGCCAGACAATAGCTTGAGCTGGTCCTCCCTGCCTGCAATATGCAAATTAGCCGCCATCTTGGTTGGCAGTTAATTTGCATATCTCACTGATTAGCCAATGGGAAGGGTAGTGGTCGTACACTAATTACCATGTTTCTCTTTTATTAGCTAGGATGGCTTCTGCATTTTATATCTGACTTAAAAATATCGCCCTGACTGGTTTGGCTCAGTGGATAGAGCATCGGCCTGCAGACTGAAAGGTCCCAGGTTCGATTTAAAAAATATATCTTATCCATGAAAATTTCTGTTTATAAGTCAAATAAATGGAGGATCCTTAATAATATTTAGCTGCTATGAGTAGTACCTGATGTTTTGTGTGTTACTGAAAACAGCTGCTAGCTTAGACACAGAAGGACTGGAGAGCATCAGATTTCTTTAATTTTTTTATTGCAGAATAGAACATATTAATTATTGTTTAAAATTTACTTACTTTATTTTATTTGGAGCCATGTAGTAGGAGAGCTTCCTAGTTATTTTGTGGAGACTAGAGGCAAGTGCACCCATGGGTTTACCCAAGGGATACTGGCAGCTTTCCAGATCACACAGTAAATGGGCCAGAGTAATACACTCAAATGTGAAATATGTTGCCTCCAAAGTCCAAAGCGGCCCACAAGGCATTGTGCCTCTTTGGTTGTGGAAAAGACCATATACAATAATTTGTCCTTCATTTTAGAAGGCACATCTCAGTATGCCCTACAGTACTGGATCACTAGACATTTCAATGAGGTAGAAAGTCCCTGAATTTTTGTCAAATTTATTTCTTACCTTCTGACACACAAATTCCTTAGCAATGTATTGATTAGTTCTCATTTCTTGCTCACTAGGTCCAGTAAGCGTAATGTCATCAATATAATAGACCAATGTGACATCTTGTAGAAAGAAAAGGCAGTCAAGATTCCTCATAACTAAATAATGATATAGGACTAGCAAGCTGTAGACCCCTAAGGTAGAACAGTGCAAATGCAGTTGTACTGCTGAAAGTAAACTGCTTTTGGTGGTCTTAATAATGGATATGCGGGAAAAAAGCATTTTTCAGATCAATATCTGCATACCAGGTACCAGAGAATGTATAAATTTGTTCAAACAATGAAATTCCATCTGATACAACAGCAGCAATTGGAGTAATACCTGGTTAAATATTAAATGATCCATTGTCATTTTCCAAGATCCATCTGTCTTCTTCACAGACCAACAGAAGAGTTGAATGGGGTGGTGGGTATCAACACCCTGGCATCCTTCAAGTCCTTAGTAGTGGTACTAATCCACAATCTCTCCAGAAATGTAGCATTGCTGTCAGTTTACTACTTTCCTAGGTAGAAGCATATCTATTGGCATTTACTTGGCCCTAGATCTATTGATCTATAAAATAATAGGCCTCAAATCTATGGATCAGGGAACCAGCTGCTGAGCATGGTTATTCCAATTATGCATCCCAGGACTGGAGAAATAACCACAGAATAAATGTGAGGACCACTAGCACCACTGTAAGTCAGACCTGAACTAAACCTTCATTGATCAACTGACTTTCATAAGCCCTACAATGTTAGTTCAAAGCCATTGTCCAGTTGTCCCTGAAGGTCTGATTACTTTCCTTTCCCCAATGCACATTCTGATAAAAGGCCATAGGTCTCTTTGGGAAGGTTGGAATAAAGCCATAGGTCTCTTTCGGAAGGTTGGAATAAAGAATGATAGTAGAAATTTCTGGCAGTGTACCAGAGTCTTTCCTCAAGAGTTACTTCCTCAAAAGGACCTCTCTTGCATTTAAAGGGTTCTAGTTCTGCAAACTGACTCAAGTCTGGGAATTGGACTATGACTCTGTGTTTTTATCAAGTTAGAGTTTTATTCACTTAATCTAGAATTTTTTCTGCTTATACAAATCAGCTAAGAATTTAGTAGACTTTCTATCCATTTCATTTTTAGAAAGGCCATGATCAGCTAACCAATACCATAAGTCAGCTTGAGTCAAGCTACTCTGATTATTGCTTTCACTTCTATCTACCACAGTAACCACACTCACCTTTCTTTTGGCAGTTGAGTGCCACCACTTGGCCCCTGTCACTTAAGGATCTAATCCATTGTAAGGTCTGGTCTACAGAGACAAACAATCACAAAACTTTTCATGGATGCTAGGGCTTCCCTCACAAATGTTTTCCTCATAGTGGTGATGAAAGGTGTTTTCTGGACTCTTTAAGGGTGGGTGAGTAGGTATTAAGTGACAAATCTGTTCTAACATTTCCATCTCTCTAAGCCTTTGAATCCCTTCCTCTACATTAGAACAAGGTGGGTCTGGACATTCCAGCTTGCTCACCATGGCCTATTTTTTGATCAGTTTTTCAGCCAAGCAAGCAAGCAAACTAGAGTCTTTCTAACTCCCCAAGGTGCAACATTAAGTGCAGAATCTCTACTTAGTTAGACCATATCATTGAATTTGGCCTGATCTAAATTAATACCCCTGGCACCATTATTCCACATCCTTATTATCCATTCTGTATGAATTAGTAAATTCAAGTACTTTTTTGGAGTAATTGCACCTCCTAATGGGTCATATTTTGGGAACTGAGTCTAGTTATAGGTCTAGAAGCAAAGAGGGGTGGTAGGGTGGGTCTTGGGGAGAATCAGAATCGTCTTACATGGGGGCGGTTGTTACAGTCTCCTCATGCAATACAGGATTAATCCCCTCAAACAGGGATGAAGAGCTGCTTCTATTGGGAGCAGGAGGCTCTTTCATTGGGGATGGAGAAGCTGCTTCCTTTGGCAAAGATGATTCATCAGAATTTAGGGACTCGGTGTCCCCAGCTTCATCACGGTCTTTTCTCATCTTAAAATCTTTAAAATCCCGTTTCTTACCAATCAATGCCTTAATTTTAGTTGTAGACACTTTACAAGGCTGGCAGTTTAGCTTGCATTATAATTCAGCCAGTTGCAGGTTGAGATTCTGCATTTGCCTTTCAGCAATCTGAGCCCTGCAGTTACAGGAGACATGTATGCTCTGAAGAGCACACATAAAAGCTTTCGGGTTGCTTGTGTGGCACCTAGGCTGGGAATTTGAATCCCTGAACTCATCCTTTCCTTTCCAGCAACATTAGGAGGAAACAGTCAATCTCTTTATACTTGTTAGTTTTACAAAAATATCCAAAAGTATCATATACAAGTCACTCAGATCCTTGCTTCTTATAAGTGATTGTTTAGGAGTCTGCAACAGTGATATTTTGCTTATGTATATTTCCAGATCATGCTATAGACTCAGTATTCTCTTTACTACTAAAATCATTAGCATCTTCAAATCTAATCAGATTAAAGAGCTTATTCCAGAAACCTGAGAATCAATTCAGAAAACTCACCCTTATAATTCTACTAGAGGCCTGGTGCATGAGATTCGTGCACTCTGGGGGAGGGGGTGGGAAATCCCTCAGCCCAGCCTGCACCTTCTTACCTTCCAGGAGCCCTCAGGGGATGTCTGACTGACAGCTTAGGGAGCAGGCCTATGCCGGCAGTTGGAGATCCTTAGCACTGCTGCAGAGGTGGGAGAGGCTCTGGCCACTGCTGTGCTTGTCAGCTGTGAGCCCGGCTTCTGGCTGAGCAGTGCTCCCCCTGTGGGAGCACACTGACCACCAGGGGGAAGCTCCTGCATTGAGCATCTGCCTCTGGTGGTCAGTGCGCATTATAGCAACCAGTCATTCTGCCACTTGGTCTATTTGCATATTAGCCTTTTATTATATAGGATTCTGCTAGAATCACTCTCAGTACCCAAATAATATTTACTCAAGGTTTCCCAGAGAAACAGAACCAAAAAGATATAGAAGGAGATGAAAATGGAGATGGAGGAATAGGGAGGGAGAGAGAGAAAGAGAACAGAAAGAGAGAGAGAGAGACTATCATGAATTAGCAACTATGAACTCTGAAGTTTGCTAAGTCTCATATTTGCAGGTGAATCAGCTAGCTGGAGACTCAGGAGAGCCAATGATTTAGTTTCAATTTGATTTTAAAGATCTGAGAATCTGCAGAGCTGATAGTGTAGTTCTAGTTCAAAGGCTAGTGGGCTTGAGACCCAGGAAG
>NW_006292573.1:1483279-1521763 GCF_000327345.1 Myotis davidii
AACCAATATTTCAGCACTCAGGCTATCAAGAAGAGCTCTCTTAATCATGGGAGGGTCAGGCCTTGAACTGATTGAATAATGCCCACCTACTTTAGGGAGTGTGGGAAGCCACCTCATGCCAACACTGTCATGAGTGTGCACCAAGGAACATGGGAGATGATGGACTTTGAGTGTTAGCAGGGCTTACACTAGGCACCGATTGTTCATGTTGAGATAGTGACTCAAAAAGCAATTTCCTGACTTGATAGCCTCCAAGTAAATGTTTGCTGGACCTTACTGAAATTTACTGGCATTTGAGACTGTCTGTCTGCTACATGCTTGTCATGCTTTACTGAGGGCAAGATGTGTATCTAAAACTGAAAAAGCGGAAGAGGCCAGGACTTGTTGTGCCTCTTCAGAAAAGAGGTTCCACCTGGCCCCCCAATGCCTTCTAAATGCATGTTTCTTGTATAGCATTTTCATTTGTGCATCAGCCCCTTCGTCAGATCCTGAACCTCACCATGCAGGTCACGGCAATTGGCACCTGAACAGGGACCTGAAGAGAATATTCGCCCGAGCGAAAAACGAAGTGAAAAAGGAAAAGTGGAAACTCACTGGGAAAGGTGGAATCTCCCCAGCACAGAGCCCATGCCAGCTTCAAGGTCGTCACTGTAGATGGACGGGGATGCTTCTGGACTCAGCCAGGTTATAATGGGGAAGAATTAGAGTAAAAGGCAAAAACATTATTGTAGACTTTTAGCTTGCATGCTCAAGGATAAAGGAATTAAAGTGTCAGAAAGTATTCTCTTACAGTTTTTGCATATTATCATAGAGTATAATCCTTGGCTCCCTGATGCTAGAACATTAGACCTTGATCTCTGGAAACAAGTAGGTAGGAATTTAAGGAGAAATCAGGCTCAAGGAAAATGAGTGTCCTTGTCATCTTTAACTATGTGGGCTCTTGTTTGAGCTATATATTGCCCAAAAGCCTACAGAATGCCAGGAAGATTTATCACTGCCCCCTCCTCCTCCTCTTCCTCCTCAGGTAGAGCCTATAAAGCCCTCTGATCCTCTGCCTCCAGTGTGGGAAGGCTCATCAACTAGAGAAAATGGGGCTAACAGTCTGTTTACAAAAGGACTTCTTGATGCTTTGTCTGAAAATTACCATATGACACCTTGGGACTGGCAGATTTTAGCTAAAACGACTTTAGATGCCAGCCAATACTATGGAGAGCAGAATATGATAGGATCTGTGAACACCAGGCTGAGATCTGGGCTGCATCTGGCTATAAGTCCCAGGAAATATAAAATATCTGAAAGAACCTTGAAAAGAACTATGATTTATTAAGTCTTATCTATGTGTTATGCGCGCTTGTCTCTTGATTATTGTTTTATCTGTCTTCGTTATTTGGTTTAATTTGTTTACTGTTAGTCTATTAAGCATGCCTTTGATTTATCTTCATAGGAAAGAAACAGTAGGTGGCCAGGCCATTACTAAATTTCCCCAGAGCAAACAGGATGTGGGGAGTGGGGAAAGAAAGAATATGAGTAGTACATGTGGCCGATAACACAGGTTCTAGGAAAATTCCCCTAGACAAAGGGAGGTAAAGGTGACTAAAAAAGCCCCCAACCCATGTATTACTAGGTCTCTTGGCGATCCTGTGGAATGTACGCTCGCTCCCAGGAGTGTTACTGGGACTCTCATTTTCGCCATGTTTTTGTTTCCCAATTTGTCATTTGAAATTTAAATAGATGAGCCATTTCTCACAATCTGTGGACTCGACCGTGATCAGAGGAGATTAGTCGTGTTCCTGTGTAGACTACACAAAGCCTTAATTACCTTAAATTTTTTCACTTGTAACACTGATGGCAAGACACCAGTGAAATTACACTGGTGTCATAACAAGCCAAAGGAAAAGGTTTGATCAAATGAAAGGATCCTGAGTTGGTTTATGGAAAGGTCCCAACCCTTTATCAATCTTTGGTTGAGAATATGCTTGTGTATTTCCAGAAAATTCCTCCGAGCCCGTGTGAATTCCTGCAAGGAACATCAAACTCCAACATAGAGCTGCAGTAGGAACTGATCAAACTAATGAGGACCTTGCATCTGGAGCCTCACCCTGTACCTGTGGGTGAGCTTGCACGCTCTTTTAAGCAGACAATTGACTACTCCAGTCACAGATAGCAGTAGCCCCAAGCAACATGCTGAAGATAAGGAATGGGAGGAGAACAGACAGATGACAAATAGTCTGGAGATGACCTGGGGGATGTCTGTAGATGTGGAATGAAGAGTCTTAAAAGGACTCGAGCCTTGCAGATGGGATACACTTTCCAAGATTTACTAAGAAAGCAAAAAGAGGGAGATTTGGGAAGCCACTGCATGCCAACACTGTCATGAGCGTGTACCAAGGAACACAGGAGGCTGATGGACCTTGAGTGTTAGCAGGGCTTATGCTAGGCACCCATTCTACATGTTGAGATAGCGGTGGCTCAAAACAATTTCCTGACTTGATAGCCTCCAAGTAAATGTTTACTGGACCTTACTGTTCTTTATTGACATTTGAGACTGTCTGCTATGTGCTTGCTGTGTTTTACTGAGAGCAAGATGTGTATCTAAAACAGAATAAAAAGCGGATAAGGCCAGGACTCACTGTGCTTCTTCAGAAAAAAGGTTCCACCTGGCCCTCCAATGCCTTCTAAACTCATGTTTCTTGTATGGCATTTGCATTTGTGCATCTTCCCCTTCTTCAGTTCCTCAACCTCACCGTGCATGTCGTGGCAAGGGAGGGAAATCTGTTTCATTCAGTTTATTGATTTAAATATTCATCTCATCAGGAAACACCCTCACAGAAACATCCAGGACAATGTTGATCAACTATCTGGACGTCCTGTGGCCCAGTATGTCCATCAGATTAACCATCAGATCAGACTTTCCCCAAATAAAAAGGTCTTACAATCTTTAATATCAAGTATTACCAATGTATATGTTATTTTTGTTTGGGTCTCAACTTGTTTATTCCTCTTCCCCAAACTAATCAATTTTATCCTGTTGCTTAATGCAGTAAGTGTTTTTTTAAAAGATTTCTCTACTTTTTACCAATTTATTTGTTCACCTACCCGCTTTCCACCTTAATCCTTCTTTATTTATTCAATATTCTTTTTCATAAAGATTATTCATTAGGAATTCATTTAGTGCTGGTCTACTGGTAGTAACTGCTATCTGTTTTTATTTGTGAAATGCCCATTTTGATTCCACTCTTAAGTAATATTAAATGAGGACAAAATGCTCATTTTTATGAGAATATATATTTTTTCCGTTCATTCACTGGGATTGAGTAATTCACTACTTCCCTTTTTAATTTATTGCTATTGAGAAAACAGCCATGTTTAATTGTTGGTTGTGGTCTGTCTCTTCCCTCGGCTTGGCTTTAAAATTATTTATTTTCTTTTGCTGCTTCACAGACATTTTGGGATTTATATTTCTTTACTCTGAGAACTGAATTGTTTTATTCGGGAAAATTCTCAGCCATTCTCTTAATAGATAAATTCTTCACCATTCTCTCTCTCCTTTCCTTTGAAACTCCTTTTGAATAAATGTGGTACTTTCTCATTTGACTTCTATGTCTCTTAAACTCTCTTTTATATTTTTTTATTTTATTTGTCTCTTGGTGATTCTGTGAATAATTTCTTCAAGTTTATTTTTTCTATTCACAAACTCTATCTTTAGCCATTTCAAATCCTTTTTTTCAAATATTTTAGTTACTTTTAAAAAATATGTACAAGTTATTTTTATTCTTTCCCCCCCCCCCAAATTTTTGTTATTAGTAATAATCTTATAGTATGTTCAATAAAAATTATGGGAACTGAGCAGTTAACTAGGTTCGGATATAAAGAAAATTAACACATGTGTCTTTTTAATTATGTTTAAGCAACAATGGATTTATGCTTTATGATGCTTTTGTAACTTCCTAGCACTTTTATAATTACAAATTTTGGAGATCTTTACATACCAGCATGTGTAGTTCTACCTAATCTTTTTTATTGCTGCAAGTTATTCTATTATATACATTTTTATAGTGCTGTATTACTTTCTTAAACATTTGATTCCTTCATCTATTTTAAACAGTTTAAAAATAATTATCTTTTAGTGTATTTTAATCTTATTCTCTAAAGCTCTTGTGGTTTTATTTTTGCTGTTTTCTCTTTTTGTTGATGCAACTTTTTTGGTATAGACTTTTTTCCCCTTATAGATCGCAGGTCAACTCAACAAGTTGAGCTCTTATTTCATTTTGCCAGTAGACTGATTTTTCCTTTGCTATCCCTTCACGGAGGTCATATGCTTTATGTATGCTGGCTTTATGTATATATCTGTGAGAGGAGGGTTTGCCAGTCCAACTCTCCAGATCAAGCAATCCCAATGCCTTATGTTTTGGTCCATAATATTCATTAAATTCCTTTGAATAACAAGACTGAGAGCCCTTATTCCCGCAAACTGCCAAAGGGCTAGCATTGGTTGACAAATCTGGCTTTCAAGTTTCTCCTTGCTTTTAGCCCATGGGGATTTCACAACTTCTTTGTGAGTTTGGCTATGCATTTTAAACAATGTTTGTTATCTTATTATCCCATACTTACAGGTGTTTGCAGTTAAAGATTTTCACAGTCTCTAATTATCTGTAACATTGCTAGGCATAGGCATCCCACCGTTTCATCACTTAGCCTTAGCAATGTCTGGGTGCCGCTTGTCTTGGTAATTCTCTCCCTAACTCTGGGCACACCTTGTCTTCATGTGTTCTCTTTGACAGTAAAGCAGGGCTAATTTAAGTTTGAAACTTCCACATGGGGAGTGAAGTCCTTGTTTGAATTTCAAAGTGAAAGTGAATACACCTAATGTGCAATGCCAAGGACATAGCTGGCAAATATCGTTGTTCTCCCTCGCCCACCTTCACTTCTCTCACATGACAATAGCTCAAGGTCATTCCTGTTTCAATATAACAGTTACCGTATTTGCTGGCGTATAAGACGACTGGGCGTATAAGACGACCCCCTAACATTTCCACTCAAAATACAGAGTTTGTTATATACTCGCCGTATAAGACTACCCCCTCTTCCGCACACCTTCCACACACCAAATAAAAGGTAAAACAATATCAGATTTGATTTTAACATTTTAATTTATATTCAAATGCTTATGACATGCAGGAAAACTGTCACAAGGCTGTATGTAATCAAACATATACATAAAACAGTGCAAGTTTATTACCGGTAAACATACCGGTAATTCACTAAAGAAAAAACACTCTATAGACTGGTACCGTAGATGCTTCTCAGGAACACAGGCAAGCAGCCCACAACCTAGAGGGACTGTCAATGATAGAAGTAAGATAACAAATAGCCGCCCTGTCACTATAGCAGTCTGGTCCACCCTTGCATCAGCATCTCCCTGGGACCTCACTAGTGCGCAAGTGCGAGCTCTTCAACATTCTAACAGGCACCATGATAGCGCAAAATCGCGAATCTTCAATGCATATGTAAAGAAATATACGGTAACCCGAATTTACCACACTCGCAAAATCGCACACAGCCAACCATACACCCAGTATGGTATCGCGATTCGTGATTTTGCGCTATCATACTGGGTGTATGGTCGGCTGTGTGCGATTTTGCGAGTGTGGTAAAATCGCATAACAGCAAAATCGCATAACAGCCGAGCATACACCCAGCAGCGCTGCTGATGCCTGAACGGTATGTGGAATGAAGTGGGCGGGCATCGGGAGGCCACTATGGCACGGGGCAAGCACTATGGGCAGTCTATCTGAAGTGTACCTGGCGTATAAGACGACCCCCCACTTGGAGGCATATTTTTCAGGGCCAAAAAATCGTCTTATACGCCGGCAAATACGGTACATACAGTGCAATGTAGTATAAATAATAGTGACTAGAGTAAAACAACCTGAAGTATGGTTTCAGCTCTTCTACTAAATCGTATGACCTTGAATTATCTACCTCTTAGTGCCACTGTTAATGTGTATAAAACCTTCAAGCTCTGTCTATGATTATGTTATTCTAGACCTTGTTACTTCTAAGAATTTCTTCTAGCTACCAAAAGAACAGAATGATTAAAAACTGAAAGGTTTTATATTTTCAAGTTTTAAAATCATAATTTGTAAAGTCATTCATAAAAGTCAAATTTAAAGGTAGCTCATAGTGTCTGTTTTTCACCCCCTCTAAAACAGGGAAAAGGAGTCATTAGACACATTATATTAAAATTATTTAGGGTAAAATTAGATTTGAATAGGAAAAGTCTAGACACCTGGATATGTAGGTTTCTAGGTTACATGAAGGGCCAGAGCTAACTATTTTGAGCATAGCTGAAGAAATTAAATATAGTCACGAAGCATATAATTAAACAACTAACTATGATGTTTCATTCTTTGAAGTAATTCGCCATTTTAGCTATAGTCTCCATTTAGCCTGTTTCTCACATTTATTCTTTCTTACCCCTTAAGGACAGAAAATAAAACAAGCCACTTAAGCCCAGAAAGCAACAGAAGTCACTGGAGAAGGTCTCAGATCCTGGCTGCCCTCTATCCCAAGAGCTACTTGCACTAGTTAGGAATCACATACACGTATTTCTATGACCAAGCACTCCCTTCAATAAAAATGCTGGGAAGGCCCTGACCAGTTTGGCTCACTGGATAGAGCATCGGCCTGGGGACTGGGGGGTCCCAGGTTCGGTTCTGGTCAAGGGCATGTACCTTGGTTGCAGGCACATCCCCAGTGGGGAGTGTGCAGAAGGCAGCTGATCGATGCTTCTCTCTCATCAATGTTTCTGACTCTCTATCCCTCTCCCTTCGTCTCTGTAAAAAATCAATAAAATATATTTTAAAAAAAATGCTGGGAAGGACATTTGTAGGTCTTTTTGCTCATGGCCTTTTGAAAGTAATTTCAACATTTCAGAGGTGAATCACTCTTTCTGCTTTGCCTACTCATGCATATGGGTTCATTCTGTATTTTTACCAGTGATTAAGGAGATTATTTTTCTTTACTTCTCTTGAACAGTAGTAAAAGTCCTCAAAATCTTTGATAAAATTTCCTCAAATCACTGATAGCATTTTCTAGACTCACTCTCTGGAGGCCTTGTGTTGTGAGTAGGAAAATGTACCTCCCATAGGCTTCCAGTAGGTGGCAGGTACAGTACTTCAAACCTCTTATAACATTAAAAATATCCAACAGCTCAACACACAAATACAGATTGTTACTGTGTTTTAAATCTTAAAAGCAATTTTAAAAGGAGTAAAACTTCTGTTTATGGATCTAGTATCATATTAGCATATAAGTATCTCCTTATTTTTATCTTCTACTAAAAACACAAATGCAGCAAATGAAAATATGTCTTTATCAGGAAACGCCTGCAATTCCAGATTGCAAATTAAGCATTTAAATGTTGAATAATATAATCACCATGTTATAGATGTTAATTAAAGTGCTTAGTGAACAAAGATACATTTAGTAATTTTTAAATATAAATTCTGGAGATGAATAACTATTGTTTTATAGCAATTATAGTTTAATAGGCTTCCATTTATATGTTATTGATTTTTTTTGCAGATTCATAGATGGCAGAAATACAAGTAGATACTGTATAGGTAAATACATACATATGTACATACATGCATACAAAATTTATAAATCCATTCCTTTGTTTTTTCAAAAATAATTATGTTGTGTTTTCTTCAACTTACTATAGAAATGAATGTCTATTCTGTATTTGGAAAGAAATTGCTCTTTGTGACATATGGTAAGCCCCTTGTAGAAGAGAAATGAGCACTCAGAGACCACACATCCCCTGACTATTAAGACAGAAGTTTGTTCTGAGGTGGGTGACTGTGAAAGCTGCAAAATGTTCCATTGCACATTCATATACACAATTTTATTAAAACCATGTCCAGGTGTGACATATCTATAGACTTTCAGAAATATTTTTTTATTAACGCAGTAAATTACTTTCGAATGATTAAAAAATAGTTTTAACTTTAATGTATATTTTGAATTCCTTCTAAAGTTAGCATTTTTGTGTTATACAGAAGATGTTCAATGTGATTTGTTTGAATGAAACTCAGCTAAAATTATAGCTATGAGACTTTGGGCTATTTACTTGGTTTTACCAACTTTAATACTATACATTTTACTTGTTTTCTTTTCTGTCCTACCCCTTAAAATGTAAGCCAAGTTTTAAAATTTCATTCTATGGTTTATTCATAATTGAATCCACAACATTTAGACAATGCCTGGTGCTCAGTGGATGCTTGGTAGATAAGTGTTGCTAAGGGAATGAATGGATTTACTTTATACAGTTAGGTCACAGAATAAAAAAATAACAAACAGTAGTCACAATAAGTGTTGGATTGGGCCAGTTCCCCTTTTCTTCTGCCAACCCCTTCCCATCTACGCTAGCACACTAGAATCCTTGGAGCCATGTTTGACTCTTGTTTTCCTTTATCACAGTGGATTAGATAATAATTTTCAAAATCTTGGCTCCTGAAACTGTGGTCCACAGACTAGTAGCATAGGTAGTACCTGGGAAACTATTAGAAATTCAGAATTCTGGGCCTTAGCTCAGAACTACTAAGTAAGAATTTGCACTTTAAGACAATCCTCAGGCAGTTCATGCACACAATGAAGTTTGAGAAGCACGGATTTAGTCCCTGTGCTTCTCCTTCCACCTGTCCTTGATTTTTCACTCCTTTGTTGTCACCGTGAGAGAAAACATCTTCTAAATTCGCCCAGTTGCCTCTAAACTATACAGCATACCACAACCAGATTCTACTTTTTAAACAAATATTTTGTCACATCTTTTGCTTAAGGATCTACAGTTCCTCCTTTTACCTAGTTTCAGGAGTTCCAACAATTCCTCATCTGGAGATCAAGCATGTCCATTATCTGACTCCAGCCTCTAACCTCAATGTCATCTCTTACCACAAGTTTATTCTTTAGTTGGATTTCTGTAAATTCTACCATCATTCTTGGCTACTGTATCTCTTCATCAAAAACACATGTCATTTTTTATTTAACCAAATGCTACTCATCATTTAATATTTAACAAGAAGAATTACTCCTCCAGAGTCTTCCCTCATTGATAGAGTCTACATGGATTTCCCCATTTTTTACTGCACACAATTATGCTACACAATACTCATTATGTAGTAATCTGTATTGTTTGGGAGAGTTTTGTTATTAGTGAAGGTCCTGTCTCCTCAATAAGAATTTTAAGTTCATCAAAAGCAGAAATTTTATCATTCTTATTTTTTTGGTATCACTGATAAATATTCAGAAGCATAAGTAAAGTTTAGGCATTTAAATAATCTATTTGTCCCCACTATTATTGCTTGAAAATGCATTGCCTGTCTTTAATTAGTGAATATTTTACTCATGATCATAATATTTGACAGTCTTCAAAAGTATGAGCATGATAGCCTGTTAATTTGGGAGAATTCTCCTTTTTTCATTCAGTAAACTATTCTAAGCCTCCAATATGGTGGCAGGGTTCCCTTCCCTCCAGCTACTCATCCTTTACAATACAACCCAGCAGCTAAGGTTGCTTTAGACAGATTCACTCTATCGCTGTGAAGAGAAAAATGCCTAAGTCTGCAGAAATCATTGCAAGGGTAACAATTGTCAATGAAATCGGGCTGTATTTCTGCTGTTATAAGCTGTGTGACTTTGGCTAGCCCAATATATTTCTTTGGGCCTATGGTTTATTGCTTTTAAAATGAAGAACAATGTGGTTCTTCTATAAATAATAATGTCAATTAGAAAAGGGTACGTAAAACAAAATATATTTTTAAATGTACTTTTTTTGCCTCCTACAATTTATTTATTTATATTTATTTATTTTAACTTTATTTTTATTGGTTACACTATTGCAGATGTCCCCATTTCCTCCCCCATTGCCCACTTCCACCCAGCCCTCAACCCCTTCCCTCTGCCTATCACCACACTGTGGTCTGTGTTTATGGTTTATGCATATATATTCTTGGTTAATCTCTTCACCTCTTTCATCCAGGCTCAACCCTTCTCCCCTTTGACAGCTGTCCGTCTGTTTCTATTTTGTTCATCAGTTTATTTTGCTCATTAGATTCCACATATAAGTGAGATCATATGGTTTTTGTCTTTCTCTGGTTGGCATATTTCACTTAGCATAATACCCTCCAGGTCCATCTATGCTGTTGCAAAAGGTAAAAGTTCCTTCCTTTTTATGGCTGCCTACTTTTAATATCCTTGTTTCATACAGGCTTCCTGGACACTTAAGCTCACATCATTTTGTGTTATTAGGCTTATTGGAGATTTAATGTGTAAGGATCACAAGAGCTTTTCCCAGAGTGCTTGTGATTATAAGTGTTAGAGTTTTCTTTAATAAGTTTTTGTATGCGCCTGAATAATTCAGTTGCACAATACTGAATTAATAGATGGTATAAATGATTCTCTATTCTGTGCTTTCTGTGGTTTCTACAGCTTCCATATACCAGGCAACCAAGAAATAAGAAGTAAATGATTATTGACATATCTTAATTGTGAAAAACTGGCACATCAGGTGAAAAAATATTTCTGCCCTGCTTTCCATGCCCCATACACTGGGACCCTATACTTTTGTTCTCCCTGACCAGGCTCCACCTGCCCACACAGCACCTTTGTGGGAATTAGAAAAACACGTTTCTTCCTCAAGAAAAAGCATTTATGGCAGTATATTTTCTCATTTGTCAATAGCAATAGTTATAAAAAATTGAATTATTACTCTAATTGGGTTGCTACAACAAATGAGTTATTTTAAAATATTATGTATTAACTATCAGTGCATATGAATTGTGTCTTAGTGAAAGTACTTGTAGATATAAACTGGGCACTCAGCAAACACATTCTGGTGGAGTATATGTTGGTGATATTACTAGTAACTACAAAATGAAGCACAGGGATTATCTAGATCAAACCATCAGGCAATGGCCACATTAATGCATCTTGTGTCCATCTGGCAGAAAAGAGGCTCCTCGTTTAGAAGCATGGTTTACAAAAATGCTGTTGGATTGGTAAGACTTTTCTTGAATTCACATCATCTTTGTAAGTCAAAATGAAACAGTCAAGTTCAATCCTACAGGCACAAGTTTAATCATTTCACTTATTTGCTAATAAATGCCTCAAATTGCCATAGGTATACAAATTGCTCATTTCTGTATTCAATAGTTATAATGAAAATTGAAAAATAATGAAGATGTGAATTAAGACCCATTAGAAACAGTGCTTTAGGGCAATGCACAACCTAACCAAGTGTGCACAGTGGACTTGTCCTGACATATGATTCTTTTATATCTTAGCCATTTTCCTATGCTCCTCTGTTGGAATGCCATAGCAACCTTTATAATACTGACAAACTTCTATTCACTTTTTGAAAGACAAGTCAAATTTAACCTATCTAGCAGGCTTTTCTGGAACTTTCTTCTCCTGGTTGGACAAAGTGAATACATCCAGATTAAGAGCCCCAGAAGTCTCCCTTATGCCACTCCCAATCTCTAACCACATCTCCTTTCCCAAAGGTAACAACTGTCCAAACTTCTAACATCATAAGTTAGTTCAGCCATTCTTTGAGATTTATATAAATGAAATCATACCATATATACTATATTATATACTTGATTTTTCAATCAATATTATGTTTATGAGATTCATTAATGCTGATACATGTAGCTTTATTTTGTTAATTTTTACTTAGGGTATCATATTTTCTTGAATAAATATACCATGATTTATTTATTCATTCTACTATTGATAAGCATTTAGACTATTTACAGTTGGAGACAATTAAGAAAAATGTTTGTCTTTGAAACACATTTCTAAACATTTCTGTTGGATATATATCTAAAAGTGAAATTGCTGCCCAGCCGGCGTGGTTCAGTGGTTGAGCATCCACCTATGAACCAAAAGGTCAAGGTTTATTTCCTGGTCAGGGCACATGCCTGGGTTGTGGGCTCGATCCCCAGTTGAGGGGTGGGGGGCAGGGGGCCAGGGAGAGTGCAGGAGGCAGCCAACCCATGGTTTTCTCTCATCATTGATGTTTCTATCTCTCTCTCCCTCCCCATTCCTTTCTCTGAAATCAATAAAAAAATATTTTTTAAAAAGTGAAATTGCTGATTATATGGTATACACAAGCTCAACTTTAGTAGATAATGCCAAGCAGTTTCCCAAAGTGGTTACATTAAGTTACCATCCTACCTGCAGTGTTTTCATTGTTTTACTTCCTTAGAGACACTTGGTATTTTCAGTTTTAGTCATTTTAGTATATGTGCTATTCTCTTATTTTAACTAGAGGTCTGGTGCACGAAATTCATGCACGGGGCTGGGGGAGTCCCTCAGCCCGGCCTGCACCCTCTCCAATCTGGGACCCCTTGGGGGATGTCTAACTGCCTCTCGCAATCCAGGACCACTGGCTCTTAAGCGCTCGCCTGCCTGCCTGCTTGACACCCCTAATCCCTCTGCCTGCCTGCCTGCCTAATGGCTCCTAACCACCTCTGCCTGCCTGATCATCCCTAACTGCTCCCCTACTGGCCTGATCACCCCTGATTGCTCCCCTGTTGGCCTGATCGCCTCTAACCACCTCTGCCTAGCTCCGCACCCAGGACCCAGCATTTCCTCCCTCTGGCCAGATGCAGGCACCCAGGACCCAGGCCGGCTTCGCCCAAGCTGGCTGCAGGTGCAGGGGACCGTGGGTGGGCAGCTCGGCCAGGCTGCAGCCGCAGGTGCCCAGGACCATGGGGCGGGCAGCTTGTCCTTCTCCTGGGCCACAGCTGCAGGCGCTGGTGCCCAGGACCATGGGGCCAAGAGCTTGTTCCTGTCCCGGGCAGCAGGTGCAGATGCAGCCGCTGACACCCGGGACCACAGGGCGGTGGCTTGTCCCTCTCCTGGGCTGCAGCCTGGCTGGTCCCCATTCCTCTCTTGTGAGCTCATTTGTGCGTGGCTGGTCCTCTTCTCTCTCTCCCCAGTGTGAGTGTCTGAACCGTTAGGGTGTGATGGCATGAGGGTGTGAGGACCCTTTGCAAATTACCTCTTTATTATATAGGATTAAGCTTTTTATTTTGAGATAATTTCAGATTTACATTCACTTGTACAAAATTATACAGAGAGCATTTGTATACACTTTGCCCAACTTCCCCCGATGGTAACATCTTCCAAAATTATAGCACCATATCACAAACAGGGTACTAACATTCATACAGTCAAGATAAAGAACAGTTCCATCACTTCAAGGGAATTCCCATATCTACTCATTTTGCCCTTTTATATCCACACTAGAGGCCTAGTGCATGAAATTCATGCATCGGGGGCTCCCCTCAGCCCAGCTTCCTGCACCCTCTCTAATCCAGGATCCCTCAGGGGGTGTCCTGCAGGGATCAGGCCTAAACCGGCAATTGGACATCCCTCTTGTAATCCGGTACTGCCTCAGCCCTCAGCCCCTGCCACTGTGGCTTTGTTCAGAAGGAGGACCAGACAACCAGAAGATGTCTGGTCTACCTGGTCTAATTAGCATATTACCCTTTTAATAGTATAGATTTTATCTTCCCTATCCCAACCCCTTAATTACCTAAAACCACTAATCTGTTCTCCATTACTATAATTTGTCATTTCAAGAATGTTATATAAATGAAATCACACAGTATATAATCTTTTTGGATTGGCTTCTTAAAAATCCAGCATAATTAATTGTCTGAAGATTCATCCAGATTGTTGTATGTATTGAGTTTGTTTCTTTTTTTTTATGAACAGTAGTTCATGTACTACCATTTGTTTAACCATTTACTCATTGAAGGACGTCTGAGTTTCCAATTTGGGGCCATTAAAAATAAAGCTGCTATAAATATTAATGTATAAGTTTTTGTGAAAATATAAATTTTCATTTCTCCAGGATAAATGTCCAGGAATGCAAATGAGCCATATTATAGTTGCATGTTTAGTTTTTAAAGCAATAAAAAAATTTTTCTAGAGTATCTGTACCATTTTACATTTCTAACAATGTATGAGTGATCCAATTTTTTCATTCCCTTGACAGCATTTCTTGTCATTATTCTTTTAAACCATTCTGATTGGTGTAGTGACACATCATTGTGGTTTCAATTTGTATATCCATAATTTTTAATGATGTTAAACATCTTTTCATGTACCTATCTGCCATCTTTTTATCCCTTCAATGATATAGATCTTCAAGTCTTTTGCCCATTTTCTAATTGTATGTTTGTTTTTTATGGGTGAGGTGTTTTTTTTTAAATATATATATACTTTTATTGATTTCAGAAAAGGGAGAGGAAGAGAGAGTTAGAAACATCAATGATGAGAGAGAATCATTGATTGGCTGCTTCCTTCACACCCCCACTGGGAATCGAGCCCACAACCTTGGCACGTGCCCTGACTGGAACTGAACTGTAACCACCTGGTTCATAGGTCGATGCTCAACCACTGAGCCATGCCAGCCAGCCAGACTATGGTTGAGTTTTGAGAGTTCTTTACATAGTCTAGATACTAGTCCTTTGTCGAATATGTGGTGTATAAATCTTTTTCTCCAGTCTGCTTGTGTTTTTATCCTTTAGCGGCATCTTTTGCAGAGAAAAAATGTTTAATTTTGATTGAGTCAGTCAAATTTATGAATTTTCTCTTCTGCAGATTGTACAGTTGGAGGCAAGTCTAAAAACTCTTTGCCTAGCCCTCTATCCCAATGGTTTTCTTCTATTTGTTTTATATAAGTCTTATAATTTTGCAGTTTACATTTGAGTTCATCTTCTCCGTTAAATTGCTTTTTCACCTTTGTCAAAAAACAAGTTAGACAAATTAGTATGGATCTATTTCTGAATTATCTATTCTATTTCATTAATCTATGTGTCCATTTCTGCTAGTACTGCATAGTTTTGAGTATTATAACCATTAATAAATCTTGAAACTGGATAAATGAATTCCTCTCACTATATTCTCAGTTTTCATAATTGTTTCAGCTACAGTACCTTTGCCTTTCCATATATATTTAAAATAATTTTGCCTATAGATATAAAAATATTGTTGTTTTTTATATAGAAATTGTGTTAGACATGGATATAAATTTGGAGAGACTTAACATCTTCCATATGTTGTGTCTCCTGATCCATGAAAATACTTCTCTCTTTACATATTCAGACTTTCAGACTGTCCTTGATTTCTTTTCTGTGTAGTTTTTAGTATATAAACACGCTATATTTTATAAAATATTTACATCTAAATGTTTTATTTTTCTAGTGATTATAAATGGCCTTGTATTTTTAATTTTAGTGTCTAAATGTTCATAGCTAGCATGTAGAAAAAAACCTGATTTTTGTATGATCATTTTTATAATCCTGCAACTTTGGTGAACTCACTTTTTAGTTCCAGGAATGTTTTTGTAGATTCCCTGGAGTTTTTCTGTGGAGAAAATCACATCATCTACAAAAGGAAAAGTTTTGTATCTTACTTTTAAATTTATATGCATTTTATTTTCTTTTTTATTGCATGGGCTAAAAGTTCTAGTATTGTTTTGAATAAGAGTAGTGAGGGCATGCATTCTTGCTTTGTTTTCATAGAAAGAAAGCTTTCGGTCTTTCTGTCTCTACTAAGTATAATATTTTCTGTAGGGCATTTATAAGGTGCTCTTCAGTGAGTTGAAGAAGTACCTAGACCAGCATCCTCAAGGAGCTCAAAGGTCAAGGTTTATATAAATGATCTTAGCCAAAAGGCCGAGAAGCAAGGAGCTCAAAGGTTAATGAAGTTTGCAAATAATACAGATAACTAAAATACAATGATAAAAATATGCATAAAACATCACAGGGAGTAAATGGTGACATTTATACTAGAGTGGAAATGGGTGTGGAGGTCAGGAAAAAAATTTTTAAAGGGCCTATCCTTGAGTTGAGCCTCCACCCAACATTTTATTATGAAAGTTTAAAAACAGATAGCCAAGTTGAAAGAAATATAGAGTTCCACCACCTCAAGAGCCCAGAAAAAGAAGAGCAAAGTAACTCAAAGTAATCAGAAAGAAGGAAATAATAAAGAAAAGAACAGAAATCAATACAATTTAAAACTGAAAAATATAATAAGTCAATGAAACAAAGACCTGGTTCTTTGAAAAGATAAATAAAGGTGACAAGTCTCTTGAGACTAATAAAGAAAAAAACACACAAATTACTAGAATGAAATGGGACATCACTACATATCCCACAGACACCAAAGGATAATAAAGTATTGCTATGAACAACGACATACATACAAATTTGACAGCTTAAATGAAATGGACGACTTCTTTGAAAAACACAAATTACCACTCCTCCCCTAATATAAAAGAGTAGTTTGAATAAACTTATAACTATTAAGGAAATTGAATTAATAATTTAAAGCTACCAAAAAAAAAATGCTCCAGGCCCATATAGTTTCACTGAAGAATTCTAGCCAATTTTTTTTAATGTTTTTAATGATTTTTTTAGAGAAAAAAGGAGAGAGAGGGTAACAGAGAGAGAGATAGAAACATCATGGATAACCTTCTTCATTCCCCGCACTAGGGATCAAGCTCACAACATAGGCATGTGCCCTGACTGGAAATTGAACCGTGACCTCCTGGTTCCTAGGTTGATGCTCAATCTCTGAGCTATGCTGGCTGGGCAATTCTACCCAACTTTTAAAGAATTAACACAAATTCTACAGAATCTTTTCCAGAAAATAGAAAGAGAGGGAACAATTCCCAAATTATTTAATAAGAATTACTACCAAGATATCAAAAGCAGAGAAAGACAGTAAAACACACACACACACAAAAAAAACTATAGACCAACATCACTGATTAATATTTATATAATAAACGCCTAAGCGACCATTATGGCAGAACGACTGGAATGACCGGTTGCTATGATGCACACTGACCACCAGGGGGCAGAAGCTCAGTGCAGGAGCTGCCCCTGGTGGTCAGTGCAATCAGCCGGAAGCCGGGCTCACAGCTGGGGAGTGCAGGGGTAGTGGTGGGAGCCTCTCCTGCCTCCGCAGCAGTGCTAAGGAGCAACAAGCTGAGCAGTAAGGAGCAGCGAGCAGGCAGGTGGTAGGAGTGAGGGATCCCGGAGAGGGATGCGGGGAGCAGGCCTGAGCCAGCAGGCAGACATCCCCTGAGGGCTTCTGGACTGTGAGAGGGCACAGGCCTGCCTGAGAGATTCCCCTCCCCCACCCCCATGGACGAATTTCATGCACCGGGTCTCTAGTATAGACATCAAAATCCTTACCATAATATTAGCAAGTAGAATCCACTATATAAAAGGGATTATACACAATGACCAAGTAGGCTTTATCTCATTGAGGTTTTAATAGATATTTTCCTGAAGACTAAGTTTTAAGGACCTTCTCAAATATTTACTATATAAGTGCAAATTTTTTTTTGGGGGGGAGGAGTAAAGTGTCAACTCTTTTGCCCATTTTTCTATTGTCTTGCCTGCCATTTACTTATTGATTTATAGGAGTTTCTGTATTCTCTGTATATAAACTCTTTACTACGTAAAGTTGTTGCAAATATTTTCTCCCTATGCGCCACCATAGTCCTCTCTTAATGGTATCCTTTATAGGAGAGAAGTGCTTGATTTTAGTGTAGTTTGATAATCATTTTCTTCTTGTTACTATCTTTGTGTCCTATTTAATGTTTTTTTAAAAATATTATGAAGATATGCTCCTTTATAACCTTCTAGAAATTTTATTACTTTACCTTTCATATTTAATTTACAATGCCTAGATCTTCATGTACCATATGGTATAAGGTAGAGGTAATTTCATTTCCCCCCAAACTAGTATATAATGGATCCAGCACAACTTATTGAATTGATTATTCTCATTGCTTTTCAGGCTTCCTTTTTCATTATATGTGTGGGTCTATTACTGGTTTCTCTATTTTGTTCTACTGGTTCATTATTCTATCCTGTAATAATGCCACAAAGTTCTCTAATTTTTTTTTCTTTGTCTTAAAGATTATCTTGCTATCCTTAGTCCTTTACATTTCCATGTGAAATTTAGGTCTACCTTGTGTACATCCACAAAAAAAAAACAAAACAAAATGTGCTATCACTTGGATTAGAATGGCATTTACTCCACAGACTAATTTTCAGTACAATTCATGAATATGATGTATTATTTCATTTATTTAAGTATCCTGTCATTTCTTTCACAGTGATTTTTAAACTTATGTATCTGAAGGTCTTGTAGATCATTAGATCATTGCAATGTGTTTTATTTTTATGTTTTTTTATGTTATTATTATGTTATGTATCATTAGTCGCTTAAATTCTCGGTGTCTTATTTTCCTCATTTACCCGATGTGGTGGGTAGAGGTACTTTAGATAAAGAAAATGAAGCTTAAAATAAAGAAAATAAGAAAAAAGGTTAATTGTCTTACATAAAGCCATACTTCTAGTAACTGGCAGAGATGGGATTTAAATTTAAGCAGTTTGACTCCGGAGCTTACACTATTAACCACCTTATAAGATCTCAACAGTCATTACTGATTTCAGAAACGCCAGTGGGCTGTTATGAGGCTGGCCGGGGTGCTATAAAATGCCCTATTAACTTTGCTCATGTAGGATGACTGGCATAAAAGAGGAAGAAAGAGGAACGCAGCCTTACCAATTTGATGACACGTCAAATTCTAAGATTTCTAAGAAAATGCATAAGAAGGAAAAAAAATTAAAGGTGATTTTTAAAGCTTTATTTTCAACTCTGAATTTAAAAACAACAAAAACTAGAGGTGGGACTGCCGCTGCCATTGCTGGCACGACAGGTCCGCGCCCAGGGCGGCACTGGCCGTGGTTCCTGGGCTCCCGCGTCCATTGGGCGAGGGCGCAGGGCCGGCTCCTTGTGGGGCATAGAGGTGGGGATTGGGGCGAAGCGCCCAGGAGCACCGAGCCTCGCGGGTCTTGGGGCAGCTCAGCGACTCCCGATGGGGTGGGTCCACGCACTGTTAACAATCTCTACACTTTTCCCAGAGCAGCAGAAAATGCATGAATCCCAGACTCCTAGAAGTGCTCCTAGGAACAGACAGACATAGCTATTGAGCCTGTTGGAGGTCGTTCTGGGCTCTTCTGGATGATGTTTCCCTTCCTCCTGTCTGTCCTGAGCATCTGAATTGACTAAAAAAAATTCACTTCCAGATGAAAAGTGGAGTCTGCCCTGGGCTCAGCGATCTAGAGAAAGGGCGCCAGAGATGTCTCGCCCCTTCCACTGTGTAAGGACATGGCGACATGTTGGCCGTCTGCAGCACAGAAGACGGTCTCACCAGAACCCCACCGTGCCAGCACCTGATCGCAGCCTTCCAGCCTCCAGAACGGACACCTAGACTCTCATCTGTTCAAATTCTTGGAGAAGATGCTGTTGCCCACGGAATTTGGTCCTTTCAATCAGGAAGGTCAGAATCCTTTGATGTCATCGGTCATTCCAATCTGGCAAGCAGCTTGAAAGATCCAGACCCATGGACTGCCATGTGTGCACTGCTCCTGGGAATCAGGGGTCAACCATACCTCCTGCCGCTGACCCAACAGCCTCTGTCCAGCTTCCAACACTCTCCTCTACGGCAGTGTCACTCTCTACCCCTCCCCAGGAGATGCTGTGTTCTCTCCATTCTGAACTTGAAATAGGCCAGACTCTCTCCTTTCCCATTCCTATTTCAGAGCTTAGTCTGATGAGAGAGGGAGGTCACAAGGGCATTTAGGGGAAGCAGAAATGTCCAGGCCTTACACGAATGAGATACATGTGTAAAAAAGATCCCATGTGCAGTGAGTTGTTGAATGATAAAGTTACTTTAAAACAACAAACAAAAACAAGAGGTAGATGATTCCAGAGGTACCAGCTCAGGCTCTGACACTTAGATGGGCTCTTACCAGTGAACACCCCTGACTGGCGTTGTTCTGGCTTTCTGGGAAGCCTGCTGGAGCATCAACAGACCTTCCACACCTTGTCTGGCGCAGAGTCACCCATGTGTATACCAAATGGACAAATACTCAATCCCGTTCCCACGTGATGGCTTGGGGCACAAACGGAGATGCAGTCTTTCTTCAAAGACTACAGGGCTGATCTTTTCATCTAGGGCAGTGGTTCCAAAACTTATTTGGCCTACCGCCCCCTTTCCAGAAAAAATATTACTCAGCGCCCCCTGGAAATTAATTTTTTAAAAATTTTAATAGCAATTAAACAGAAAGATATATGTATTAATGTTTCTACCTTTTTCATAAAATATAGTAAAGAAAGGTGTAAATTAGAAACATTGAAGTTTGAAATTATGAAACTATTTATTGAACTCAGAATAGAAAGGTAATACAAAAAAGTTAAAACAAATGCACCTGTGGCCATCACTGCCCCCCTGGATCGCTGCAGCGCCCACCACGGGGCGGTAGCGCCCACTTTGGGAATCACTGATCTAGGGGGATACAGTAGCCATGGAGGTGTTGGTTGGTGGACTCCAGTTGCTGCAATTTCCAATCTGCAGATACGAGTGGTTGTGAGGTCTGAAGAAACCAGAACAGGACCTGAAAGTGGAGCCCCATTGGCCCCACAAGAATCAGGCTCAGCTGAATCTGTTTGTTTTCTTACACCAGATGACTGATCTATGAGGAGGACAAGGTCATAGGTGAGGTCAGATTGCAGGACTGCCCATTGTTTCTCTCCTTCAGTCCCATTTCACTCACCCACCAATTACGTGAGACCCACTGGAGGCTTATCCCAAACATGGAACATTCTACCTGAACTTCTAGCTGTACTGAGACCCGCCTGAGGGTACATGTAGTGACCCACAAACAAAAGAGTTAAGATTTCTGTCCTATAATTAGGCTCCCCAACTCCACACTTAGGGAAATAGCACCACACAGCCAGCCATTATTATTAGAGTGGAAATTACAGTCCTCATAACCCTATATGGGACAAGGACTCAAATCCCACACTCTTGAGATGGAGGTGGGAGGTGATATCTCATTGAAAAGTAAATTTCTTTGCAGTAAAGCAAAGAATTTCTAGAAGAGTGAGTCAGGATATTTTTTCCAATATGTACTTATATTTTCAATCCTAGTTATTTTCTCCTCTCCATTGCCCCCATTAGATAAAAAATAACTTTTATAATATCAGAAAAGGGATGTGAGAGGGTTTAGGGAGTAGATGAAGTAGGTAGGACAGAAACAGGAGAGAAGAAAATGCCCAGAGTCTAGAAAAAGTTCCCTGGGTTCAGGGAGGTGGTTCCTTTGAACGACTTTCTGAGAATATGTCTGAAGGCTGACCCAGGGCAGCCTCACACAATCAGTCCCAAGTTTCAAGAGTGGCAGAGAAACTGAAGGGGTTTTGGGACCTTAAGGCCTTGGTGACTGCATCAGTGAGCATCTTAGCAGCGACCCCTGTGTCCTTCTCCTCTGCTCTGTTGCCACATCACCTCTCTGGGACATTACACAACCCTGAAAAGCACTGATGAAGCTGATGCTAGGATTTCCAGAAGTCTGTGGGCTGGGGTGCATGAACTATTACATTCTAGTCTATCATTCCTAAAGGGACTAACATAATATTTCCTAAAATGTGTTTTTAGGGTGCAAATGGGAATTCCTCGATTGAACAGTTCTGTGGAATGTTGTCTAAACTGTTAACAGTGGTTACTTCTGTTGTTCATGAGACAAGGAGTTGGTGAGAGGTGGACCGGCCTAGCGTCCACAGCTAAGAGCCCATAGTCCAAGTTCAGAGAAAGCTGGCTATTGGGCCAGCCACCTTTCCAGAGGCATGCTGAGAGGAGGTGTTCAGAAGAACCAGGTGACATGGCCCAGAACTTCCCCTTTGCCAAGTTTCCATGGAAAATTGAAACTCGAGAGTTGACTGCAGCATGTAGATGAAATTAGGGCTTTAACCTTGCGGGGGACTGCCACAGCACGGCACCGAGAAGCACATGCTTCCAAGGAAGGCAGCGTGATGCTGCCAGCTACCAGTCAGCACAGAGACTGTCTCACACGGGCCACTCAGTCTGCTGGGAGTGTGCCCCCATCAGAGGGGTCCCTTGGAGCCACTGTCTGTTTTACATCAAGATGATGAGAATAAGCTTGAACAGAGGTTATAGCCACTTGCCAAGACAGTCTATTAAGCAGATATTGGCATTTTCTTCCCCATCGGCAGAGGAACAAACATTGCAATGAGGAAGGAAAAGTAGAAGGTGGTGTGAAGACAGACCATGTCTTTTTTTAAAAAATGTTTTATGGCCAAGACATATGGAAGATATCATATTAAATAAAGGAAATAAGTTCTTTAGTTGCACTGCTTCTTGGAGCATTTAGTAACATGAAATCCTGAGAAAGGGAATATTCTGCACAATGTACCAAATTCACTTAGCACCTAATCCTTTGTGTCACAGCATGGGATAAGGGTCTAGTGCAGTGGTTCTCAACCTGTGGGTCGCGACCCCTTTGGGGTCGAATGACCCTTTCACAGTGGTCGCCTAAGACCATCGGAAAACACATATATAATTACATGTTGTTTTTGTGATTAATCACTATGCTTTAATTATGTTCAATTTGTAACAATGAAAATACATCCTGCATATCAGATATTTACATTACGATTCATAACAGTAGCAAAATTACAGTTATGAAGTAGCAACAAAAATAATTTTATGGTTGGGGGTTACCACAACATGAGGAACTGTATTAAAGGGTCACGGCATTAGGAAGGTTGAGAACCACTGGTCTAGTGTGTTGCTGAACACCTTTGAAGAAATGCTAGATTATCTGTCTGTACACAGTCAGCAGCAGGGGTGGGGATGGAGGGTCATGGAATGAAAGGGATATATCCAGTTTATTCTAACCCAAATATGTACTTATATTTTCTATCCTAGTATTTTCCCTTAGGAGAAATAACACCCATATTTCTTTAAAAAATAGACAAGTATTTTTCTCTTCACAGTTAAAATGGCTTAATCAAAATGCTGAAAGTCCTTTTCATCTGTGGATAGGCTTCAAGTATTTTAAGTCTTAAGCAGTTTATCAAATGTTTAAGTGACCTTGTTTTCCAGAACAAAACATTCTGGAGAAAATATTTCTTTCTGAGCCTTTGACTGCTGTAGAACAAGATAAACAGGTTTTATTAAAAGAGACAAAAGGTAACTTTCATTTTAAGAAGTAAACATTCAAACAATTAAGTACATTTGCCACCAAAAATCTCTATCTAATTGTATTCTGAACTTCAGTTTTATAAGTGTATTCACATTTTTATTTACTCCCCACTGGCTTTTCTACCCCCTCTGTGAAATACACTCAGTTTAAAGATTAAATTTTTTGTTCATAGTCCTTCATTTCCTAACACTCACACACACACACACACACACACTTTTAAATCTATCTTTCTCTAAAAATACATGAGACCACTTCTTACCGTCAAAGTTCCCTAATAAAAATCAGTTGTGTTATAGCTTGGGCAAACATGGAATTAAAGTTAATGATTGAAATCCTGAGAGGGAAGAGTTCATCAGTGTAAAGCCTCCTTTTATTTTGCCTTTGTTTAACTTACCTAAAATAGAGTGAAGACATCTGAAGTATAATTTTGTTGGAAAAAAACAGAAGTCAAGCTGCAACAGTTAACTTGTTCTCATTTCCTGAACTTCTGGGATAAAATGGAAGTGAAATTCTGTATATAATGCACTTTATAATCACCTGCACTTTCCTCCTTCTACTCCATCAAAATACATAGAACTCTTCTCAAAGAAAGGAGTTATTGTTGAAATACAGGACTGATGGTACCCAAAGTCTAATTAGTTTTTACCAATGAGTGACATGTAACTCTGAAAAATATCAATGCAATTTTAGTAAGTAGGATGAGGGATGCTAACAGTTGCCAAGGATGAGAAACAGACCATAATGTACATGTTGTACATGTCCACCTATAGTTTTCTGCTGAAAATATCATAGACTAAGATGAGAGAATAATTGCAAAGTGTCACATTTTCCCAGCATCTAAGTCATCTTAATCATCAGAGACACAGGAAAGGGCAAGATTTCAGACATGGAGACCACCTTCCCACTGTTTCTCAATGGCATCATAAATACAGGCAAGATCTGATCTAGTGATGTGAGTAAATATGGACATGTGTTACATGTTTTATTTATCAATTGTTATTTCTTGTGTGCTTATACTGGATTTTTTTCTAATTTTTATAATTTGCAATGGTAACTATGCAAGTTATTTAATAATAAAAATAAAATACCACCTGAAAGACAGAACACTAAAAAGATAATTAATATCCAAACTGACTTCTTATCTCAGCAATGATGGATTTTTTACTGACAATTTTAAAGAGGAGTAATGAAAAAAGCAAAATGGCATGTAACAAACTGATACATTGAACAAGTCCTATAATAAAAATTCAGTGATCACACATGTGAAGTTGCTGAGCTTTCATCAGTTTTGACATACAAAAATGGCGGTTTCATATGGTTTGGTCTAATAACAAAGCACACAGATCTTGTCTAAACTTTGCTGATACTCTCCCATACTCCAAAGGTGAAGACTCCATGTGTAAATTAAGGAATTCCCATAATTGCTGAATTTATTGGTGCTGAACTATGGTAACAATGGTAAAATGCTAGCTACTACTTTTGGAGTGCCTACTATGTGCAAGGAATCTTATATTGTTTACTAGAGGCTTGGTGCACAAAATTTGTGAAGCGGGGGGCTGTCCCTCAGCCCAACCTGCACCCTCTTGCATTCTGGGACTCCTGGGGGGATGTCCAACTTTCGGATTATGCCTGTCATGCAGGGATCCCTGTGGGATCGGGCCTAAACTGGCAGTTGGACATCCCTCTTGCCATCCAGGATCACTGGCTCCTAACTGCTCACCTGCCTGCCTGCCTCATCACCCCTAACCACTCTGCCTGCCTCATCACCACTAACCACTCGCCTGCCTGCCTGATCACCTCTAGCCATTCTACATGCCTGCCTGATCACCCCTAACTGCTCGCCTGTCTGCCTGATCACCCTAACCACCTCTGTCTCGGCCCCTGCCACCGCAGCTTCGCCCAGAAGGATGTCTGGAATGACATCTGGCAGGTCATTTGGCAGTCTGGTCTAATTAGCATATTACTCTTTTTTTTTTATTCTAGATTATAGTTAATCATTACAGACAAAACATTGACATATCCATTTACCGGTAAAGCTCAAGAAAGTTAAATACCAGATGAGGCAAAAGTAGGTTTTCAGTTATTCCTATGGAAAATGATACAATAATCCTATATAATAAAACCCTAATATGCAAATTGACTGAATGGCGAAATGACCGGCAGAACGGCCAGTTGCTATGATGCACACTGGCCACCAGGAGGCAGATGCTCAATGCAGGAGCTGCCCCCTGGTGGTCAGTGTGCTCCCACAGGGGGAGTGCCATCAGCCAGAAGCCAAGCTCATGCTGGTGAGCACAGCAGTGGTGGTGGGAGCCTCTCCCGCCTCTGCTGCAGGTGGGAGGTAAGGAACAAGTGGTCCCAGACTGCGAGAGCCTCTGGCTGTGAGAGGCAGGTGGACAACCCCCGAGGGGCCCTGAATTTTGTGCACTGGGCCTCTAGTCTTATATAATAAAAGCCTAATATATTAAGTGGCTGGTTGTCTGGTCAGCCGTTCAACCAATCAAAGTATAATATGCTAATGATATGCTAAGGCAGTTCAACTGCTCTCTTTGACATGCACTGACCACCAGGGAACAGACAGTCAACTGGTCAACCAATCACTATGATGTGCACTGACCACCAGGGGAAAGATGCTCCAACTTGTAGGTTAGCTTGCTGCTGGGGTCTGGCTGATCAGGACTGAGTGAGATGGGCCGGACTTGCCCTGGAGCTCTCCCGTGGTCCCTCTCCCGGTGGCCAACAACCCGTGTCCCTCCATGGCTCCGATTGTGCACCAGTGGGGTCCCTGGGCCTGGCCTGTGCCCTCTTGCAATTTGGACTGTGGGACCCTTCTCCCCCTGAGTGCTTGAATTTCGCACACCAGACCTCTAGTTAATAAATAATAATACAAGAATAAACTCTGAGTTTCACACACTCACAACTGTAAACCAACTTTTGCTATAACCTTTTGTTGCCAAATTCATATAGCAAGGAGGTTATGGTGTCCTGGTCTTTGAACTTAGTTCTGCCTAACTCCACAATGTGCATATTACACACACACACCCCACAATCATGTGAGTTTATTACTGTTCGATTCATTTTTATCTGAAAGACAATCTGTTTCATTATGTTTTCAAGGTGCCATCTTGGAATTAAATACTTTCTCATTCACTGCTATGTCTCAATTCTCTGTCACTAAGAAAAACAAACAAACTATAGTTGAAATACATGAGTTCAAAATGAAACTAATAATTGTAAAATTTAGCTTACCTAACTAAAAAGTAATAGAAAATGAGAACAGTTTAGCCCTGGCTGGTGGCTCAGTTGGTTGGAGCGTCATCCAGTACACCAAAAGGTTGTATGTTCTATTGATGTTTCTTTTCTTTTTTAAAAATAATGTTAAGCATTTATTTGAACAAAAATTGATTTGAACTGGGAAATGCCAAACCAGAAGTGATTAGGAGTGCTCTACCAACAGGAGCTCAGGGATTTTTATAGAGAGAAGGCACACAACAAAGTAAGGAAATTATTCATTGGCTATAGCTTAGAGCCAAGTTGGCTGGCTGTGATTGGTTTCAATTTTGTAACCCTTAGGCATTTACAGGTTTTTATTTTGGTCTGTCTGTGTAGGTCACCAAGGCATTAGGCCACCTCAGACTAATGGCCTCCTTATTAAATTAATTTAATAGCATTAAGCTGTTTCTTTCTTACATCACTTTTTTTCTTTTTCTCCTTTTCTTTCTCACTAAGAATAAACATATCCTTGGGTGATGATTAAAAAAGAAAAAGAAAATAAGATGAGAACATCTTAAGTTTAAATTTCCACTTTACTGCCTGCTTTCTGCTAACCCTGGTTAAATTCACTTGAAATTCTTCAAGTGGCAGGTAACAGAGACTATCCCAAATAACCTTCTTCTTCTTCTTCTTTTTTTTTTTTCAGGTGATGAATATGTGGGGTTTTTTTTTGACACTGTTACAGATGTCTCGCATTTCCCCCCTCTCTGCTTCTGCACACAGCTTCTGCCCACCCACCTCAGCCTTCACCACTTTTCTGTCTGTGTCCATAGGCTATGCATATATGCAAACATGTTCTTTTGCTATTCTCTCAGTCCCCCCATTCTCCTCCCTTCTGACAACTGTCAGTCTGTTCCATGTATCCATGCCTTTGTTTCTATTTTGTTTGTCAGTTTATTTTATTCATTAGATTTCACATAAGTGAGATCATATGGTATTTGTCTCTCTGAGTAGCTTAGTATAATAATCTTCAGGTCTGTTCATATCTGTCTAAAAGGGTAAGAGTACCTTCTTCTTCACAGCCATTAAGTTTTCCAGTGGGTAAGTATATCACAGCTTTTTTATTTATTCATCCACTGATGGACACTGGGGCTGTTTCCAGATCTTGGCTATATATATATATATATATATATATTAGAGAAATATGCTAATCGCCACTAACCACTCTGCCTCCCTCTCTGATCACCCCTAACTGCTTGCTTGATCACCCCTAACCACTCACTGGGGCTCTTCCGGCTGGGGTGAGGGGCCATGGTCGTTCTGGTCTCTGGTCGTTCTGGTTGTGCCGCCATTTCGGTTGCCGGGCTTTTATTGTACAGGATAATAGCACATACTTTAAGGAAGCGTATGTTCAAAATATCCACTATCACTCATTCTTCTATAATGTTCTGAGAGTTAATGCATGACATTTGTGTTTCTAATGAAATGGCAATGAAACAATTTAATCTGAATCTTTGGCATCCCTGTACTGCTTATCTTATTTAAAGTCATTATTCCTGTGCTTCATCAATTCTAAAGTGCACCCTTCTCCCCCTCATTTAAATATCTCTGAAATCAAGATATTTCTCCTAATTGATGACATCTTCTAATTGATGTTGGTCCAGGACATAGTTGAAACATAATTTTCATGCTGGTGCATTCATGAATGTCTAAATTATTCCTGTTGATATAGTTGGACAATGGCAATTCTCTGATCTTTTAATCAAGAAAAATTTTAAGGGTCACTTGAAGGTATATAAATTCTAGACAGTATCTAAAAGTCTTCCTTTGACACGTTCTTGTAAGATCAACAAAGTGCCATCATCAAAGCTTACAACTTCAAAGAAAATCTCAGAAACAATAGTGGATAACTTTTGTTGGCACAGAGAACAATATTGTATGAAAAAAAAAATGGATTTTGACAATTCTGAGTAGAAAAATGACTTGGAAGAGTTAGATTCTGAATGTGACGATGTTTTAAAAATTCTTTAACCAATTGATTTTGCTTATGTTTTCCTTTTCTGAAGAGTGAAATGTGATTTTTAAAATTTCTATTTAAGTAAATCTAAAATAGTTCTTTCAGTTGGTTCAACATAAAAATTCTAAGGGATAAGAATGCATTATGTCAAATTTTAATAGAGCTTTTCTTTTTCTGTCTTAGCGATAGATAAAATAATAGTGCGTTTTACAATCAAAGTTGATAATAATTAGATTGGTAATAAACTAAGCTAAAGATGATCAGAGGCTTGCTTCGACAACAACTTCACTCTCTGTATCCAATTAATTATAAGACTGTCAATTTTGCTTCTGGAATATAGTTTTTAAAAAATTTTCTTTATTGATTAAGGTATTACATATACTTTTATTCTGATTACTGTTTCTTCCTTAATTATGATTCTCATAATTTTATAGATCTCTGTTTTGGGTCTGTTCCTTCTCAACGACTGAGTGATTCGCATTAGTGCAGTTACATTCTGGTCATCACTCAAGCTGAAAATCTTCATTACTCCCCGTTTCCTAAGCAGTGGTTCTCAGCCTTCTGGCCCTTTAAATACAGTTCCTCATGTTGTGACCCAACCATAAAATTATTTTCGTTGCTACTTCATAACTGTAATGTTGCTACTGTTATGAATCGTAATGGAAATATCTGATATGTAGGATGGTCTTAGGCGACCCTGTGAAAGGGTCGTTCGACTGCCAAAAGGGTCGCGACCCACAGGTTGAGAACCGCTGTTAAAGCATGGTTAATGAATGTACTGTAAGTATGTCCTCTCCTCACATGCTCATGGCTAATCAATCAAGGATTTTGTTCACCTTTAGTTTATATACTCAGCGAAGGCAGGGTTTGTGTCTACCTTGCCAACCACTAAATTCAAAATCCTTAGCATACCACTAGCACATAATATGGTCTTAATACATTTTTGGTGACTAAATAAATGAGCCAAATAGTCTTCATAATCCATCTAAATACCAAACTCCAAGTAGCAAGTATCTTTTGGAGTTGGCATTTAAAGTTAACTACCCCAAACCAACAGAACAAAGTCCAAAACTCTTTAAAATAGTAACCAAGGTTATTAAAAGTCTATCTGTAAGCTCTTTGAAAATACTGTCTCTTTCCAACAAGCACCCTTATACTCCAACCTTATCAGACCACTTGACATTTCCTGAATAGCCTTGCCAAAATTCATAACTTCTTCTGTGCTCCTATCATACTGCTAACTCAACATTATTACACTGAGTTAATTGTATATGTGTCTGTTCGCCCTTTAGAAAGTGAGCTCTTGAAGGAATTATATACCACAGTCATTGTTTTGCCCGGTATGCCTAGCACATAAAAATGTGCTGAAGCAACATGTTTAGGGATGACTCTGTTAGTTTCCTAGGGCAGCCCTAACAAACCACCACAAACTTGGTGGCTTAAAAGAGGAACTCTTTAAAAGTTCTTGAGGCAAGAAATGAAATCAAGGTGTTGGCCAGACCACACTCCTTTCCAAGGGTCTAGGCCAGTGATGGCGAACCTATGACACACGTGTCAGAAGTGACACGCGGACTCATTTTTTTGGTTGACATTTCTTTGTTAAATGGCATTTAAATATATAAAATAAATATCAAAAATATAAATCTTTGTTTTACTATGGTTGTAAATATCAAAAAATTTCTATATATGACACGGCACCAGAGTTAAGTTAGGGTTTTTCAAAATGCTGACACGCCGAGCTCAAAAGGTTCACCATCACTGGTCTAGGCGGCAATGAATCCTTTCTCACCGGGAAGTAATCTTGATGATTGGTTCCCTTTGCAAGTAGGGAATCTGGATCTCAGTCACATACACTGACTTAATGAAGTGATACAGACCTCAGAGTTAGGACATATACTCCCTCTTCTTTGTCCAGGCTACTCAGGGTAATGTAGGTAGAGATATTTGCCTGGCCTTTATGGCGCATGACCCACCGTTTTCATGAACAAACCAAAAAAAATCCAATTAGTCAACAACAACAAAGTTAATAATGAAAAGGAAGCACCAGGCCTTTATTGGAGATGTGAACATCTAGTTTCACGTGGTTACGAGACATATCTCGGTACCTTTGTTCTTTCTCTTGGCATATAGTGCGTGTTGAATTGCTGATTCAGTTTTTCGCACATGAATATAAATATCTATGAGATCTATGGATGGATGGGTATGGATCTTTCACTTGTTTACCAGAAATTTAGAAAATTAGAGTTTGGTGTGGTGGGGATGGGAGGGTGAGGGGGGAAGAAGAGATAATGTTATGTTATCATTGTCAGTTTTTTCTGTTGAGTTCAAGATATATATGATTTTAGCATTGCATAACTATATTTGATCTTGTTAAAATTCAAAGTCTTATAAACTGCAAAGAATGAGGAAAATTGTCAATATATATGTATGTATTTTATAAACTCAGCAGCAGAAATTTTAGGCCAATTTATTTCTTCTCCTTAAGTCACAGCTTACTGGTCCTACAATTTGTTCTGTTTCAATTTCCTTATTTAGTTTCCACAGTTAGTTATCATTTAAAGTCTGCATTTTTACGTTGTAAGCAGGTCCTATGACCCTTTAAATGTAGTTTGTTTGAGCTATGAAAATGCTTTCTAAAATAAACATGCTTTGTTTTATCTTTCCTTGTTGTCAGAAAAATTCACCCAATTCATGCTTTTGTTGTATTCATTGTCTTTGTTTATTTTTCTGATGGAGTAAAGCTTATGATTTCTAGTCTAATTTTTTTTATTATAAACTTGTGATTATTTTAACTTATTTCCATTACAATCTGTGTCTATTTAATTTGTAAAGTATTTGGGGGATATTTAGGGATGGAAAACTAAAAATTAAGTAAGGAACTTAATTTTGGTTCATGAATTTATTCAAAAAATATCATAACTATGTTATTCTTTACTTCCCTGTGTCCCAGTCAAATAATTTTAAAAAGTAAGTTATTGATTGTGTCCACTTGAGCAATATAAACTTAATTTTTCACACATTTTAATAAATCTCCTTATATGTCAATCCTGTTTAAAACATATATAAAATGAATTAATTAAATCACATTTCTTTCTTTTTTTCTTTAAGTTAGCATCAGTAATACAAACCAATTCCAGAAGGACTGCTTTGTGCCAGATATAGATAAAAATGGAAAATTTTCCCTGATATAGTCAGGAAATTTTCTTCTGATGGTTTTATGTTTATTTAAATTAAAAGCCCCAGTATTATTAATGTTTCTGAAAGTAATTCAGAATGATTTCTTCTAAGATCACTATGTCTTTAATTTCATCTTCTTTTTCAAATGCAGTAGATTATTAATATTCATTGAAAATACTTGTTAAAATAGTATTTTATTTTAACTTAGCTTTCTTATCAATTATTAAAACATACATAATGATTCAAACATTAGCATATGCAAATTTCCAAATGTGGCAGTATGGGATAATTTACTCCAGTGTTTGAGAAGTAATGCAGGTAAGACCTGGTGCTGATTCTAATTTGATTAATATTTGGCTCATCATATGCATTTCCATTTTCGATGTTGACATGTGTAAACAACAGGTGCTACGTCTATACACATCCAATAAATGTTTTTTTTCATTACACTGTGTATTTTTAGTACCCCTGTTCATCATAGGAGGAGAATTGTATCTGTTTGCACAAGCACATGCACATGCACCAACAGTCGAGGAAAGTGATTTTAAACCAACTACAATACACAGACCAAAAATGCATTAATAACACAGTCTGAGATTAAAAGGACAAATTAATTAAAAGATGTGTTCTGCCGAAACCAGTTTGGCTCAGTGGATAGAGCGTCGGCCTGCGGACTGAAAGGTCCCAGGTTCGATTCTGGTCAAGGGCATGTACCTGGGTTGCAGGCACATCCCCAGTGGGGAGTGTGCAGGAGGCAGCTGGTCGATGTTTCTCTCTCATCGATGTTTCTAACTCTCTATCTCTCTCCTTTCCTCTCTGTAAAAACCCAATAAAATATATTAAAAAAAAATAAAAATAAAAGATGTGTTCTACTGACTACCAATTGCGACATTGTTCATTATACTCCTCCCCCTCCCCCAATACATAGAGCTATGAGTAAAAACAATGCCTTTTTTTAGGCTGCTTATTTATTTATTTACTTTTAATTGAATGTATTGGAGTGACATTGGTTAATGAAATTTTACAGGTTTCAGATATAAGATTCTACAATTCATCATCTGTATATTATATTGTGTTTACCACTCCAAGTGAAGTTTTCTTTTATCACCATTTATTCCCCTTTTCTCTTCTTTTATGTCTCCCTACCCCTCTTTTCCTCTGGCAATCACCAAACTGTTGTCTGTGTCTATGAATCTTTCATTTTTTCCTTTGCTTAATCCCTTCACCCTTCTCACTCAGCCCCCAGCTCCCACCCCTCTGACAGCTGTCGGTCTTCATGAGTCTATTTTCATTTGTTTGTTAGTATATTTTTCTCATTACATTCAACATCTATATATATAAAATCCTAGTATGCAAATAGACCAAATGGCCAAACAACCAGTTGCTATGATGTGCACTGACCACCAGGGGGCTCACGCAGAACATGGCGGGCGTTGGCAGCAAGCAGCGGAGCGCAGAACATGGAGGGTGTCAGCCACAGCGGGATGGTGAAACAGGTGTTGCAAAAATTGGACACATACGTGCAAAAATGAAACTAGACCACTTTCTTACACCATACACAAGAATAAACTCAAAATGAATTAAAGACTTAAATGTTAGACTCAAAATCATAAAAATCCTAGAAGAAAACATAGGCAGCAAGACCTTGGACATTTCTCCTAGCAATATTTTATATATATTCCCTAGGACAAGGGAAACAAAAGAAAAAAATAAACGAATGGGACTGCATCAAACTAAAATTTTTGCACAGCAAAGGAATCAATGCCTTTCAGTTTCTGTCAATATAATGGTAATTCTCTTTAATTATATTTAAAACTCAGGGGCCAAACTATATAGCAGAGACTATATCAGTATCATCTGTGGAGTCAAGTTTCTTTATGACCCTAGTTAAAAATCAGAGATAAGTGTAAAATTGTCAAACCAGAAATCAGCAGGTGAACAAAATTAACATGGCATTATTTATTCTCATATAATGTTAGGCATTTTAAAATCCCTTTGGAAAAGTCTGACTAAAATACGTTGACCCTATTTCAAATTTAGATATTCTGAGAGGAGGGACTTGTCACTTGACAGACTCTTTTGAAAAGCACACTTGCTTAGCATCTCAGAGCATACATTTGTGAATTTTGCATTGACCCTAACCTCTTTGATGCTCACTGGGATACTGATTCACACATTTGGGCATTTTTAACCTATTCTTCTCTACAAGCTCTTTTCTCTCTTCCTTTAGGCATGCACAGGTCTCCCCATTCTGAAAATACCTTTCCTTGACCTATCTCCTCTAGGTCCTCTCTCATTCTTGAAAGAATAGTCTATATTGGTTGAGTTCATTTCTTCAATATTTCTTTTCTTCTCTTCTAGTCCCCTTAAAGTCTTGGTTCTGCTTCTAGCACTACTGAAAACTGCTTTCACTGAGGTCACCATGAAGATTCTTCAAGAGGTGGGGGGCGGGGGGGGAGTCACTGTGTTAAAGGCTGTTGAAACCTCAGCTAGGATGGTAATTGAATCTACTCCTCCGAAAGGGGAAGTAGAAGAAAGGCTCCTTGAGTGTGGTGAAGGCCAGGGGTGGGGGTGAGGAACATCTGTAATAGTGTCAACAATTAAAAACGATGTTTTAACAATAAAAAATAAAAATATTAAAAAAGAAAGGCTCCTTAGGTATTCCACTGTGTCATGTCTATATGTAAGGAAAGTGAGTCTGTACCCCAAAACTAAGGAGGCACTTTTTAACATTCTGAAATCTATGCCCTCAGATTCAAAGACAGGTTAAAGTTCAAGAATATTACCCAGTTAAGGTAGTAGAGAGGGACTCTGAGATATCAACAAACCTGAAAGTAGAAATGTCACATATTTTTTCAGAAAAAAATATTACCCCAAACTGTACATAATTCAGGGAAATAAAGCAAAATTAATAACTCCAGAATAAGAAACTTGTAAGAATTTACATAAAATGACAAATAATGAAACAAAGTGAAAACAGAACTAAATCTAATTGATTCAAACTTTCATTACAAAACAAGTATCAAAAATAAATATTACAAAAGAAATGATGTAATATAAAGATTCTTTTAATATAATTATATGGATCAAAAAATAATAGTTTATACTAACAAAGAGAGTAGATGAATGGGAACCCAAAAGGAAGAACTTTATAAAATCCAATCCAATGTCTTTTGGCCAAAGACATAAGCAAATAAATCATGTTTAAAAATGCATACTAGTTTAAACTCTTCCAGTAAAGAGAAAGATTTTAACATGGAACAAAAATGAAAATAAATGAAATTATATGTTTTCTTCCTACAGCTCCTTCTGTAAATATACAATTCACATATTTTGGGCTCTGGGTTAAGATGGTTTCAAGTAATAGATATAACAGATAACTCCTTGTTATAGAAATTGAGTCTTTTTTTTATAGAGATTATTTTGTTTGTTTTTTAAAAGGCAGCAAAACATTTTAAAAATCTAAGCTTTTTAAAGGTGGATTTTATAGTTTTAGTAGAATTCAAGACAAAAAGAACCAAACAATGCAAAATATAGAGCCCACAATGAAGATGTTAGTTAGGGACCTTTAAGTACAGAAAACAAAAATATATAAAGAAAATTGTTTTATGAATTCAAGGATCCTATATTATAAAAGCCTAATAAGCAAATTGCCCCCTCAACTGAGAGTTCGACCAGGAGTATGACCAGGAGTTCAACCAGGGGGCGAAGCCAGCTGGTCAACCGCGGAAAGGAAGGCCCCAACTGATGGCAGCAGCAGGCAGCCAGGGGAAGGGAGGCCCTGGCCAGCAGCTGCTAGGGACCCTAACCCATGCATGAATTTTGTTCACTGGGCCTCTAGTTCATGGATGAAAATATCAGTATAAGGAGAAGACCACAAGACTCTATCAATCTTTGGAAAATTAAGGCAAAACATGAATAAGGCTAACATGTGAATAATACAATTGCAACCTTTGATTTAAGAATTGCAAACATGTCATTTTTGTCCTATAATTGAGAACACTCACTTTTCAGTGTCCATGGAATATTTGAAAAATTTAATTTTGAAACAAGCCATAAAACACTCAATATTTTGTCTGTATTGCAAATGTTACTCTAGTACTTAAATGACAAAGTATTGAAAATAGAAAGTCAGTGTAGCAGGAGGGCTTATATTTAATTTGTTTAATAATTCAAATAAAATTTGAAAGCATAAGATTTTTCATATTTGTTTAAGATATATTGCTTTAAAATTTTAAGAGACACTAATTTAGAATTTAATTAAAATGAATATGCTATGTATGAAAACTCATAGATATAAAGTCAAACTTGAAACTATCTTTAAATATCTCTATTATTAGCCAAAAGAATTAAAATATATTACACACAATGCTTAAAAAGTTAAAAAAACACATAGCCATATAAAGAAATCAATTAAGTTTACTTATGGATAGCAATTAAAAATTCTTTTTATTTTCTTTATTCTATGCTCATATGACCTGATTCCATGATCACACTAAGTTGATTTCAAAAGTTTTCCTAATTTCTTATTTTAAAAAATCCAATTTACATTTTCTGTAATATTTTTGCATCTGCCACTCTTCCTACCTGAAACTGCAAGAAGGCTAAAGGGTTATATTGCCCTAGTCTTTCCTTCAAATTATGGTCTAATATTTATTTGCAAATATAAGCCGTGGGCAAGAAAGACATAGAATAGCTCCATTTTATTTTTCCCTCAAAAAAAAGAGCTCACGATGAAAAAGTTGTGAATACCTCTGAAATCACATCATTGTTCTCATATGTAAGATTATCATTTAGAGGAGTGGTTCTCAACCATCCTAATGCCGTGACCCTTTAATACAGTTCCTCATGTTGTGGTGAAGCCCAACCATAAAATTATTTTCGTTGCTACTTCATAACTGTAATTTTGCTACTGTTATGAATTGTAATGTAAATATCTGATATGCAGGATGTATTTACATTGTTACAAATTGAACATAATTAAAGCATAGTGATTAATAACAAAAACAAAAGGAATTAAATATGCGTTTTCCGATGGTCTTAGGCGACCCCTGTGAAAGGGTCATTCGAGCCCCAAAGGGGTCGAGATCCACAGGCTGAGAACCACTGGATGCTATAGCAAAGATCAAAAAAGAAATGTTTTAAAAGTCTTGTATTTTCCCCTCAAATACCACATATTCTTGAAGACTAGCTTCAAGCGTATGTATTTTACAGGGTATAATTAAAGTTCTTAGTTTCAAACAAGAGAATCCACTCTGGCAAATTTACATAAAAGAGATGGGAGGGAGAGATAAAGAAACAACACAAGCTCTCAGAAACAATGAGCAGAAGCATACCAGAGAGAGAACTGGCCTGATAAGAAATCTGTAACCAATATCTCAAGTATGATAGCACGACCTGCAGCAAGAAAAAATAATCACTGTCCAGAAACCTCACTCCTAGTTTACCTCTGAATCTTTGTCTTGCATGAATGTTCCTGGTGGGTGTGTCCATGGACACATGTCCCACCCTAACTCCTGGACTCTCTGGGACACGTAGGATTTTTAAATAATGGAATCAAACTTGAGAAGGTAGAACTTGAGTGTGGCATAATATCACAATGCAAAGTGGATGTTTAAAACTTATTTGAAAGGCAGACATAAATGAGAAATGTCTATTTTGGCCCATTTTTCTGTTGACAAACATCAATATATGTTCTTCTACCACATTAAACTTATAAACAACACAGCAACTATATTCTCCAACTTAATGCAGATTGTCTTCAACTTACAACCGTTCAACCTATGATTTTTCAACTTGATGATACTGTAAAAACCATACACATTCAGAAGTAACCATACTGCAAATTTTGACTTTTGATCTTCTCTGGACTAACAATAGCGGTACAATACTCTCTCATGAAGTTGGGCAGCAGCAAAGAGTCCCAGGTCCCAATCAGCCACATGATCATAAGAGTAAACAACTGATATGTCTACAGTGTAGTATTAAACACATTTTCAACTATGATATTTTCAACTTAAAGTGAAGTTTACTGGGATGTATTCCAGTTATAAGTCCAGGAGCATCTATAGCCTATTAACATCAATTATGCTTTAAAGGCTCATACCTTTTTCCTTACGGGAATACCCAAATTCTCTTCAGTTACTCAATCCAACTCTCAGTCTGAGGTCGAAGTGATGTCCCTTTCTCCTCTGATGTATTCATAATTCCATCTTGATATTTTGTGACCTGTAGACTAAATATAATAATATTTTACAAAGTGGGGCATCGCCCTAACCGGTTTGGCTCAGTGGATAGAGCGTTGGCCTGTGGACGTAATGGTCCCAGGTTCGATTCCGGTCAAGGGCATGTACCTTGGTTGCGGGCACATCCCCAGTGGGGGGTGTGCAGGAGGCAGCTGATCGATGTTTCTCTCTCATCAATGTTTCTAACTCTCTATCCCTCTCCTTTCCTCTCTGTAAAAAATCAATAAAATATATTTAAAAAAAAAGTGGGGCATCGAAATGATATGATCCTATATAATAAAGAGGTAATATGCAAATTGATCATCATGCCCTCGCACAAGATGGCCACCACAAGATGGCCAGCAGAGGAGGGCAGTTGGGGGTGACCGGGCTGGCAGGGGAGGGCAGTTGGGGGCAATTGGGCCAGCAAGGGAGCAGTTAGGTGTCAATCAGACTTGCAGGGGCGTAGTTAGGGGGCAATCAGGCTGGCAGGCAGAAGCAGTTAGGGGCGTGAGGCCAGCAGGGGAGCAGTTATGGAGTGATCAGGCTGGCAGGGGAATAGTTAGGGGCAACAGGCCAGCAGGCAGAGGTGGGTAGGGGTGTTCAGACAGGAAGGCAGGTAAGTGGTTAGGAGCCAGTAGTCCCGGATTGCAAGAGGGATGTCTGACTGCCTACACTGGCAGTC
>NW_006292573.1:1525798-1541538 GCF_000327345.1 Myotis davidii
AAATTATGTTAATTTTTCAGGAATTCAAAGTTGGTTGTTTCGGAAAGTTGAGGACACTAAAGTGGCATTAGCTGGGTCAGCCTTCGTAAAAAGACCACATTGTCCAGGCCATGCATAATCTCCATAACTTTCAGCATTGGTTTTGGGGAAAACAGCTAATTGACTTGAAAGCAGGTCAGTTTAACCACTTGATTACTGAAAACCACTTTCTTAGCGTATGTTAATGAGCATTCACATGAGGCACATTTCTACCCTCTTCCCCCTATAATCTGGGCTCATTGTTGGAGATCCAGCCACATATCTATAACCCAATGTATTCTCCTTGCCATTTATTCCCCAATATTGTTCCTGTGTGTCCCTAAAATTCTGAACAGCTAGCTACTGTCCATGAAACTATAAAATCCATAACACAGGCCATCACATTTTTGGGAAAGTGGATCACCAGATTTGTCATTTGAAATTTAATCCATTTGAAAGATCTCCCTTCTGCTGTCCCTCAAGTCACCCTTGAATAACTACAGAGTATACTCCTGCCAGTGTCAATACTTACTGCAAAGCCAAAGCATTCCAGGCTCAGGAATTGTGTAATACCTACAGGATGTATTCACAATCCCTAGCCAGGCCTTGATATGAGTTCAAGCCCAAACTCCATTTATCACCTGACCCCTCTTATCCCCATAAAGATCCTCTTCATTGGATGGAACACTATAGTATACTGGGCCCCAGGGATTAGCATTAGATTAGATGCCAGGCCACGAAATCCTCAATGCACAGGTGTAGCATGTGTTGCGTGTCCTTTGGAGGAAGGCTAACAGTAATATTTATAGTGATTATATGATTGCAATCAGCATTGCCAGTGCTCCACACAGGTCTACGCATATCTCTCTTACTATTTCTGTGAATTTCTGTAATTCTTCTAGAAACTGCCTTTAGTCCAGTGGTTCTCAATCTTCCTGATGCTGCGACCCTTTAATACAGTTCCTCATGTTGTGGTGACCCCCAACCATAAAATTATTTTCGTTGCTACTTCATAACTGTAATTTCGCTACTGTTATGAATCATAATGTTAGTATCTGATATTCAGGATGTATTTAGGCGACCCCTGTGAAAGGGTTGTTCGACCCCCAAAGGGGTCGCGACCCACAGGTTGAGAACCACTGCTTTAGGCTAATGGAACCACTTTGCCCACAGGAGCAGAGAAATCAAGTACTTGAAAGTATATACCTGGATATGCAGGGTGGCCTTTAGCCACTCTCAGTGAATACAAAAATATGAAAGCTCATTTCCTTTGGCCACTTGGCCTGAGGTCCAGTTTATGTTCCAAAGACTACTCAAAGTCTGGCTGAGGCTAGGATATTATCCAAAATTGGACCCTGTTTGGCTTTTCCTCTTCCCTGTCCAGCCTGCCCCACTCCCACTGGCTTCTCTTGGAGCACTTTTTATGTACACCACTTGCACAGGAATGCTCACTTCAGCGTCTGCTTCTGAAAGAACCCAATCTAAGACAATATCATCACACAGTTTGTTTTCAAGAATATCCAGCTTATTCTGCATTCCAGAAATTCTGTGCTGTGAATTGAGTTAGGGAGCCATGGTTAAGTTATTGATGCTGTTGTTGGTTTGTTTATTTGTTTTGTTTGCTTATGCAGGGCAAGTGGGTACCCAACTCTTTCAGACCTGAGGCCTCCCAACCTATCATCAAGGCAAAGTGGTGTGTGTCAAATGACTGATTATCATGACGTGGGTTAAGCACTGCAAATGAGGCATCTCTCACCACTGTTTTTAGTCTGCAGAAAACAGTGCATACTTTTCAAAGGTGGTTGTGTCTGTCTGTTATACATTTGTGTCTGTTTGCCTGTTCTATATTTTTTCCTAAACCCATATCTAAAACTTTATTTCAATCTATATATAAAAGCTTAAGCGACCGTTAAGGCAGAATGACCAGAATGACTGGAACAACTGGTTGCTATGACATGCACTGAGCAGGCAGGCAGGCAGGTGAGCGGTTAGGGGTGAGCAGTCTCAGATTCCTGCGTGACGGGCTTAACCCGGCAGCCAGACATCCCTCTCAGGGGTCCTGGATTGCGAGAGGGCGCAGGTTGGGTTGAGGGGAACCCCCCTCCCCACGGCTGTGCATGAATTTTGTGCACCAGGCACCTAGTATACAAATACATTCCATTGGTTCTAGCAGCCAGACATCCCTCCCAGGGGTCCTGGATTGCGAGAGGGTGCAGGTTGGGTTGAGGGGACTCCCCCTCCCCACGGCTGTTCATGAATTTTGTGCACCGGGCACCTAGTATACAAATACATTCCATTGGTTCTGATGAAGAATCTCAGAATCTATTCCAAAGTTCATTTCTGCAGGTCTTTGCCAATATCACTTGGCAAAATGTTGCATTCTTTTTGGTGTATTAGCTTTTTCTTCCTGAGTTTAATTTTGCAATGTCTTCTTGGAGTGTGCTAGACTCTGACACTAGTTATAGGTCTAAGGATTTTAAGGAAAGTTACACCATCTTGCCAGGTAACTGCCTCAGGCACGGTGCTTACCTAATTTTCAAGGAAGGCAGGAATAGCTCATTGAACTCTGGCAAAAAAGCTATGTCTTCTAGTAAGGGATGTTTAGTATTCAAAGTGCTCTGAGTTTTCAGGGTTTTCTCATTTGTCCTAATCACAATTTGGATTCCAGTGTCTTAACTTTCAATAAGAGTCATGATACCATTCATCAGCCCTGCAGAGATGAGTGCTAATCTTAGGGTAATCATTGTATTGCCTGGCTTTTTAAGGTCTTGAGCTGAAAATTTAAAACTTTGGGCTTGTTTTTTTCATTTCAAAGCTTAGCACATTTAGAAGTAGCCGACTCACTCTCAAGCACTGGCTATTTATTTATTATTCATGCCTATTATACTGTTCTAAGGCAGCAATCAATTTTTTGTCTTAACAGTTCCACTTTCAAAATTAATTGATCTTCCCTTAAAGGCAAAGTGTCATTTCTTTTTGGATGCTTTCAAGATATTTTCTTTGTTTTTATTTTTCATAAGTTTAATTAGGATATGTCATACATGGAATTCTTTGGTTTTATCTTACCTGGGGTTCACTTTGCCTCTTGAATATATTCATTTAGTCTCTTGAATCTGTTGGTTTATGTCTTTCACCAAATTTTGGAAAATTTCAGCCATTATTTTTTTCAACATTTTTTCAGTCTCACTGTTTTTTTCTTCTCCTTCTGGAAATCTGTATTGTTCCATCAGTCTCTGAAAATTTTTGTTTGTTTGTTTATTTTCTCTTTGTTGTTCTGACTGTATAAGTTCCAGTCATCTTTTTTCAAGTTCACTTATTCTATTCTTTGTTTTCATGCTATTCTATTCTAACACTACTGAAGGGTCCATCAGTGAGCTTTTATTTCTGATATTGTATTTTTTAGTTCTTTCCATTTTACTTTTTAATAACATTTCTTTGCTGAGATTGTCTATCTTCTTATTTGTTTCACTTTTACTAATTTCTGATCTTTATCATTTCCTTCCTTCTACTTAGTTTGGGTTATTTTTTTTCTTCCTTTTTTCCTAAGTTTTTGAGATGTGAGCTTAGATCATCAATATGAGGTTTTCTTCTTTTCTAATATATGACTTTAGTGCTATTCACTTCTCTCTCAGCATTGCTTTAGCTGCATCCCACAGATTTTTATATGTTGTATTTTCATTTTCATTTAGTCCCCGGTATTTCTTGATTTCACTCAAGATTTCCTCTTGGCCCATTGTTTACTAAGAAGTATGCTGTGTAGTCTCCATGTATTTTGAAAATTTTCTGTTCTTGTTTTGTAATTGGTTTCTAGTTTGATTCCATTGTATCAGAGAACAGACTTTGTATATTTAGGTCATCTAGTTTTTTATATGATTATTGATATATTAGGGTACATATTACTACTTGGGTGGGATAGAAGTCTCGGTTCCTCATGTGTTCATACTGATAGGAGATTATTGACACCTGGAAAGATTGAAAGTCCAGGCTCCCTACTAGGCATTCTCTGGTATCATCCCACGGGGAGAGTGGTGGAATGTTATGTGTATATAGTGGTAGGGGATGGTGCCTGGAGTTTTTCCTATAGTGTGAAGCTGAAACAGGGCAGTTACTGTCTCAAAGTTTTCTGTCTTACTGGGCTTTCCCTTTCTTGTTTCTAGCAGACTTTTTTTTAGAGCTTTTTTTGATTGTTTCCATCTATTGGTGTTCCCAGGTGGTATGCTTGTCTAGCACCCAATTTAGACACATGAGGCGAAAAGAAAACGCAAGGAATTTGGAACCATGTTACTTTTTGGGTATCAAAGTACTTACTTGGTCTATCATTTTCTTTCTACTTTTCAAAGTCCCACTGTTTCTTTACTATACAGTGTTCACGGTTTTCAGTTGTACTTAGCAGTGGGAGTAAGAAGTGCATCTTCTCCATGCTATCCAGAACTGGAAGCCCTGTAAATGTCCTTTTAGATTTCTATTTTTGTATATATTTTTATACCAGTTGCATAGCAATATAACTATATATTAAATTATAAATACACAAACATATATGGAGATAGGTGCTCTTTTTTTCACTAATTGGGTGCATAGCCAAATGCAGAGTGCAGAATACTGTGTAATCAGTGCAATGTTGATTCATTTCTTGACCTACCTCTTCTAACTTGTGTGATTTGGAGCATTCCTTTTTGTTTTCTTCCACCTCTAAAATGAAGCAATTGGGTATCTCTAATACCATTAGATGATCTCTAATACCATTTCTACCTCTAAAACTCTACAAATAATGCCAGTTAGTACCCCTTCTAAAAGATGCAAAATATCACATGAAAATTAATTCCCTTATTTATATTTTATTTAAAGTGTTTTTTAAATCCTGAAAATATTTCTTTCCTCAAGGATTAACTTTCATCCAATTTGTATTATAATAATTAATCAAGATTGATCTTATACATATAATTGTTACACAAACTTGGTTTGAATTTAAAAGTTTATGATTCATTCTAATTTTCTTTGAATTGTTAAGTTCAAGGTTGCAATACCTTATTAAATAACTTAGGATTTTCCCTTGACATATTTCAGTAATATGCACCCTTCAACACTTTCCTGATGAAATTACAAAGGTCAAAAATCAGAAAGAGATGCTATTTAACTCTGTGACTAGAGGTCCAAGAAAAAAATACATAAAATATATTTATTCTACTCTAACACATTATATATTATTGTCTTAGTTTGTTAGGGCTGCCATAGCAAATACCATAGACTGGATAGTATAAGCAACAGAAATTTATTTTCTTGTAGTTCTGGAGGCTGAGAGTCCAAGGTCAAGGTGCCAGCAGGGCTGGTTTCTCTCAAGGTCTCTCGCCTTGGCTTGCAGATGGCTGTCCCCTTGCTGCCTCTTCACATCTTTGTCCTTCTTGGCATATATGCCCCAGTGTCTATGTGTCTTAATATCCTCTTCTTAACAGGACAATAATAAGATTGGATTAGGGCCTCATTTTTTTTTTTTTTTGTAATTCTCACCAGAGGATATTTTTTCCATTGATTTTTAGAGAATATGGAAGAGAGGGAGGAGAGGGGAAGAGAGAGATAGAGAGTAAGAGAGAGAGGTGAGAGAGACACATCGATTGGCCAGGGAGCAAACCTATCCTCTAGGCACATGCTCTTGATGACAGTGAGCCTGTGACCCTTAGGTCTGCAGGTGATGCTCCAACCACTGAGCCAAACTGACCAGGGCAAGAGCTTCATTTTTTTATTTAAAGGCCCTATCTCCAAATACAATCACATTCTGAGGTAATGGAGGTTAGGGCTTCAACCTGTGAAAATTTTTTTAAATATATTTTTTATTGGTTTTTTACAGAGAAGAAGGGAGAGAGAGAGTTAGAAACATCGATTAGGGAGAAACATCGATCAGCTGCCTCCTGCACCCCCTCCACTGGGGATCGAGCCCGCAACCCAGTCATGTGCCCTGACCGGAATCTAACCTGAGACCCTTCAGTCTGTAGGCTGATGCTCTATCCACTAAGACAAACCAGCTAGGGCAACATGTGAGTTTTACAGCAGACATAATTCAGCAGGTAACAGCCACATTCACCATTCTGCCATTAAAAAGGAAGTTCTATAAGTTAAGATTTTGAAATTAAGCTCAGAAGGGCTATTTTATAATGACCATAGCTTTATTTTGGAGTGTGGTGTGTGTGTGTGTGTGTGTGTAATATTTGTTCATACAGGTTGCCAAAATACTCCACAGATATGCATTTTAACAGTAAAACCATGGGCCAGTTAGAGATATTATAATGCTATAACTTGGGGATAAATCAAGCACATTTTTTTTAAATATATTTTTTATTGGTTTTTTACAGAGAAGAAGGGAGAGAGAGAGTTAGAAACATCGATTAGGGAGAAACATCGATCAGCTGCCTCCTGCACATCTCCTACTGGGGATGTGCCCACAACCCAGGTACATGCCCTTGACTGGAATCGAACCTGGGACCTTTCAGTCCGCAGGCCGACGCTCTATCCACTGAGCCAAACCAGTTTCGGCAATCAAGCACATTTTATAGCTCAAATAGAATCATATTACTTAATTATTCTTTAACTAAAAACTATATTATTCCATCATTGTATCATTACTCAATAATTTATGACATTGTAAGTTTAGAAACCAGGATTGGTTTGTTAAGATATAAAATTTTTTTATAACACAATTTTACTAGGTTCTAAAAATCAAATTTTAACATCTTTTATTCCATCTGTTTTTAAGCTATGTGCTTATAATTTTTAAAATACTATACTTTAGCATTAAGAAAATTAGATTAGTATTTATATTTTGAGCCAGTTAACAGAAAGTATGGCTGAAAAATAGCAAAGTAAATACTTTGCAATTTCACTCATCAGTGATATTTCATGAAGTCAATTTATTTCCTTCACAATAATATACAATTATATATGTATACATACATGTACATAGATTCTACTACTTTGTTTCTAAATATAGCATAAATCACTGTGTGATTTCTGACAGAAGAACTGATATTCTGAGGTGTCAAATTTGGTTTGAATATTCAACTTAAAAACTACAAAATGTCTTGCTAATTTTTTTAAAAAAAATGTGTGTGTGTTTTTTAAGATTTTATGTCAGCTTAATGTATTTCACCAGTATAAATTCTTGGAAATTTTGTGCATCTTTAAATGAATGATTGATTCTATATCAAAAGCCTCTGGATATAATCCTTGTTTGCAGACTCGTTCCCATAAATTATTAGTCTTATTTATACTGTCCTGCAACTGAGTTTCTAAGTATTTATTCCAACTTATAAATATATTTTCTGCCCAAGTAATAGTTCTATTATTCACATAAAATATATGCTAGCAAAAAACAGGAATAAAGTAAATGTTAAGCATAGGGAGTAAAAAACCATATTCTAGAATACTCTGTAGCCATCCCAAATAATGTTTCCAAAGAGTATTTAATGACTTTGGAAAAAAATGTGTAGGTATAATAAGTTTTAAAATAATATTTAAATACATTTTTTTATATTATTCCACACACACTCACAAAAAAGTAAAGTAAGTTAGTATTAATTTGGAGTTAAGAGATTATAGTTGATTTTTATTTTGATTTAGATTTTTTCCCCCAAATTTTCTAAAATGACATGTATTACTTTTATAATCTGAAAAAGAACAATACAATAAATGTTATTCTTAAAAGACCTGTAGCTGAGATAGTTGATTTTTAGGGAAGGTAGGCCATTAGATTATGTCATGCATTTTTTGGAGGCATTTTAAGCTCAAGCCATTCACTCATTCGGTAAACAATTTGGAACTATTACCAAGAATCAGCACCTATTCCATGTCAGATATCATAACTGGTTTTGAAGACACTGGAGGGGGAGTATGTGGAGATGATTACAAAAGGGCTCCCATAGGTATAGGATGCAAGTGAAATCAATAGTATGTGATAGGTGCTAGAGTAATGGCCTAAGAGAGTGCTGTAAGACATAGCTCAGCACAGAGCTGACTATGTGGATCTGAGCCAGACTAGATCACAAGAAGAGGATTTATTTGAACTTTATTAACTGAGGCCCTCGAGGAAATGTCTAACTTAGAGTGGGTTTCTGTGACTTGAGCTTTAGAACAGGGTGAATATAAAAGGCTATTATCCTGAAAAAAGTTAGCAAATTTTTAATCTTCAAACTGTAGGTGAACAGTTTGAACTGGAAGGCACGTTAATGAGCATTTGCTACATTCTGTGTCTAAGGAACAAAAAGGTGAATAAAATAAGAGCCTTGTCCTTAGGAAGCTCAGACTAAATCGCATGTTTTGCTCTCTTGTGTAATATGGACACCTGTGATAATTTCATCCAAAATTTTTGCTTAAAATCAGACAATAAAAATTAGAAAGAACACTGTTATCCTTTCCTTGTTTTGGCTCTGAGGAATTTTAGACCTAATTACTACAGCATAAATCATGGATATTAGTCCAGATATTTGCACTACTTATTTACGTGATAAAACATTTCTACTTTTTAAAATGGCTTTATTGCTTTTTGAAAAGGACACGTGACAAATCATAAATTAAAGCTACATAAATGCATTTATCATTTAATTATGAATTATTTAATTTCTATATAAAAACAAAGAAAATATGTTTGATAAGGGAAATAAAGGTTAAAATGAATATTTCTCATTAGTGACTTAAATAGCTTTATTTTTCCAAAGCAATTAACATAAATTTCAATAACTAAATTCTTTTTTTAAAATATATTTTATTTATTTTTGCCGAAACCAGTTTGGCTCAGTGGATAGAGCGTCGGCCTGCGGACTGGAGGGTCCCAGGTTCAATTCCGGTCAAGGGCATGTACCTGGGTTGCGGGCACATCCCCAGTAGGAGATGTGCAGGAGGCAGCTGATCGATGTTTCTCTCTCATCGATGTTTCTTACTCTCTGTCTCTCTCCCTTCCTCTCTGTGAAAAATCAATAAAATATATTTAAAAAAATAAATTTAAAAATAAATATAAAATTAATGTTTAATTCAAGAAGTGAATATTCTACTTAAAGCAGTATGACGCAAAGATTTCTAGTTCGAATGCATGTTAATAAATGTGTAAATAGTTCAATTTAAAAATAATACAGTATGGGAAAGAAGATTTATGGGAGTTGCAACAATTTTTTACAATTCTTTTTGGATTGCATATTTGAGGATAAGAATTAATTTAAAAATGCAGCATGATAACTAGATAAAATATCGTTTTAATTCCATATAAATTATCTCATTTTAATTATTCCGCTTTTTATCCTAGTGGAATATGGGTTTTAAGTAATAAGTGAATTTAAGAAATAATGCCATTTAAAATTTTTCTAAGCCAAGAAAAGCAAATCATTTTTTCTTAAACTGTTAAAACTATTTTTCCTTGTTATGTCATGAGGAAATAAATCTGCCAGATTCTTTCCCTTAAAAAGTTCATTTTCCAAATCAAGCATCAGAAACCACAAAAGAAATTTTAGCTTAAAAATATTTTTTTCCAGGAAGGGACCCAAAAACTAACTTTGGATTAATTGCATCTCCTTTATTCTTTCTTACTAATTTTTCAAAATTTAGTCAGGGCTTTATAAAATATACTGAATAAAATAATGCAAAGTCTGACAAAATAACATATACTATAAAGAGAATAAATTAGGTTATTGAACATTATCAACTAATGGGAGGTATTTGATATTCATAGTTGAATATGAATTTACTAAAAGCTGATGTACACACATAAGAGTTGGGGACTCTAAGCAATAGCCTTCTGAGTATAAAGAAGTCCAAGGAAAAAGTGTTTCATTCCGTTTTCTACAAGGGACCCAACCAAATTTTATGATACTTTGGAGCCAGCAGATATTAGAACAGCAGAGTCAAAGTTGCTATTGTCCAGGAAGGAATGATGTTTAGGAGATCAAGTCTAACAAAAAGAACATCGTATAAATTAGAAATGTAAATGTAGATATTTTTCATGTGTGCAAAAAGCAAAATTTCAACATTTTGGACAAAATATTTAAAATTTATTCATGACTAAAAATTATGCCCAGCTGGTTGAGCACTGACCTATGAACCAGGACTTCACAGTTCGATTCCTGGTCAGGATCAGGAATATGCCTGGGTTACGGGCTCAATCCCCAGTATGGAGTGTGCAGGAGGTAGCCAATCAATGATTCTCTCTCATCATTGATGTTTCTGTCTCTCGTTCCCTCTCTGAAATCAATAAAAAATATATAAAAATTAGAAAAATATGGGTTAAGGAATACTTATTAAAACTTCTAGCTAAACACTGGAAGCTGGATCTCTTTCTTCTGGCCCACTGATGAATATGAAAGCAAATAAACATATCTTCCAATAACTGACACAATTGAATTTTTAGAAAAAAAATCTAGAAATAAATAGATATACTCAGATTGATTTAAGTTCTTAAAAACAAAATCATAGTAAGAGTAATAATGGGAAATAAAAACTATAGATGGATATTTTTCTGAACTCAGAATAGGAAATACATTTCCAAGCAACATGAAGGCACAAAAAAGATATTTCTAAAGAAGCTTCAAAGCTATAACCCCATAGAACATTAAAATATAAATGATAAAAGGTAATTGCCTTTTATATATAACAAGAGTAACATTCTCTCTATATAATAGTCTCTTATTTATTAATAAGTAGAAAAGGAATATTCAATATATAAACATCTAAGTAACTTCAAATATAATATTCAAAAAAGAAGACACACTAGTAGTAATCATAAGCACATTAAAATGTTTAACCTTGAATAAGTAAAAATTAACATGAAAAATTCAATCATTGTTTAAAAATTAATTATTCAGGAGGAATATGTTTAAAAACAGTACTCATATATAGCTAGTACATGTAATTTTTAGTATAAAATAACCTTTATTTTTACTTACTCTGGCTTGTATAGCTTGGGTATATTTCTGTTCATTTTCTTTGCAGATCTGTAGTTATCTAGAACTTAAAATGTAATCACACTGGTATCTGAATTTATTCCTCACCTGGATAATTTGTGATTTCACATTTGAAAGCCAGTCTTTGATGGTCTCTTGTCATTTGGGGGATCTCTGACTCTAGGATTGTACCTGTCTTGCTTTTGAATTTTTGAAATCTGCTTTATTAAAGAATAAATTTTTCTTTTGTTGAAAATTAACTTCTAAAGTTCATTTTTTTTCTCCTTTATTTTCTATGAAATTATCAGCAAGATATGGCAACATTTGGTCACATGTTCATTTTAGCAGGAGATTTTGGCTGATGTCAGTATGGTTGATGTCCCCAACAGGACCTTATTTTTCTGTGGCACCAGTTTGGTGAGATTATCCTTATTTAACCTAGTTTTACAGACTATGGCTTATGAACTCTTTGAAGCAAACAACAACATCAAATGTTTATCATATGCACAAATCATCTATCATCCATTCATCCATTATTTTTATTGTCATACTTACAACTTCCAGTGCTTAATCATATAAAAAAGGAGAACATCCAGGGACCGATCACACTTTCTTCTTCAAATTTCTGATTCCACATTGGTATATAATTTCTCTGGTCCTCAGCTTGTCAGGCTGTGAAATGGTTCTACCAAGGGATATGATCCTTGCAGTCATAGATTGCATATGTTTTCTATTCACTTTTTTTCTCTGCTGTTCATTTCATCTGGACAAAGCATATAGTGCTTCTATGCTGACTCCCATTCAAATGAAGCTATTCTGAATCTTCTGATTATTAATTGTGAATTACTGGACACTCCCAATATTATGTACCTGTTATGCATTCATGCTTTTCTTCAAAGTATCTGTTTTTAATTTTCTGAGCAATTTTCTTTACCTTCAACTTTAACCTAAATTCTTTTACATTTGTCATATAGTACAACATTCACAAAATGTGTTCTGTGGAACATTAGCTATGTGATAGTTTAATAAGGCTATATGACAAAAAACAACAACAACAAAATAAGTGGGGTTTTGAGGTAAAAAATGTCTGGAAAGTAGTGAGTTAAATGAAAAAAATATTTTGTAAAGAACTTCTCAGCGTCTATAAATGCTAATTTATAAGCCATACAAGAAAAATAAAGTTTAGGCATTTATTTCTAAAATTATTTCAACATCCAACCCTCTTTTGAAGAACATCCAATGAGATTATCATTCATCTTTTTAAGTTGCTCTAAGTACTTCCATACACTTTTACATACCCAAATCATTTGCAGAGTCTTAATTTGGGAATTGAACCTTGAAGCTTCTTTCTAAGGTGGTATTCCCAGCCACTGCCAGAAGTCCATTATTTTAGTAATGTTAGCCTTCATTCAAAAAATGAAATACAATTTCATGAATATCCTATATAATAAAACCCTAATATGCAAATTGATAAAATGGCAGAATGACTGGTGGAACGACCGATCGCTATTATGTGCACTGACCTCCAGGGGGCAGATGCTCAATGCAGGAGCTGCCTCCAGCCAGCTGGCCCCAGGCCAGCCAAGGTGGGTGACAGCAGGAGCCCCCCAATCATGCCACCAGTCACCCCGAAGAGGGAGGCGACTGGCAGCCACAGCAGGGGGCGGGGCCGGCGAGCAGGTGGTGCCAGGCTGGCCAAGGATTGGCCCTAATCGTCAACCAGGCCTAGGGATCCTACCAGTGCACAAGTTTTGTGCACCAGGCCTCTAGTAATTTATAAGCAGCTATTCATTTTCTAAATCCTCTTTTTTTCTCTTCCTACGTTCAAACATCCAGAGGATTAAAACCATTGAATTCTCTCAAATCCTTCAAGTTTTCTAGGTATTATGTCAAATCACCAGTGATACTAGTACATACCAGGTTTCTTTCAGGTATTATCTATTGCTCATTCCCTTGTGATTCAGCAAAGTGGATAATGGTTTGCAAACTGTCAAATCTCAGATGTCTATGATAGAAATTGCAATAACAAACACCACGGGAATGTTCTGCTTGTTCTGGGGAGCTCCATTAGTATCAAGATTTTTTTTTTTCCTTCTTGTTTCTCTTTATTCACTCTTTTGCATTCAGTAACTTATCAGCTTCTTAAAAATAATTTTAATTCTCCAGGGCTTCTTTAGGATTCTCTCCCCTAATCCTGCTTCTTTCTTAACTGTTTCTAATACTCTATAAGAATGTTTTATACTATTAAAAAAATCAGAATATAAGAAGTAGTTATTTACACAGTTTATTTCTTCCTAAGGAGAACATGTAAGTTCCTGTCTCATATAACTGATGAATGCCTTAAGCCCCCTCTTTCTAGATATAGCATCTAATCTCATTTTGAAATATCTGCACACTGATAATTTCCATCCAAATGTATTCCTGGCCCTCCTCTCTACTAAATTTTGGGCTCTCAAGTTCTAGTAGTTATTTCTAGGTTGAACGGCTAGTGGCATCTCAAACTCAACATGGTCAAAGTAGAAATCTTTTTCTTCCCTATCTTCTCTGCCTCGGTCATCTGCTTGGACTCATTTATCTTATACACAGAGGTGAGAAAATTGTCTTTAAAAATGTTAATTAAATCTTATAGGTCTCTGGTTTAAAGTCTTCTAATGAATTGGCAGTGCACTAAGAATAGAATAAAAAATTTACCATGGCTTATCAAGACCCTCTGTCATCTGGCTTTTACCAACTCTCTGACTTTATCTCAGGCATTTGCCCTGCTTTTCCTGTGCCTTGAAAATGGCAAATACTTCTTGTGTGAGGCTCTTTGCACCAGCTGTTCCCAATACCTAGTGTTAATCCCCCCAGATCTTATTCAGGCTGGCTCCCTTCTATCATCAGGTTTGGCTCAAATGTAAACTCAGCGAAAACCTTCTCTCATCTCTAAATTTCTTTCAAAGTAAATTTCTTTCTCCACAAGTCACTCAAATAAAAAAGATTTCTGCTTTGACCGTGTTGAGTTTGAGATGCTGTTCAACCTAGAAATAACTACTAGAACTTGAGAGCCCAAAATTTAGTAGAGAGGAGGGCCAGGAATACATTTGGATGGAAATTATCAGTGTGCAGATATTTCAAAGTGAGATTAGATGCTATATCTAGAAAGAGGGGGCTTAAGGCATTCATCGGTTATATTGCACTATTTTTATTCATTGTAGTTATGATTGTCAGAAATAATATTATGTATTATTTTCCTTTTTAATGTTATGGCATAAAGCTTGTCCGTCTTCACAGCTGCATACCTGGTGCCAGTATAGTGCCTGCAGAGAAGGCCTTAATACATCATAGTGGTATCTACAAACATGAAAGTCTTCAGCTCTCCTGCACCTGAAGCCAAACTAGCTTTGTAAGTATCTTGCACATTGACCAGCAGAACTTTTTTTTTTTTTTTTCTGGAAGTAGGCAACTGTTGGCATACTGATTTTATCCCAATTTTGAAAAAAAAATAAACATTTTCTGTCATTAAAAAAAACTTCCTAGAGAATCAGAAGAGCATTGCATCATGAATATTTCCACCATTCTCCTAGCTTAGTTGAATCTGGCACATTAGAACGAAATAATTTTGTTATATTTTGTTTGTTTGTTTATACCTTGACCTCAGGTCCTGACCCAGAACAAGGCATTGCAGGGTAGTTTTTAGAAGTAAGTGGGGAAAACACAACACACCCACGTAGACCTTCTCACATCAAATACAGGCAGAATAAATTCAAATCCCTTCTGCAGCAGTGAGTATCACAATGTTGTTGGAAACATTCAAGGCTCCGATACTGACCCTGGGAATGAACTCTAAGGGAAAACTACCTTGCAGTGCCTTGTTCTGGGCCAGGACCTGAGGTCAAGGTATAAACAAACAAACAAACAAAATAGAACAAAATAAAGTGTAACATACAATGGCTTTCTTGGGGATGCCCGCGTGTACTTGAGTAAGGGAAGTAGAGAAATAGGCAGCACGACTGGCTACCAATTTGCTTAGTCCACTTCAAAACGAAGAATCAAAAATGCCTTGAGGGTGACCAGCAGCAGACTATGTGGTCGAGCATTACCCCTAGCGGGTCCTTCTGAGGTCGGGCCCTCACAGCCATGAAGCCGGCGCTAGTGGGGAGATGATTAGCATTCGTCTTCAAGGCCTGGGAAGCACCCCCTGCTCCCCCACCCGCTCCAAAGCAACAGCCAGTAGGAACATCACGCTTCAAAAGCAGGGCGATGGCGCCCAGCCTTGGAGGTGGCCTGGGCGGAGCTGGGAGCACCACTCCTACAAAGCCCGCTCTAGAGTGTCAGAAGAGGGAGGCAGAGTTTCTGAGGGTCCAGGACTAGAAGCTCCAGACACAGAAGACAAGGTAAAGGGAAAAAGGCCGCATTAGACTTTCCTCCTGCCTTTATGGAGACAACACCTCCCACCACCCCCAAACAACAACAAAAAAGAGGTTCTTTGAATCCAGCCACTTGTACACGTCTGGTGTCTTGGGAGCTGCGGTGGAGGGGGTGAGCTTGGGGATCGGGGTGTGCCAGAGAGACAAAAAAAGTAGAGACAGGGTTAAATACATTTCCGGGGATTGGCCTCCCACCTGCTTTGGCAATAAACCCCAGGGTTCCCAGAAGGAGCCGGGAGGTAGGGTGTTTCCTGGGACCCTCTCTTTTCTCTCCCTATGTTCTCCAGGGGGAGCAGCGGGGCGCGGCGTCCTTGGGTCCGCCACACACCACCTCTCCAGAAGCGCACGGCCCTCGGGCATTTGGAAGAGGTGGTGGGGTCCGTGGGGACCGGGCAGCGCG
>NW_006292573.1:1542213-1542526 GCF_000327345.1 Myotis davidii
CACCGCCCCATCCGGGTCCGGGCGCTCAGCCCGGAGACAGCCTCGCCGGAGCTCCCGGAGGGGACTGGCACCCTCCGAGTGGGACGGCCGCATCCCAGGCACGGCACTTCTTGGGTCCAGGTCGCCCTCGCCCCCTGTTACATTCCCGGTTTCCCTCCAGCCTGCAGCCTCTTCCCCCACTTCCATCCCACTCGGGGCATTTCCAGGTATCTGGCCCTTTTCTTGTCTCGCCTCTTCCAACCCGTGAGACTTTCCGGCTCTCCCCTCACTCCCCCTGGACCAGCTCATTCCAGGCGCCAGAGGCCCCTGGGGC
>NW_006292573.1:1542599-1551540 GCF_000327345.1 Myotis davidii
CTGGCTCAGATGGATGCTGAGGAGTTCCTGTAGTAATCTGGCCATGAGGAATTTCTCACCTGTCAAATTGGCCAGGCCAGCTGTGAAAACAACTGACTAGAAAACAACTACCTGCCTTTAGGGCGAACATGGGGGCCAATATGTCAACATACAGTTGGAAAGTTGCAGCTTTCTTCTTGCCTTTCATCCTTGGGTCGCTGAGAGTGGGGCATCGAAGTGGGGCACAGGCCTTTCAAGGGTGGGGTGCTGCGCTGGAGCGCCAGGAGGCTGCGCTTAAGTTTGTGGCTGTGAAACTTTGGACAGCGGCCATCAAAGGCAGGTTGGAAAAAGGGGCCATTTTCCTGGGCCAGGCCACCCTGGGAGCGGACCCAGCCTGCCCACCACTGTTAATGGCTCAGTTCAGAATTTCAGATGGTTTCTGTAGCCGTCCAGAGGCGCGTTCCATAGAGGGGGTGATAAGAGTGTAAAGGAGAGGGGACGATGGCGCCAGTCCTTTTAGTGTCAATAGCCAAGGCTTAGCGGGTGCAGACAGGTCTGTCAAGGTGCTGAATTTCAGCCCCGAAGAACTGGCTGGTACTTGCCTTATAAATATCACTTGGACAATCCTGAATGCTTTCTGTAAACTTTGGGAGCAGAGTTTGCTAAGCCAGAGTGTTGTTAATTGTGGCACTCCAGCGTGGGGATACTAGGAAAAGCTGCAGGGAAAACCACTCTCTTAGGAAGTTGTAAAAGTTCTGGAGCCCAGGCTAAGTAAAGTAAGGATGGACGCCAGGGAAAGTGTTCATTGAATGCAGTGACATTTTATATTACACTTGACTTGCAATTTTTTGCAACTTCCATGGAAATGACATATTTTGTCTCCATTCTGGTACAAGTCATATCAGGTGCCTCCTCATCAATATTTTTTTTTGGGGGGGGGACCTGCAGCAGGTGAACAGGAGCACTCCCCCAGGCACCAAAGCCTTCCCGCAATGGAAGGGGTAGTCTACAACAACCTCTCTTAGGGGGTCAACCAGTAAATTAAAGAATACCGGATAAGCACATACATAATGTATAAGGAAATTTTCCCCAAACCTAATGCAATTGTATGGAATGTCACCTCAATTTTAAAGCATGTGATAGAATTATAAGGAGTATTTGAATTGGTTCAAATGAATATGAACAGGCTGTTTTGGACAATTTTAACACACACACACACACACACATACACATACACACACACACACACACCTTGGTGGAGCTTAGGATGGGGAGAAACGTATGGTGTAAGAAGTTTGGGAGTGGAATGTTGAATGAAGAGTGAGTTCTGAATTCCAGTCATATCAGTAGCTAACACGGGGGATGCTATGTGGAGGGAACTATATGAGTGCAAAGGGAGAGAGACTATAAGCTTCTGTGGAACACAGCAGGCCTGAGGGTAGTGACTAGGATATTTAGAGAAAGTGTAATTATGAAAAGGCCTTGAAATTAAAAGGAGCTCCAATTACCAGAAGCCTCTGTAATCTTCTACATGGAGATATCAAACCAAGGCCAGCTGAAAAAGATGCATTTACTACGTGGAGGATGTTTTTGAATGCCACAAATATTAAGGCAGAAAGAAAACTGGAGTTCCATCATGTGCTAATTGAGACCTGAACCAAACATGGGGGTGGTGGACACCTGGAGAAATACCGGAAAGAAAATCACCCACCCCGGTGACTGATTTAAAAGGGGAGGGGACCCCTCCTTTTGGTATTTACTCTAGTAGTTCAGAAGAACTACTCAAAAGAAGAGTTTGAAAGTTTGACTGCTTGGGATAGCCAAGGTGAGGTCTCGCACTTTTATTTTTAAAGGTCATGGCAAAGGGACAGATAGAGTCAGAGATGTGGATTTAAGAATTACTAATATTCACGATACTGTAAATAAATACTTACTGGATGGTGGGTCTAGACAGGAACATTTTCATCTCTCTATGTTCGGTCATCTATCTTGAGACATATTATCATGCAGGCAGAAACAAAATGAAGAGGGCAGAATATCCATACAGGAGAGCAGGGGACTCTGCTTTGTGGCAGAGACGGTCAGTGTGGAGTTAAGGAAGAGGGAGGGGGTCCTTTGTTCCTTGTTTCAAGTTTTCTTGAAGTACTTTCTGAAGGTAGCAATGTGGGGAAGGTTGGCAGGAGAGAGAGAGAGGGGCTTGGGGAACGAATGTTGTAGGAGAAAGCTGAGAGTTTTAAGTCATTTACAATTTACTATTTAGACAGACTGGAGTCATGTTGATTTTACAGCAGTCCTCTGCTTTTATTGTTTTATAATGTGTTAAGAGGGTTTTCATATATTAGAGAGTTTCCTAAATACTAAGGTCAGACCAGCTTAAATCTTGGGAAGTATTAGCTGGCAATTCTGTTTATTTCAGCTACATTCCTGGGACGTTTTCTGTAGGCTGAGCAACTGAGGTGCACAAGGCTGAATGAGAGAGCTCCTGTTCCTGAGAAACACGTCTTTAACTTATTATTTGGCATTTAGAGTTTTCTTCAGTTATATGGATTTGAAAAGTGGCAGAGATATGACTGTACTTGAAAAATTTTGGTGGCAACTAAACAAAAATGTTCTTTCTTTAATATAAAAGTACCCTGTACACTGACTTAAATAACGAAATAATGATTTCTTTTCTCTTGAAGTTTAGATGAAAATCTAGTCTTGCTTTTGGTATGTAACAATGTATGAATATAAAAGATGTGATTAATTCCTTCTCTTTTGGAAGTATTTGCCCACGGTTATATTATTATGTTTATTTCTTTACTTTGCAAGCATGCAACCTTGAAGGCTGGTTGTATATAAAGACATGTATTCTTAATGTACATGATTATAGTTATTTAAAAAGAACAGTAATAGACCTCACTTTGAAACACAGTTACTTTCTACTACCAAAGGAATCTTGAATATATAGACTAAGAAGGAATTGTTTTGAAGCAAGGAACAGTAGTCCAAAGGAAAAGTTAGTTTGGTTTCACAGTGCACCAAGTATCTGTACACACATGCCGCACATCACACACTTTTTAAAAATAAGCAATATTAATTTAGGAATGTGAGCTGCAGTTAATAGGAAGACAACTTATACTTGTTTTTTTGAATGTGGAGTAATAGCATCTATAAGACTCCTGGCATGTAGTTTCACTTTGCATAGTCACATATCTGACCAAAGAAAAGAAAAAGTGAGATTTTATAGACGGTAGCTCACGAAAAGAATAACAAAGGTTAGTTTCTTGGTTTGAGACCAGCTTTACTCTGCTTGGAGTTGTTTCACTTTCTTAATTGTAAATTGTTTTCTTAACAGTTATGGTGTCATTTTTGTATTTGTTGTTAATTTTAGCTACGGTACTTCTACATAATTTGAGAAAGCTGGAAGTAATTAGCTGCTTGACTTGCCCAACACACGTGGGTCAACAAAGTCTTTTTAAACTAATGATGGTGTTTGGGTCTTAGGTGTATATTTTTATTCAAATTTTATATTTGTTGTGTATATTGATTTCTGACTTAATGATGAAGTATAGGATTTGTCATTTCATTAAGTGAGTCTTAAGTAATGTAACGTTAACACCATATACTGTATTTCAAATTTTAATTCCTTTTCAAGTTTAGGAGTACAATAGGATTATACTTTGATATATATGCAATGCCTTTATTTTATATATACTACATATACATATATGTATTACAGATATATAAGTGTTTAAATGTGTTTTGGAACATATTTTTAAAAGCCCAATTATCTATATATATCTGCCGGATGCTGAAGTATTGTTTTATATTTTGTATTGTGGCTGCAAGAAGTGGGGCCTCATTATATATATCATAATCCAAAAGAGAAACTATGCTTTATATTTTTCTATCAATACACAGAACTGAACACATTTTCTTACAGCTGTATACTATTTAGCAGTTTTCATAAGGAAAATATCCTTTAAATCTGTGAGGTTAAAGGCATTTAGCCTTACAGTCTTTGGGGAGGAAAGAATCTGATGATTGGCTGTTTTGACATATATATGAATTAATTTGGGCCTTTAGATACAAGAATCAAACAAATTTGAAAGAATTTTCTGTGAGGGCTATAGTGAGTATGTATCCGTTAGGATAGATGTGGGGCTGGAAATTATTAATAAAGTTTGAAAGTTTGCCCCAAGTTTGATGACTGTTGTTTGGTATCAGCAGACATCTATCATAACTATTAAGGGAGATTTAAAACTTTATTTTGCTTATTATTACTCTTTTTTGTGTGAGATGATTGTATCTAGGTCTTCACCAATTTATGCATGAATGACTTTTTAAGGACCATATTAGACAAAACAAACACATTTGTAAGCCTTTGAATGCGTGGTTGTAACTTATCTAAGATTACTTTGAAAATAAAGGCTAATAAGTGTAAGGATTAATACACTGCCTGGTAAATAGGTGCATAATGAATAGGATTATTGGTATTCTAAGGCTTTACAGACTAGCAAACTGTCTTTCTAACAGAAGAAATGTGTATTTTTTGATCTTATTCTTATCTCAGTATATAATTTGAACTTGTAGTGTTAAAAAGTAACGTGGCTGTAAGGCCCAGGTGACATTATCTGTTCTCTGTACTCTATAATAGAGCAAATCTTAGGAATAGTTGTATTTTGAAACTGCTTCTCAAATCTCAACCTTTTAGACTTCCTGAAGAAGTAATTTGATTATTGTTAAGTGAAAAACATATGTGCTGATAAAAGTAAAGCATATCTTCATTGCTTTGTATTATTTTTATCAAGAAGCTGATTTACTTCCTTTCCAATTGCAAGTAATTATAATGATATTTCATTTGATAAAAAATGGAAATAAAATAGGTAATGGTGCAACATTGGCAACATAATGGTTCTCAAATCTGGTCCTCAAGACTGGAGTCCTAAGTTCTTTGCAAATCAGCCCTTGGTCTGAAGAGGAAGGCATTTGGATGGAAGGAGATCTCATTTTGCTGCCATGCTAGCACCTACCATGTTTGCTGAATCGTTATATCTGATGAATACCTAGTATGACATGGTTGTGCACATACAGAAGAGTTATATTGGAATGGGGGCAGTTTTACTGGGAAACAATTGAGTTAGCAGTGTGGCTAAGCCAATCACAAGTCTTTTCCAGATCTTTTCACTGACTACCACTTACCTCTCATAGAAGCCCATGCCCCCGTATGTAAAACCTTTTATTAGCCACAATCAGTAAGTATTTATTCATCTTTTAAAGGACAGTGGAATAGATAATTACATGAAAGGTAAGTGTATGTGTGTGAGAGATAACTCTAATAATCAAGCAAGTGGGGCTGGATTCAGATTGGATGAGAAGTAAAATGCAGTTCCATAGGAGTTGATCATAAGAGTTCTTTGTTTTTATATTTGTTGCCAAAAGCAAACTAACGTTTTTGACCTCTGACCTCTTACAGTCACTTTGGTTCATCTGAAAGCCCTAAGCCCAAATGTGAAAACAGAGGTAAAAATTTAGGGTGTTTTTAAAAATAGTGTTCACCTTTTAATTTACCCAGCAGTATGCTAGGGAGGTTTTGAAATGAGGTTTCAGTTTCTTAAATCTTTCCTTAATGTTGGAATATGTTAGAACAACTCAAACAAGAAAAAAAAAGGCATCAATTTTCATTTTTCTATTGATAGGATTTAGATACAGAGAAATGCTTATTTTTCTCATATGTTACAAGAATATGTGAAATTTCTCCCAAGAATTCCTCTGATACTGTCAACCAAATATTTTTGTACCATTGAAAATGGATATTGACAGCATTACTTGAAGTTACTTGGCATCTGAGAAACCCACAGTATGCTATTTCTTACTCTTTCTAGTCTTATACAGAACACATATAATTAAAAAAACAAAGTTTTAATTACATCGCCACTTGCCCATCATGGGATATCACAGAATTTAGATATTTATAAAGATAAGAGTTATTGTAAAAATACCACATATTGAGACACACTTATGCATGTCCAGATTTATAGTATCCTATATAGAAGTTTCTTCCAAAGTTGCAAAAAGGTTTTATTTGGCTAAAACTAGACAGTTGATATAGCAGCTTAGCAATGTTGGCAAATATGAAGATTAGATTTTTAAATATGCAAACATGCAGGAATTTTGTCCAACTTATTTTGTTAAAAAGGAAAAATAAATTGATGCATCCTCTACTGGTTCATTGGCTTCTATTCTGACTAAGCCACTGATTGATGAGGAATTTGTTGAATTTACTACTTGGATTTATGCACAATTTCAAGAATTTCTGAATGCTTCTCTCCCTGTCAGCTGTTTTTTGTTTTTGTTTTTTTTTAACATATATATTATAAAATGATTTCAAAGTATGAATGTGATAGTCAAAGTATAATCAACAGATATGAATGTGCCAAATAATTGGTATTGATAATCGAAGGCTCTGTAGACTGTAGCACAATGTAGTGCATTGTCTTGTTACTAAAAGAAACATATTGTCTATTAGAAGAAATTTGTTGAACTATTTTGGTAAAACGAAAATTTTTATATGTATCTTTCCTTTGTTCAGATTGTTGGAAGGACTGGGGCATACATATGAAATGTTACACATTAATGCAGTTGAAGCTTGCTTTAGTGTACAGTTAGCCCTGGAACAATGTGGGTTTTAGGGGCACTGTGCCCTTCTCCTTCCCCCACACAGTTTAAAATCTGTGTATAACTTCTGACTCCTTCAAAACTTTACTATAGCTTACTGTGTCAAACGGAAGCCTTATCAATAACATAGTCAATTAACACATTGTGTTTTATATATATATATATATGTGTATATATATATATAAAATATACTGTATTCTTACAAAATGTTAGAGAAAAGAAAATGGTATCTACACTAATATAAGAGAAAGATGCAAATTGACCATACCTTCATGATGCCCATCAGACAATCAGGAGTGAGTATGCAAATTAACCCAAGAAAGATGGCAGGTTAATTTGCATATGCAGTTGCGAGTGGCCAGGGGGAGGATGGGACACAGGTGTTCTGCACTGCCCCAGCTGCTCCGGGCCTCTGGGCAGCGTGGGAAGGGAGAAAGGCAGTTCCAGGCCAAAGTGAATGTGGTGCCGGCAGCCAGGGAAAGGAAGGCCCATTCTTGCATGAATCTTAGTGCATCAGGCCTCTGGTCTACAATGATAAAAGTGTAATATGCTAATTAGACTGGACGTCCTTCCGGCCAAAGCTGGGCTACGAGGGAAGCCCAAGTCCTGGGTGCCAGAGGAAAGCTGGTGCTGGCACGGGGAGGACGGGACACAGGTGTTCTGCACTGCCCCAGCTGCTCCGGGCCTCTGGGCAGCGTGGGAAGGGAGAAAGGCAGTTCCAGGCCAAAGCGAATGTGGTGCCGGCAGCCGAGGAAATGAAGGCCCATTCTTGCATGAATCTTAGTGCATCAGGCCTCTGGTCTACAATGATAAAAGTATAATATGCTAATTAGACTGGACGTCCTTCCGGCCAAAGCTGGGCTACGAGGGAAGCCCGAGTCCTGGGTGCCAGAGGAAAGCTGGTGCTGGCAGCCAGGGGAAGGAAGGCCTACTCTTGCACAAATTTCATGCATCGGGCCTCTAGTTAAGAATATAAGAAGAAAGAGAAAATACATTTACAGTGTTTAGTAAAAAAAGAAAACCATGTTTAAGTCGACCTAGGCAGTTCAACCGTATGTTGTTCAAGGGTCAACTGTAATGTTTGTCACAGAAATAAGATTAATAATTTATAAAGATTAAACCATTACAATAAAGTGTTAATGAAGATTTAAAATTGTGAGTGTTAGACATACCAAAAAAGTAAAACTTTTTCTTAGTTTGTCTAAATCAGTCACACCAATGATAGAATAACTACTGCATGATTATGGAACTTTCACTTTTTTTTAAAAAAAGTATTTTTATTGATTTCAGAGAGGAAGGGAGAGGGAGACAGATAGAAACATCAGTGATGAGAGAGAATCATTGATTGGCTGCCTCCTGCACACTCCCTACTGGGGATCGAGCCCAAAACCTGGGAATGTGCCCTTGACTGGAATTGAACCCAGGACCCTTCAGTCAGCAGGCTCTAATCACTGAGCCAAACCAGTTAGGGCTCATTTTTTTTTAAATTGATAACTATGGCCAGAGAGAGACCAAGGATTCACTTTTCTCTGGTTCAGGAACTTGAGTTAAATTCCAGAGAACTTAATTGATTGAGTTAGGCCACCTGTCCCTGGTTAAATAGTTTATTCCTGACACTGTCTCAACCCTTTAATTAATTAAACATGAACAGTTATTTTTTTCCCTCTCTTAACTCATATTATTGAGATCTGATTGTGGACTCATGTGGCCTGAGGGGGCCTTTTGGGTGGGACCAGGAGTTCTTACAATACTTCAGAGTGGCCACTCCTTCTCAGTGTTGGGAGATCAAGGCCAGCCTTCAGGGAGGGACATACTAAGGGCTTCAGGGCACCTGGCTTAGGGAATAAGGAATTTGGAGACACCTAAATGTGATTTCTTTGCCAAGGAAGCAGATTATTGGTGTAGGACAGGAGATACTCCTCAGGTTCCAGAAAGATGGTCTATTCTGAACCATCCCTAGAGCCTTTGCACTAACTCAGCATTTTAAAAAGTTTGGTCTGTATCCCTGCTATGGAAAGCTACAGTTAAGAACATGTGTGACCAACAGAGTTGTAATTATTTAGAGCAGTGGTTCTCAACCTTCTGGCCCTTTAAATACAGTTCCTCATGTTGTGACCCAACCATAAAATTATTTTCGTTGCTACTTCATAACTGTAGTGTTGCTCCTGTTATGAATCGTAATGTAAATATCTGATATGCAGGATGATCTTAGGGGACCCCTGTGAAAGGGTCATTCGACTGCCAAAGGGGTCGCGACCCACAGGTTGAGAACTGCTGACTTAGAGATTGGTTAGGCCAGTTA
>NW_006292573.1:1551676-1552226 GCF_000327345.1 Myotis davidii
GCCAGTTCAACCTGGTCAGGGCACATGCCGGAGTTTCTGGCTCCATCCCCAGTAGGGGGATATGCAGGAGGCAGGCAACTGATGTTTCTCTTTCTCTCCCTCTCCCTTCTCTCTCTAAAATCAATAAAAACATACTAAGAAAAAAGCATTCCAAATATCCATCAGTAGATAAGTGAAAAAGAAAGAAAGAAAAAGCTGTGGTACATTTACAAAATGGAATACTACATGGCTGTATAAAAGAAGGAACTCTTACCCTTTGCAACAGCATAGATGGACCTGGAGAGTATTATGCTAAACAAAATAAGCAAGTCAGAGAAATACAAATACCACATGATTTCACTAATATGTGGAGTCTAACGAACAAATAAAGTGATGAACAAGACGGAATCAGAAGCATGGATACATAGAACAGAAAGGCAGAAACCAGAGGGGAGAAGGCTTGGAGTGACTAGATAAAGAAGCTGAAAGTATTAGCTAAAGAACATATTTGCATACCTCATGGACACAAACAATATTATAATGAATTCCAAAAAATGGGGGAGGAGGGGTG
>NW_006292573.1:1556690-1563246 GCF_000327345.1 Myotis davidii
TGCAGGATGATCTTAGGGGACCCCTGTGAAAGGGTCATTCGACTGCCAAAGGGGTCGCGACCCACAGGATGAGAACTGCTGACTTAGAGATTGGTTAGGCCAGTTAGTCCCTTAGGACAGTAGCAGTAGAGGTCAAGGCCACTTGATTATAAGCAGTGGTCTGGGGCAAACAGCTGTAGCTCTCACCCTTGTCAAAAGCCGCCCAGCCCTAGCTGGTGTGGCTCAGATGGTTCAGCCTTGTCCTAATTATGGAAAGGTTGCCAGTTCAATTCCTGGTCAGGGCACATGCCCGAGTTTCTGGCTCCATCCCCAGTAGGGGGATGTGCAGGAGGCAGGCAACTGATGTTTCTCTTTCTCTCCCTCTCCCTTCTCTCTCTAAAATCAATAAAAACATACTAAGAAAAAAGCATTCCAAATATCCATCAGTAGATAAGTGAAAAAGAAAGAAAGAAAAAGCTGTGGTACATTTACAAAATGGAATACCACTGTGCCATTTATTCCAAAAGGAATAAAATTTTACCCTTTACGACAGCATGGATGGACCTGGAGAACATTATGCTAAGTGAAATAAGCCAGTGAGATAAAGACAAATACCATATGACTTCACTCATATGTGTAATTTAATGAACAAACTGAACAACTAAGCAAAATAGAGACAGACTCATAGATAGAGAACAGGCAGACAGCTCTTGGGGGGGGTAGAGGTAGGGGTTGGAGAGGTACTGGGAGGTGGGATGGGAGGATTGAGCACAAAAGAAAAAGAAAAGAGAGAGAACTCATGGATCTGGACAACAGTGTGGTGATTGTGGGGGTAGAGGGATGGGGGAAGGTAGAAGAGGGCATAGAGGGGATAAATGATGATAGAAAAAATAAATAAAATACATTATAAAACAAAGCAGGACAGAGTGGGAGGATGGTGGGGGCAGGAAGGCTGCAGTTAAGCTTTGTTGAAGCTGTTGAGTCAGTGGTGGTGAATAGACCTGAGCAGGCTAGAGTAGGCAGGACCTGTAGGATTGTGAGATAGTGATGCCTGAGGGCAGAAAAAATCAAAGCTCCTATGATTCAGGTAGCAGGGGCCACATGAAGAGCAGTGGACGAGGTCTAGGAGGTGGCTTTTCCAAGCACACTAGTCCTGTAGGAAGTTTTTAGAATGTCACAGATGAGTGTTTCAAAGAGAGGCTCCCGCATGATTTGACTGTGACAGTTTTAGGAAGAGCTTTTCCCGGGAACATTGGGGTTGTGCCCCACAAGGTTCCAGGGGCTCACGGTAATAATGACCTGAGACTGGAGCCTCCAAGGAATAAAACGCCCCTGGTGTCATTTACTCTGTGCGTCTGTTGGTATCTCTACTTCTTCTCCTTGTCCATCTCATTTTCACAGTAGCCCTTTGTGATAGTCATTTTCTCTCCATTGTAAGGATAAGGAAGGTAAGGGTCAGAGAGGTTAAATCATTTATCCCAAATCACATAACTACTAAGTAAAAAGCAAACCTCCCAATACGTTAGTCACTTCACTATAGCTAATCCTAAAACCAGGGAGGACCGGAGTGGCCCTAGATCTGAACAGAGAGGACGTATCAAATTGTGGGGGAGGAGGAAATGCCAAACTTCCTATTATGTTGGCTTAAATTTACATAAAAACACGTCAGCTTTGACAGTGTGATATTATTTTAACGTTAGCTTACATTATTTCTTAGTCTGGAAGGCTTCCCTCATCTGGAATTCACATCCCACGTAGTGGTCAGGCGAGCATTCCAGTCCTTTGGAGGCTACCACCACAAGGCTTCTTTTATTGGTGGCAAGGTATTGATATTTCACTTGAAAGATGTTAGAAATGGACTCTCATTGGGGATATTGGTGCATCTGAGGTATATGATTACCTCAGATGTTTTAGAGACATGCCTCACCCTTGAGGTGTCACATGAACTGTAATGTGTCTATTTGTTAATTTAAAAAACCACACTTCTTTGTGTAGCAGAATTTGATTTGAAATTTGCTATCACTGTACTCTGGTAAAAAGATATGGGGATTGCCAGTCCTCATCCATTTTTAAATTTCCAGACACCACTGTTATTTATCCAAAGAAGTTAATTACTTTGTGTTTGGCCTAGATTGACTCACAACACTTACTTCCAATGAGATGTGGGCACAAAGGCGTGTTGGAAGTGTTATGACAAGGCCATGTTCATCAGATTGGCTCAAGACCAGCAGATGTAAAGAATCTTCGTTATCAGTGTAAATCAATGGACCATTTTTCCTTGACTGGTACATTGATTTTGAGGAAATATCGAAGGGTCCTTAAGAGAAGCGCCGTTCAGTGGTTACTTTTCACTTGAGAAGTATTTGGGCTGCCAATATGCTCAAAGACCATGCTATGCAAATATGGTTCTCTTTTTATAAATTTTATGTATTTGTGGTTTGTCAGTTTATTTTGGGTTAGTTGTAAATGAATCCAGCCTAAGATAAACTTACTCCCACTTGTGTGTGCTTAGTCACAGGCCACGAGGAGGCGTCCTTCTCGCTTCCGTTGTGCTAGCCAATCCGAATTGTGAACTGCCCTGCATTCCTTTGTAGTGATTGCGTACAGGGCGAAGACCAATGCTTCCATCGTTGAGTAATTGCACTGTCTTGAGGTTTTACAACAATGTAGTTGTATATATAGTAGACATGATTTGATCTAAAGTATGATTCAATTCAATTCTAATGCTTCCTACTCTGAATGACTGTTAGGAAGCATAAAGTAATTATTCATTCCTAATGGCCTAGAAAGGTACCTGAAGTATTGCCTCTCTTGATATATTTGGCACCTTTGCAGCTTTAATAGTTCACAAGTTACATAGTGAATTCTCTTTGACATGACTCACTGGTAGTCTCTTGGCCAACAAAAAGGCAGCAGACCTATCCAGCTGCACTAGAAGTCTGACTTTACTCGATGTCTACTAGTCAAGTTCTATGCTTTGTAAGCCTTAGAGATAACCCATCTTTAAGTTGGGCACAGGGCATCACTTGTTTTTCTAAGAGGGGATCACTCATATCTAGTTCTTCTTTACCAATTGACCAGTGTTGAGAAATAATGTATTAGCTTCCGAGTAGCTCCTAGACAGGAAGGCTCCATGCCCTTCCCTGACACAGATGCTTATTTCATCTGCTAGTGTAGAATGAGTTGTCACATGGGACAGACCTTTAAAATATTTAAAAAAAATCAAATAGTTTGCATAGACTTTCATCTTGCATGATCTTTGCTTTTATTCAATTCTTTGGGCAGAATAGGGAGCGGAAGTGAACATACAGTGAGGATAAACTAATAGAGTGGAGCTGAACTAATAACACACTAAATATAGTGACCATACACCCACTTGTCCAAGTGAGTCCCCGTTAATATCTGTTGTCCTGGAATTCTTTTAATTGTACGTTCAATGATAAAAATTATGAAGTTTTAAGTTAAAAACCAGAAAAAAACAGAAGAAAAACTTAAGGGCAGATATTTAATTACTTTTGGCCAAAAATCCTTGTACATTTAAAGATAAAAGCAAAATTTATATTTAGAATTTATTTCATAGAAAGTGATTATATATAGGGGTGGGAAAAAGTAGGTTTACAATTGTTCATATGGAAAATAATCCAACTAATAATAATGCAACAATAAACTCTCTTTTGCATACTCACAACTATAAATTTACTTTTGCTCACCCCTGTATGGTAACTATATCACTTTGAGTACCTTTTCTAAGTGGAGTCTTAAGCTAAAAACTAAAGTTAAAATCTTACTTTGGTTAAAATGTTATCTTCTTAGACCAAAACTTGCTACATAACTTAAAGATGAAAAGACAACCATCATTTAGAATTGATTTTATAAACAAACTAGAGGCCTAGTGCACAAAATTTGTGCACTCGGGGCAGGGTGGGGAGGGTCCCCCTCAGCCCGACCTGCACCCTCTCTCAGTCTGGGAGCCCTTGGGGGATGTCTGACTGATGCAGGGAGCGAGCCTAAGCTATCAGTTGGACATCTTTACTGCTGCTGCAGAGGTGGGAGAGGCTCCTGCCATCGCCGCTGCGCTCGCCAGCTGTGAGCCCAGCTTCTGGCTGAGCGGTGCTCCCCCATGGGAGCGCACTGACTACCGAAGCTCCTGCATTGAGCATCTGCCCCTTGGTGGTCAGTCTGTGTCTTAGTGACCGCCGTTTGGTCGATTTGCATATTAGCCTTTTATTGCATAGGACTAGAGGCCCAGTGCACGAATTCATGCACGGGTGGGAACCCGAGGAGGGTGTCGGGGGGCTGGGATGTGAGTGGTCCTTCGGGCGGGCGGTGGGACGCCCTTGCCAGCTTAGGATCTGGATCCCTCCTGCTGACATTTGCACCAGTTGTCAGGAGCCACCTGGCAGCCACTTTATATTGTTTCTTCCTTGTGGAGCATCTAGGGAGGGGAAGTGGCCACGGTGCCCGAGGCTGATGTCCAGGAGGCCTCTGGCGCTGTTGGGATCCTGCAGGCAGTGCTGGTCCCTATTCTCCAGAGATTGGACCTGTAAGACTACTGAGGGAGTGAGTGGTTGTCACCGGGCTGGTGGGCCACTGGGGTGGGTTGGTCAGCTGAGTGGCACTCCCACTATGGGAGTGCACTGACCACCAGTGGGCAGCTCCTTCGTTGAGCGTCTTCCCCCTGGTGTTCAGTGGGTGTCATAGTGACTGGTCAACCACTCGTTCCGGTCATTCGTTCGTAATGGTCACTTAGGCTTTTATATATATAGATTAGATCTCACTTTGACTATAATATCTAAAGTAATTTGCCAACCAATGTAAATCAAGATATTGTGATAGATATGTACATGTTTTTGTTTGTATTTTGGATCAAACAGCAAATAATTTAACTGACTCTGGTAGCTCACACTGCCTTTATTAATTGGAATAGATAAACAGAAAGGACAGCCTTCAGCTTTAGCATCCTTACCAACCATCACAAAGGCAAAATATAGACTTACATGCAGCATAAGGGTAAGAGTATCGTAGTTTCAAGTTCTATTTTATTGTATTCTCTGCTCTGGAGAAAATATAACATGGTTAGCACAAAAAGAGAGAAGTTGCACACAAATTCCCTGATTACTTAACAACTTGTTTTATATTTTAAAAATAAGTAGGCAAATAAGAGAGATAAAGTTTTGGAAATTGTATTGTCCTGAAAAAAAAATTATAGGCTGTAGCTCATATTTTCTTTAAGATGTTCACGGGTATTCCCTGGATGAAACAAATATATCAGTTATGCCTATTACTCTATGCTTGGTTCTGTTGATGAATATGCTGTTGAAGTAATACTAAGAATTATAGGCTCAGAAATTATAATGTTGGTGTTCTGGCTCCTGAAAAGTAATGCAAGTCAGTGGGTCTAAAGCCACTTGAAAAGGAACTTGCTTTTGCATAATCATTTGTTTAGAATTGTCTTATTTATACTTTAATTCAATAAATATTTTTATTTGGATAATTACAAAATTACCACATGTGATAGGCTGAATAATGACCCTCAAAGATGCCCATATCCTAATCCCGTGAGCCTGTGAATGTTACTTTTATGGCAAAAGAGACTTTGTAGATAAGATTAAGTTAAGGATATTGAGATTGGGAGAGTATCCTGGATTATCTGTTTTGGACACAATCTAATCACATGTCCTTAAAAGTGGAGAATCTTTCAGGTTAAGTCAGACAGATGAGACTGAAAAGCAAGAGAGATTCCAATTATGAGAAGGACTTGATTGCCTGTTACTGACCATGAAGATGGAGGACATGGGCCAGGAGCCAAGGAATGCTGGGGTTCTTGTAAGGGGAAACAGGAGGAGTGAGAGCTTTGTAGTAATGAGAGGTGTGACAGCTGAAAGAGAGGTTGCAGTGATTCCAGGAAGAGGTCATGAACTAAGCAATAGAGTCAAAGCTGGAAGCTGTAAAGGCGAGAGGAGTGATTCTCCTCTATGGGAGAAGGAGCCACACCTTAACTTTAGTCCAGTAAAACTGATTTTGGACTTCCGATCACTAGAAATGTAAGAGAATAAATTTGTGTTTTTTTAAAATTACTAAGTTTGTGGTAGTTGTTTACTTCAGTAATAGGAAACTACTATGGGACATTCACTGCGGAAAAGGTGAGCAATTCAGACAAGCCCCCAAATGGGTCGTACCACCCAGAGTTAAAGTTAACATTTTGGTGAATATCTTGTCAGGCCTTTTTTTTTCCCCCCTAAGTGAATGAATATGCTCATCATAACTCCCATAATGCTTTATTTGCTGTTTTCATTTGATACCATGTCTTGCTATGTCAGTTTTTAAATATAAAATGTTCAGTGCCCTCGGGGTAATTTTTGTGTGAAGAAAAGGCTTTTCAGAGTATGTTGAGTAACACTCCCTCCACGTTCGGGTGCCAGATGCTGAGTGATTCCTTCCACGACCCGCGTGGAGTAGGGTTCGGTATCTGAAAGAGGAGCCGCACAACAAATGAAAAAGACTCAAGATAATTTTGCGATACCGGGGGACCAGGCGGGCAAGTCCGGAAAGACTTCCTCCTCTGGAAATACTTCCT
>NW_006292573.1:1564388-1584289 GCF_000327345.1 Myotis davidii
AAAATGTGTATTGAAAACATCTCAGTGTTAAGGAGGAAGAGAGCTCTGGATGTGGAATGTTTACAAAGTGAAGTAACCTTTGCAAAGTTCTATAATAGATCATTAGTCTTATATGCTGGTATCCTGGATTTTAAGATATCCCATCCCAGGTCCTCAGACCTCCAGAATCTAGCTCCTTTTCCCCAACCCTATTTTCTAGCTGTCGTGCTCCAAGGAGGGTAAATGACTAACAACAGTTTAATGTTACCCATCCCCAGAAGCATTTGCATTTTGACATTGCTATGTCAGTTTTTAAATATAAAATGTTCAGTGCCCTCGGGGTAATTTTTGTGTGAAGAAAAGGCTTTTCAGAGTATTTACTTTGCTTTTAGAATTTAACATTAAAGTTATTAGAGTTACAATTTCAGCTATTAGTTTTAATGTTTGAGTGCATTAAACTCATAAGTATTTTTATTTTTTAAGTCTAGCAGGTTGTATCAATCCCATTTAAGAACCTTTGAAGAATTATTAATATCCTTTACAAACCAAATTAATTAGATACTTTCAAACATTTTAAATTACATTTCTAAATTTAATTTATTTGATTTTCTTTAAATACTGCAATCACCTGCTTGATAAACCTTTATATGTTATTATATAATTCTTATAAATCTAATAAATGAAACATAAGTATGAAAATATGGTAAAGTTTAAGCTCTTAAATGTCCCAATGCATACACATAAGCCAAAATGAATTGCATAAATATATGTATATAATATGCACAAAACTATTAATATTATGGTTTTGATTCTCTTCCGCTTTTCTATATTTAATTTAAAATATTCCTATGTTTGAACGATTTTTTTTCCCCACATGAAATAATTATGTGATCCCACAAAATTTGTGGAGTTTTCTTCCGTTGTACATTTTGCAGTTGTCTTCTTGGGAAATAAGACGTGCCTAGGGAGAATGTTGGACCATTATTTGAGGAAACAAACAAAAAAAACACAAAACCCTGGGGTTGGAGTCTTTCCTTAGGAATTGCTATTCCTCTTGTCTAACTGGGACAAGGATTGAAAGCCAGTGAAAACCTTCCTCCTGAAAACATTTTGTGACAGGGCCTGAGTAAGTATTTGTTGAATTGAATTGAGTCTTTGGAACAGAAGGAGTCTTTTAAAAGACACTTCAGTGTTTTACTTGTCAAATCTCAACCTAATTTACCTGTAGATTTTAAGAATATAATTATGGAAATAAGAAAAAGGCTGACATAAAAAATATAGTGGTGATGGAGAGGAAAGAAGAAAATCAGATAATAACACAAACTCAACAATATTAGCTGGACATTCCTTTGCTATTTTGGGGGTCCGTATGGCTTATGAAGTGAATTTGCGAAACTTAGATGGGTTGACAGGGAAGGAACATTCAGCAGAGTGGCCTCTAGTGAGGACCTTTAAAGGTAGTTAAGAGTCACTGGTGTAGTTTCTTCAATGTGAGTTAGTAGGATTATAGTTTAAAAACACTTACCTTTCCTTTTTTTCCTGCCCATTCTTAACCTCAGTTACTTTAATTTTTTACTTTTTTTCAATGTAAATTACTGTTTTATATTTTTTCAGTTAGATTTCAGCTTCTAAATGATTTAACATTATGCTTATTTTTGAAAATCATTTTTATTCATACTTTCAATACTTATTGTATACCAGATGATGGATGTTAAATTGTGTGTGTGTGTGTGAGTGTGTGTGTGTGTCTGTCTGTCTTGTTTTATTTTCTGGTATTTGAAATAGTTTTCTCTTTATAATTTTAGCTCCTGACAACCCAGATTTGCACTTCATATGTTTCAAATTTTCTATCCTGACATTTGTGTCTCTTTTTCCGTCATAATTTACTTTTTCACACAGTTCTACACCTTCTCAGACATTCTTAAATGCCTCATAGATACACTCATGAGTTGATTTTATCCAGTCATAAACCCTCTGTGTGGATATCATATTTGATTTTCTGGAACCCTGTTGCTTTTTAACATAATATCTAGTCCTTGGATAAGCAGTCTGTGATCTCCCAAGTACATAACCACTTTATTTTGGGCAGTTGCCTGCTGTAAGCCGGAAGTATTTGTAACCTCTGCAAGTCACTCCTGGAGAGGGCTGCTCCCAGCCGTTGGTACTAAACCAGGAGGGGTGATATCTCCATATCAATTCATTCATGGAGGTGGAAGAGTATTTTGTAGCCATGTTTGAAACTATCCTGCTTCTAAGCTACTTCTTTATGAGGATGGTCTCCATCTTTCCAGGCAAGATTTTATAAAGAACTAAGAAGCGGCCGAGAAAAGTAGTTAACCTCAACTTGGATTTTCACAATGGAGTCTGTTTTTTCCACTGGCAAATCATTGTTTAAAGTCATCAGATGTATCTTTTATCCAGTCATTTAAAGAAGTCTCTTGATATATGAAAACATTGCGCTTGGATTATTGACCATAGCTCCCCCAAATTCCTTGGGGTGAAGGGACATGGAAGACTAGAGTCCCTGTAGGGAACCTGGCCAAATTTCAGAAATCTAGGCCATGTTATAACACTTTTGATGGTTTGGAGTGCCCTTCCTGTCTTTCCCCTCCAAGAATTTTCTGTTGGACGTTCTTGAAAGTGTGGTCTTTCATCTTGGAGTCCATCAAGGACTGTTGTGCACCTGAAAACCAGCTTAGGAAGTGACATCACTATCTGACAGACCCAGAGTACAATTAAGCTGTCTTCAAAAAAAGTTAACATGTGTCCTCCACAAGTTATTGATTTATTGGCCTTTCGATCAAACGGATTCCAACTAAAATATCTAAGGTTGGGTATTTTAGCCAGTGATTTTACACTCGGTGCAGTCAGGATTTTGATACTGTTCTTGAACTACCTCTTTTAATCGGGAATAAGGTCTAATTGCTTCCAGGTTTTATTTATCTCACCTTGGCCTTTCAACCCATGAACAAGAATGAATTGTGAGCTAACCAATTTGAACTCAGCATATAGCTTTGATAATTTAAGCTCTATCATAACCAGTTCTATAGGAACCATTGGCATAAACAGTAGGAATCAACTTCTTGTAAATGAAAATAATAATAGCAATTATCATGATTATCCTTAATATAACTAATATTTATCAGCCATTATTATACTACTCTTTTAAAGGGCTTACCTAGACAAACTCATTTATCCAAGAGTCAGATACTACCTTTGCCCTCATTTTACAAGTGAGGAAATTGGGGTATTGAAAGAAAGAATTGTCCATGATCATGTGGATTACGTAGGCAGTGACAGAGTTGGGATTTAAATTTGGGCACCAAGGCTCCAAAGTTTATTTATTTAACTATCAGACTATGTATGGAGAATATCTGAAACATTTCAGGTGGATTAATACATCAGAAAAACAATGACCCCTCTTCCTTTAGCTTGTTTTTTAAAATCATTTAATAATACCTTTGAATGAGTTGGGTACCATTTATAGAGAACACAAAGAAAATATCTTCTGTAATAATGAAAGCGTAGTATGCTAATTAGACCAGACGTCCATCCGGATGACCTTTCGGGTGAAGCCGGGGCTGTGAGGGCCGAGCCCCTTGCACAAATTTCGTGCATCAGGCCTCTAGTTCTTTTATAAATGGACAAGTTTTATTATTTGAAATTAGGAAGAGCCCACACTGGAAACTGACCCTGTTAATCAATCATTGCCATAAAGATGGGTACCTATAAGTTTTTTAAATCTAATTTTATTGTGTTGACAAATGTTTCAAGCTTGTAATTGGTTTAAAGAAACACGCATATATACATGTGTGTATTTTATATGTAAAATATATATGATAAATATATATGTATTTTTAAGAACATATATAATTATATTTAAAACGTATAGGTATATTTATTTTAAGTTCAATGTACCCTCACAAATAAATTATCTTAAAAAGTACATTAAGATTAGTACTATATAATGTTAGGCTTTCTTTAGATATTTTATTAGATTTTTATTTTCACTTTTAATTTTGGACTCCATATACTCATCACCCAGTTTCAAAAATTGTCAAAATATAGCCAGTCTTGTTTCATTAAAATGTAATTTCTTGTTCCCTACTCACTACTCCTTCATCTTCTTATCTCTAGATTATTTTAAAGCTAAATATTATGATTTATTTATTTAAAATACTTTTTTTTATTTCAGTGAAGGAGGGAGAGGGAGAGAGAAAGAAATGTCAAAGATGAGAGAATCACTGATCAGCTGCCTCCTGCACATCCCCTACTATGGATCGAGCCTGCAATCCAGGCATGTGCCCTTGACCGGAATCAAACCTGGGACCCTTCAGTCTGCAGGCCACTGCTCTACCTACTGATCTGAAGAGTCTTCAGAATGTGTTTTGGAGAGAACCTTGGTGTCGCAGTAGTACTCTCTCTGAGGGGGGATCCCTTGCATTTAGGTGCTCAGCTTTATAAGGCTCCTTACATTTTAGTTTTATTGCCTGTTTGGACATGTGGTTCTCTGTTCAACAAGCAACAATAAAAACTATACTCCAGGCATTATACTGATGCTTACTACTTAGTAGTGTCTCATGTGAGAGAGAGTCTTCTAGAGGAATTACTTGAAGGACATACAGGCCGTTCATTCTCCGTGATCTTTTAAAGTACATTCCTGAATCAAGTCACGTTAAAGTGTTATGTATTGAAAGGTACTGCATTAGTGAAATGCAGAATTACTTGTGGTGATGCCATTAAACCATTTTTAGTTTTTTTAGATATTATTATTGTATGAAACGCAGTGTAGGTAAGGTCCAGTACATATTTCATTGCAATATACAGATGTCTTTAAAAATTAAAAAAAAAACCTCAATTACAGTTGACATTCAACATTATAATAATTTCAGATGTGCGAAATAGTGATTCGACATTTATCCAACTTACAAAGTGATCACCCTGGTAAGTCAGGTACCCATCTGGTGCCATACATAGTTCTTGCAATATTATTGGATATATGCTCTGTGCTGTACTTTACATTCCCATGATTGTTTTTATACCTGGCAATTTGTACTTCTTAATCCCATAACCTTATTCACTCATCTCCCTAACCCCCCTCCCAACTGGCAATCATCAATTTGTTCTCTATATCTGTGAGTTTGTTTCTGGTTTATTTACTTTATTACTTAGATTCCACATGTAAGGGAAATCATGGTATTTGCCTTTCTCTGCCTGCCTTATTTCAGTTAGCAAAATACCCGCTACGCCCATCGGTGTTGTTGCAAATGGCAAGATTTTGTTCTTTTTGGGGGGCTAAGTAACGTTCCATTGTATATGTGTACCACGTCTTCTTTATTGATGGGCACTTAAGCTGCTTCCATATCGTTTGGCTATTTTAAGTAATACTGCAATGAACAGGAATGCGTGTGTCTTTTTGAATTAATGTTTTGGATTTCTTCAGGTAAATGCCCAGAAGTGGAATTGCTGGATCATATGGTAGTTCTATTTTCTTTTCTTTTCTAAAATATATTTTATTGATTTTTTACAGAGAGGAAGGGAGAGAGATAGAGAGTTAGAAACATCGATGAGAGAGAAACATCGATCAGCTGCCTCCTGCACATCTCCCACTGGGGATATGCCCGCAACCAAGGTACATGCCCTTGACCGGAATCGAACCTGGGACCCTTCACTCCGCAGGCCGACGCTCTATCCACTGAGCCAAACCGGTTTTGGCGGTAGTTCTATTTTCAATTTTTTGGGGAACCGCCATACTGCTTTCCATGGTGGCTTCATCAGTTTACAGTCCCCCAACAGTGCATGAGGGATCCCTTTTCTCCACATCCTCAATGTACAGTCTTCTTTTTGAGGAACCTGGGGAAGACTTTCCTGTTAAATTTAATTCCAAGAATAGTTGTTCCTCTCCTGAGCCATTCCTATGCTTTTTATCTCACTGGAAGTATGAAGTGTGAAATTAACAGTTTCCCATCTTATGCTGACTGCCCTAAAAGTTGGAGCCAAATTTGGGTCCCAAAGAGCGGGTGCGTAGGACCTTATGACATGGATTTAAAATCAGTTTTGTCCTCACCCTTGATTTTCTTTTTTTCCTTTCCAGTTAAGATAAAATGTAAGCAAAATAACAAAAATCCTAATAGTGTTTATCTCTGATTTGGGGTATGACAGGCAATTTTATTATTTTCATTTTACTTTTTAAAATTTCTTACAGTATGCATCATTATAAAAGTATTGAGCAAAATATGTATATACTTTTAAAAATTAAATCTAGCCCTAGCTGGTTTGGCTCAATGGATAGAGCGTCAGCCTGAGGACTAAAGGGTCCCATGTTCGATTCTGGTCAAGGTCACATGCCCGGGTTTTGGGCTTGATCCCCGGTGAGGGGTGTGCAGAAGGCAGTCGATCAATAATTCTCTCTCATCGTTGATGTTTCTATCTCCCTCTTCTCCCTTTCTCTCTCTGAAATCAATAAAAAAGTATTAAAAATTGAAAAAAAATTAACTCTAAATAATGAGCTACTGATATAAACATTGTGGTTTGAAAGTGAGAGTCATGTGAGAATTAAGGATTCTGTGGGTGCAGGGTTCATTTCGTTGTTTTGAATTAGATTTATTTGAAATGACCAAATAAACTTTCATGGAACAGGGCTCTATGCTGAGCACTTTCAGAACAGTATTTCATTCCATCTTTGCAGCACACATGCAGGAGAGAAATTTTCAATTCTTCCTGTGTGGGTCAATAAAAAAACTCTAAAATATAACAATCCATGCTCAAAAATACCTTCTAAAGGAAGTGACAACTGCAGCTAAACAACTGTTAGTTTGTTGCTTTAACCTTACAAAGTACTGGACTCAACTTTTAGAATGCACTGTACCCTTTTGAGGAACCATATTATTGGTAAAAAATAATTTTACCCATTTCCCCCCAGTAAACATACTGCATTTTAAATGAGTGTCTCACCATGAGGATGAATAAATCACAATTCCAGTTCACCTTGCTGTAAGTCATGCTTTGTGCCCCATGAGAAGAGAAGAGTGACAACGTGACAGTGTGGAAAGGGAATAATGGCTTACGAGTAGAAGACGTAGGCTATGGCCTTATAGTTACTGTGTGCCAGCCTCTGTTCTAAGCACTGGAGATATAAATTCAAACAGCTTTGGGATCACACAGTCTCCTAACAATGTGTTACCTCACAGTAGCATTACCTGCTGTTCCAGGGGTGGTGGTTGCAAAGATCAAAAGAAAAATGGCTTGAGTATTTTTGAAAAGGGCCCAGCAATGTTTATAATTAGAAGGTAATATTATTGAGTGGAATTGTTCGGCATTTTCATGTTGCTATGGATCAAATGCAAATGTTGATTAAATCATAAATTTGGAATTGAAAAATTATAGAATTAATGGACTTTTTAATGCTTTACCTTTTAAACTGCTTTCTAGTGGGGGTTATTAAAAAGTGTTTTCTTGCCGAAACCGGTTTGGCTCAGTGGATAGAGCATCGGCTTGCAGACTGAAAGGTCCCAGGTTCGATTCTGGTCAAGGGCATGTACCTGGGTTGCGGGCACATCCACAGTGGGAGATGTGCAGGAGGCGGCTGATCGATGTTTCTCTCTCATCGATGTTTCTAGCTCTCTATCTCTCTCCCTTCCTGTCTGTAAAAAATCAATAAAATATATATTTTAAAAAAAAAGAGTTTTCTTCTTCCCTTTCTAAAGCCAAGGATTTTTTATTAACTCAGGCTCTCACTGTGAACTCTTTTTTAAAAATATATTTTATTGATTTTTTTACAGAGAGGAAGGGAGAGGGATAGAGAGTTAGAAACTGATAAGAGAGAAATACTGATCAGCTGCCCCCTGCACACTCCCCACTGGGGATGTGCCCGCAACCAAGGTACATGCCCTTGACTGGAAACGAACCTGGGACCCTTGAGTCCTCAGGCCGACGTTCTATCCACTGAGCCAAACTGGTTAGGGCTCACTGTGAACTCTTTAAAGGAATGGTTAAGAGGATGAGCCTGGGTTGAATCCTGTTTCTGCTACTGGCTTTCTGAGTAACCATGGGCAAATTACTTAGGATCACAGTTTCTTTTTTTGAAAAATGGGGTAATAAATGTCTGTGCATCGTAGTAACTATTTTATCAGATTAATCATGTGGATTAGTAACATCTATGGAACACGCACTCCTTTGCATATACTAAGCAGTCAGTCCATGCTAGCTGTGATGGCAGATGCATTCATGGGATTATTAAGGTAATAATTTCAGGCCTGTATGGGCAGAATCCTAAGTGGTAAGTTACTTTACATGAACAACCCCTCCATGTTTTAAGTGTATTGTATAAAATAAATTTATTCTACGATTTTCTGACAAGGTTTGAAAACTGATAAATTGATTTACATAATAGTAACTCTCATGAAGAAACGTTTACATTTTATTTACAAATGTATCTAAATTCACTGTTATGAAAATACTGTATTTACCTGATGTGGAAACAGCATTCTACTGGCATGTGCTTTTTGATTCTCAGTGAATTGTGAATTGAATTCAAATAGCAAGTGCTAACTTTGATACAAATATTTTCATATTTGCATCATAAGTATTAGAATCTGCACTTGGAGCATTTTATAAATATTAATCAATTAAGCTTCAGAACACTTCACTGATCAAGATATTGTAAATTAACCTTCTGGATGAGTATCAAAATCTGCCTTCTGTCCTCTAAAATAGCATCCAGATAAGAGTCTTTAAGATTGATTTGTTCTTGAAAATCGGTCTCTCTTTGTTTTAAAAGAAATATTGAAAAATATTTGTGCTAACTATCAAAGGAAGGCTCAGGCTGTTTTTAATCTGTGGACAACACTGACGTAATCATTTGATTGGGTTGGAGCCTGTTTAGTCAGATTCTCAGCGAACTCAAATAAAAACAAAACCAACATGAATAGTGATAACAGTGGCTTCTGTTTTGGCCAGAAGTATCAATCTTTTTATGTTGGAAGACATGACAAAGATAACTGATGATGTGCTTTAAGAAGCCTCATAGGGAAATGAGGAAATGTGATATATTTTACATTTCATCTATCAAAAGCACCAGTATTTGAATAATGTGGGATTCATTTACTCAATAAACATTTTGTAATGAACTAATTTTATTGCCCTAGGCACACAGACCTGTTGAGATAAAAGACCGTGCCCCGCCCTGAGGACTCACAGATCACTCCAGGGCTTCCTTAGGCACATTAGCCAAAATGTAGTGACATTGTTTTGGATCCTTTTTTTTTTAAGAAAACATGTTTTTATTGATTTCAGAGGGGAAGGGAGAGGGAGATAGAAACATTAATGATGAGAGTGAATCATTGATCGGCTGCCTCCTGCACGCCCCACCCTGGGATTGACCCCACAACCTGGCCATGTGCCCTGACTAGGAATCAAACCCTGACCTGGTTCATAGATCAGCGTTCAACCACTGAGTCACGCTGGCCTGGCTGAATCCTTGTAAAAGAGAAGAAGCCTTTCTCCTATTTCAAGCTTAGCTTCATTTACATTTAATGACGTGCATACACATACAGAGTCCCTGGCTTCTTATCTTAATGTGCAAAAATACACATGGATGTACAACTGCAAAATACAAAACACAAAATACAAAATACAAAACTGAAAAGTTGGATATACTACTGACTTTGGAAACAACAAACAACAAAAAACACAATTCTTCAATTTATGAAATTAAGTATAAATTTATTTTAATTTTTAACTTGTTTTAAATTTAAAGTGGTAACATAGTGTATGACTTATATCATATTTCCAGAAACATAGGTGGCTCTATATTAGTATACCTCAATATATAAGAAAATGCTAACTACTATTTCTTGAACATTAGTATTAGAATTTATCTTTCACCAAATATCATGGAGTACTGCTGAAAAAAGAACATTAGAAAATTATTAATAAACCTTTAGGTCTCTCCTCCTCCCTCCAGATTTGTGTTATAGCCTATGTGACCTATATATGCTCTATGACTCTGACATTTAAGCTTATCTGCTCAAGAAAGGAAAACATTTTTTTTATTTTTGCATGAAATGCCCTCCAAATCAAACTTTATGTGAGTATATTTTGAGTATTGCAAAGGTATTTTTTCCTGATAAATATACATTACACATCCTTTTCGGTCATATCTTTAGAAAAAAACACAGAATAACTAGGTACCTACCAGATACACTGCATTTTATCTATTTTCTTTCTTTTTATCTTCATAAAACTCTGAGGTTGGAACTTTTCTCAGTTTACAGATTAGGAAACAGACACAAAGAATTTAATAACAAGGCTGAAGTGAGTAAGTGGCAGAGGTCTGTGAGCTCCCAAACACTTGCTTTCCTGCTGGGTCCTGGTTCCACGTCAGAGCTCATTGCACTGCAGTGCATGGAGCTGCCTGAAGTATGGCATTTCTCACCTGGTGATGGAAGACACTCCCCTTTTCAAAATGAATTGGACACATTATAGCTGACGAGGGAGTTGTCAGTGGGGGTTTTGGATCATGCCTTCCTCCCCAACACATACTTACTCTTTGTTTTGTCTGTAATAATGTTTCTAATTCTTTTTAAAATATCAGTTTGAAACATAAAACATTATATAATGCTTCCCTACATGGTGAGTTTTAGGCCTGAGGGTACATAGGAGTTACCCAAGTTGCACAGTTTATTACCAAATGTTCTCCAATTTAAGATGGGCAATTTGAAGATTTCTAAAATGGAAGGATACTTTACCTTTGTCCTGTAGCATGTGAAGAGTTCTCCTTTTTTGTTGTTGTTGTTAGCTATGTGACCTTGGGCAAGTTCATTGCCGATGTGAGCCTTTTTTTCTTTAAATTTCTGTATCTTAGGATCTTCCTGCTCCACCTGCTTATTGTAGATCTGTAGAGACAAAGTAAGCCAAACCTTTCATAAGCCATTCAGCACTATAAACATTTAGCATAAGGGTGAACGATTCTCAGAGCTGAGTGTGAATCATCTGCTGAGTGTGTTAAAAAGCAGAATCCTGGGATTCATTCCTGGAGATTCCACTTCTGCGGATTTGGGGCATAGAAGCACTCCATTATAAAAGAGGACATTGTGCCAATAAGCATGTGAACTTTTGTAATAAAAATGCACGTAAAACATCTTGGAGAAATTAGTTTTCACCTGTTAAATTGGCAAAGATGAAAACAATGATAATTGGAATGGGGGAATGACTATTGTATGTCATTGATATGAGTGTAAATTATGAACAGAAACAAACTGCAGACAACTCAAGCATCTTCCAGTAGGGAACTAGGTAAATGAAGATTTATGCAGACATTAAAATGTAGATGTAGAACTTTACTAAATGAAAGATGTCTGTTATATGTGATTATGTGAAAAGATTTATAAAACATGTATAAAATGAATTAGTTAAAATTTGTATGTATACGTAGAAGTCTACAAAGATAGTCTGATAATCTAAAATGGTAACTTTTTTTCTCTGATGGGATTATAGGTGTTTTCATTTTTATTATATGGCATTTTTAACAAAATAGGAAACATTTATAAATGTTTGTAATTAGAGAAATACAAGAAAGCCTTTTGTCTTTAAGGGAAAAATACTTAGGGAGCTTAACATTATTGATTCACATCATTATTTTCTCTCATACTTTATGTCTGTAGCCCTTTCACCCACTATTATTCCGCTAAACATAATCATTTGATTTGTTTTATTCTAAGGCTCTTATAAGAAAATTCATTTGCATGTTAGTTGTGGTGATGGAAGGCAAGGCGATTTCTGGTCCCTACCTGATTTTTGTATTTAAATCTCATAAATTAGAATGTCTTAAAGTTCAGCACTTGTAGACAATTTTAAATAAGGCCTAGCCAATAATGTACTTTGACTTGGTAGCTACATATCTTGTTTTGTTTCATCTTCGCCAGTTTATAACCATATTGGAGGCCCATTTCACAAAATTCATGCACTCGGGGGGTCCCTCAGCCCAGCTTGCACCCTCTCACAGTTGGATATCCTTAGAGCTATTGCGGAGGTGGGAGAGGTTCCCGCCACTGCCGCTGCGCTCGCCAGCCATGAGCCTGGCTTCTGGCTGAGTGCTACTCCCCCTGTGGGAGCACACTGATCACCGGGGGGCAGCTCCTGCATTGAGCATCTGCCCCCTGGTGGTCAGTGAGCATCATAGCGACTGGTCGTTTGCCATCGTGCTGAAACCGGCTCTCTGACATCCTCCAAGAGGTCCCGGATTGCTAGAGAGTGCAGGCCAGGCCGAGGGACCCCACCGGTGCATGACCAGGGCTGGGAAGGGACACAGGCAGTTGGCCCGCTGCAGAAGGATCGCGGGAGGGTTCCAGGTGGTGTCTGGCCTGTCTTGCTCAATCCCGATTGGCCAGATGGGGTCCCCAGCAGCATACTAACCTACCGGTTGGAGCGCCTGCCCCCTGGTGGTCAGTGCACGTTATAGTGACTGGTCGACCAGTTGATTGTTTGCCCTCTGGTGGGCAGTGCCTGTCATAGCAAGCCGCTGAGCGGCCTTAGCATACCTTTAGCATATTACACTTTGATTGGTTGAACAGCCGACTGGATGATTGGACACTTAGTGTATTAGGCTTTTATTATAGAGGATCTGAACATTTTGCTGAAGGAGGGATTATCAGGGAGAGAAAACCATTGAGGTCCACTCTCTTTCCTATCACATAAGCAAATACTAACTATAGGAGGGAAAACGAATCTATGTTTAGGCTAACCATCTTGAAGGTACAAGTGTGTGTGCACACACGTGTACACATGTAGAAGCTTTAAAAACCTGATGACTGGGAAGCATTGATGAAAACTGGATTTACTGAATTTAAGAGTCAGGAAATCTGGATTTAGCTTCCAACTTAGTGTATTTACTACATAGGAAAGTCTTTTAGATTCTGTAGGTTCTGTTTTCTCAACTATAAAATGGAGATAATTGACCCTGTATTTGTTACCTTACAGGGTTTCAAACATGATTTAGTCATTAGAAGTTACATTTTAGTGGGTAGAGATGAACAATAAAACCTAAGCATAATAAGTAGTAAATGAGACAAATTCAGGTGAGAGATGGCAGTGGTTTGGAAGAAAGGGGGTGGCTCAGGGAGTGAGAGTAATCTATGAAGCACAGTAAAAGTGAAGGTATGTTTATTCTTATAAAAATGGTATTGAGCTAGAGGTTATCCATTTCTCAAAGTTTTTCTGTGGGGCTTAGAATTTATAATAGTGTGTGAATGTCTATTATATATATCATGTACACATTTTAACATTATACATCTAGAAATTAAATGGGATATCGTTTTGGACGGCTTTTACTACAGCCCTCATGAAGAAATCAGGTTTCAAGCTCAGTAAGATTGCTTTTGTGCTTCCTCCGACAGTACAAACAGCATATGACCCTGGGGTGATTCAGTCTTTCTTATTTCAGAAGCTGAGAAGTCATTCTCAACCCTGCTGCTCTCTCTCTCCGTTCCCTTTCTGCTTTATAATCACCAGGTCTTGTCCATTGTGTTTTCAAATGATATCTCAAATCTGTTTGCTTCTGCCCATTCCACTGCCAACCTTGTGGTTCTAGACATCAGCAATTTTGCTTGTACTGCAAGTATCCTCATCCATTCTCTGCTCAGCAAACAGAATTCTGTACGAATGCAAGTCACATCAAATGACACCCCCGTGTGACACCCATCAGTAACTTCTGTAGATCATTTCTCACAGCCCTCTGTCCATTCTCTGCCTTTCTGTGCCCTGCTCTGTATCTCGGAAGGTATAGACTGCATCAGCAGAACTCTTTTGACTTCTGGCTTCCCACCGAAGATCACATACTCCTTCTTGACCTGGGATGAAGTTGACAATTCGTGACAGACAAAAATCTGCGTGGAAGACCCTGCATGACCTGAGTGATTGAGGCAGGGCACTCATCTTGCCTCTTTCCCCATCTCTGACTCTGACAGTTGCCTATCAGTTCCTTAGTCACCCCAAGCCTCTCTTATTTCCTTGGTTTATGCATCTCATGTTTTCTGACCAGACTACTTTTCCTCTACTCCTTCTCCCCCTTCTCTTATCTCCCTCTTGCTCATCCTGAATGCCCCAGCTTTATTGTTGTGTCCTCAGGGAAACCTTTCCTGGTTATACACTCCATTTCACACTAAATTTTTCCTTTGTAGCAGGTGGCATGAATACACATAAATATTCATGTCACTATTTGCATAATGTTTCTCTTCCATGCTAGATTCCAGGATTCATGAGGTCAAAGATATGAAAGCTTATGTTTGTGTTTTAATTCTCTGCCTCACAGGCAGTTCTGGGTACATACAGAGCGCTCACTAACTGGTGAATGCATCCAGAAAAGGAAGGTACACTGGGGCCTTGACTTACGAGTGTTCCGACTAATGAGTTTTTTGAGATACCAGCTGTCTCTCCGCCGATATTTTGCATTGAGTTGATAGAGTAATTTGAGTTAACGAGCTCCTTAACGATCTCCCTCTCGGAACGAATTAAACTCGTAAGTCAAGGCCCACTGTACTTTCACAGGTTGTTTTCAGTAATTATCGAGGACATTTTAATGTGTTAGTGTAGGGTCAGACTTAGGAACAGAACTAGAATTTAGAATTACAACCAGAACTAAAACTAGAACCCGGGTGTGTGCATTCTTGCCTGTGCTGAAACTGATACTCATGAACCCAGCAGTCCCGTGTAAGACCCTAAAATCCACGTGCTAAAGAAGTAATGTCAGCAAGGCATTTATAACCTTTCAGTTTTGAAACTGGAAGCCTATCCACCCTTTTTTCCTTTATCTATGCTTCTAACTTTTGAGGCTGGTACTTAGACATTTTCCCCAACTTTAATTCGGAACAAAGTTATATTTAATGAGGGAGGGAAATCTTTGGCACCAGCTATGTGGGTGATGACAAAAACAATGACATTATTAAGATTTGAAAAAGAAAACTAAAGTACTATATTATAAATAATTTTAATTATTTAAAAACTTTCAAAAAGACTTTCCAATTATTTTTTTTTAAAGATTAGTTTTGGTCAGTAAAACTCGCAATGAAGTATAACGTTTAAACAAGAAAGTTTGGCTTTGCCAGTAATAAATTATTCTGTTACATGCATTATATGTTTTGAAAGCTGATTTTTTACATTTTTGTTATTAGGAAATTTTACTTATTTTCTATTGGAAAATGAAAATCTAATCTCTCAGAGTATAATTCAGTTTATCTCATTGATTCATTTTTTACAAGTTTGAATTGTACCCTGAGAAGGTCCATCAATAGCCACTTCAGCAGCAAGTACACAGATACGTTATTGACATACAGATGGTGTTCTGACTACGTATTTCAAAACCATAGAGCTGAATGGAACTTATTTTTAACTTTATGAAGAAATAGTCTTTGATGGACATTTTTAATTGCACTTCTATTCCAAAATAAGTTTGTGGCTGTAACATTCTAGAAATAGATGTGTTTGATGGAAATGTTGACATTCTTATTTGTAAGCAATGAAATGAATAAAGCCACCTAGAATTTTAGTGACCTCTCTTCCAATGAAAGGCTATTCATACTTATTATTATCAATTCTAATAATAATCGGTACCAACGGGGCACTGTTCAACACTGGATGTGATCTCAGTCTGATAGACCCACTCCTGAAGGGCCGTGGTCAGCACACTGAAGCCAGAGCATGCTGGGGAGGATGATTCAGTCCGGTGCCTGTACCTTTCCCACAAGTTAATAGATGATAGGCAGTCAGAACATATCTGTCATGGGTCTTGTGGCATGAAGTCATTCTTGGCACTGTGGAAGAAGGTAATTGTGTAAGACTTTTATTATGAGGTCTGTCAGCATGGAAACTGTAAACCAAACTCCTGGAAGGGATGATGCCTAAAACTCTTTTATATGATTTTTTTTTTCTATGGATGGCAAGACATTATTCCACATTTGGTATAAAAACACACAAAAGATGGTTTCTGGTACTAGGAGAAACTTCCTCAATAGTTTGGCCAAAGTGTTTTGAAAATTTGAGTCTTTAAACGAAAAGGGAAAACCCAATTAACTATTATTTATCTAGTGGTCTACTGTGTACACCTCAAAATGTCATACTCAACGCATTGGAGCTTTTCTAAATGAAGGAAAAATGGTGTGTATATAGACATGGATGGTGAAGGGAGAGAAAGTAAAGTACTGAAGAGCTGCGTGTAGAAAAAAACATCTGGAGAATGTGTGATATAACATCCTACAAAAATTAAGAGGACATGTAGTTTGGTGAAGTTAAATCATTCTTAATTTATTCTAAAGTGAAGTCATTACTATTAATACCAAGGCAACCAGTTAAGTGACGTATTTGTCAGCATTGGAGGGTCTTAAAACTTTTGATGAAAGTCTTTTAGAAAATTGAAGAGGTGAATAGGGAAATACTTTAGAAGTTTTTATAAAAAATAAATTTAGATTATATTATTTTGGTATGTTTATATATGTATGTGTTTGTAAATAGCTAACTGCATGTAAACTTGATTTTTGAATTTAATTCCACAAATATCTCTCTAGTGTATTCTGTTTTTCAGACGATGGATATTTTCTTTAAGGGCTAGAATAAAACCAAGATACATCCTTTAGAAGTTTATCACACCCCTACCCAGTTTTGGCTCAGGATAGAATGTTGTTGGCCTGTGGACTGAAGGATCCCAGATTTGATTCCAGTCAAGGGCACATACCCAGGTTGTGGGCTCGATCCCCAGTAGGGGCGTGCAGGAGGCAGCCGATCAATGGTTCTCTCTCATCATTGGGATGTTTCTATCTCTCCCTCTCCCTTCCTTTCTGAAATCAATAAAAGTATATTTTTTTAAAAAGAAATTTACCACAGATATGCAAACAGAATGACCTAGAAACAACTAAAAATTTACCATCCATAGTAAACTCAGATTGGGAGAGGCTGTGCCTTGGAGAGACACAGGATGGCAAGAGCTATTCAATGAGAGCAGTGATTTGTAACTGGTGCGCCACGGACCCTTTTCCCTTGGATTTTCAAATAGAAAATGACAATAGCCAACACGACAATAGCCATCTGGCATGAATGCTTTGTCTTGAGCCATAAATATAACTCACATAATGGAGGTTCATCTTATTGGTCATGTTGTAGAGTTGGTTAATTCTTGGTACCAGAAATCATATGGATACAAGTATAGGCACCTGAGTTTTTAAGGAGTCGATTTGAAGTAAAAGTGTAAGTAATTACTATTATTATTATTTTTTGTAAATCAGTCAAAATGATGCCTATTTATTTGTCAGATTGGCAAAAAATACATTTTTTGGTGGACTGCATAATTTTAGAAATTAGTTTATGTGTATCATGAGATGAAAAACGTTAAAATCGCTAAGTTAGAGGGATCAGGAAACCCTTTTTGGAAGAGGTAATCATTGCAATAGCCCTTGAAGGGGCAGGTTCATTTATGTATATGAAGATGGAGAAGGCAGAGAAATCATCATTTTTAGGTAATGGACTGTAATTATGTAATAGTGCATTATGCTAGGGAGGGAGAAGGGAAAATGTATCTAACCAGATATTTCACTTACGGTTTTCGGTTTGTGCAGCTGAATTGGCCAGAGGCTGTTGCCATCCGTGGTGGCTCTGCTCTATATGAAAACAAGTACTTGATTTTTGAGCAGCCTGTACCTGTGCCACACCATTGATTTTTGTGCTCCTTCAAAGGAGATTTTCTGACCACTCAGGTCGCATTTGCAGCTACTACGTAGCTGTTTTGGGGCATCCTACTAGCATCTATTTGCCACACGTATGCCTTGCGATACCAGGCGTCACGTATTGGTGCATCTCTTCCTGGGTAATCTCCAGCGTCTGAACAGCTCCTGGAGTATAGCAGACACTTATTAAATACTTGGTTAATGTTTGGGTAGGGATTCTTTCTGGATATTTAACATTGGATATACTTTTAGTGAAATGCAGATAACACATTACAAGAAACTGTGACCATGGTGATAGATACAGTTTTCAGTCAAATGAAGCATCTAATTTCACAGCAGTGGACCAGTTTTATAAAACATTAGGTACCTTTGTTTATCTGAGTGGGCAGTGTCAAGCAGCCTTGAGGTTTCTTTGTACAACTGGTTTCAGTGTTTGCACTCTTATCCATTCACATGCTATTGAGGCAATGTCTTCTCTTGGAAGAGTTATTATAGTGGAAGATTTCCTTTCTTTGGAAGATACTTGTTTATTCTATCTCTAACCATTTTTTTTTTGATTAAAAAGAGAATGAGAGACAAGTCAAGGGGCTTGTTTCAGTTCTGTGATTGTCCTTAAAATATATGTCTGAATTTTCTAAGATTATTATCTAACTAACCTTCCTTCTCTACATTGTCCAGACTTTTTGTTGATCTATATCTATCTACTTATCTATCTGTCTGTCTACACACACGTCTTTGCTTTTGGATAACCTTTTTTATATCAGGTACAGGGCCACATTTGTTATTCCTGTTAGCACATTTGTTTTATAGATGAAGAATTGAGGATTAAGGAGTTTAGTGAGTAAACAATAAATTATGGGCAGGAATTGAATCTGGAAAGATTATTTGTGGGGTTCCCACTTTCAAAAGATGCTGCCCAGGTAATTATTCTTTTACTTATAGCAGGTTGGGAGAATTTATGAAAATTATCAATGTGAGAAAAAATAAAACATTTGAAATATATGAGCATGTCAGAAACTAGAAGCGCTTTTATTTTTAATTTTAGGAGAACAGAATGGTGTCTGAGAGATATGCATTTGATAAAATATCAGCCAAAAGACTGCTATGGTAATATCAATAGTATAATTATCTAGGGACTGAAGTTTATACATGTAACACAAATTATTTGAGAACCTTGTTAGAAAATTACCAAGGAAAGATTAGTTACTTTTAAGTGATTTCCTATATTTTTTAGGACTAAAATTTGTGCAAAATTTCCCTTTTGAAGTTAGTGAGAATGGCCGGGACTCAAGTATATCTATGGACATTGTAGTGGTTGGCATCTTCAGTTTAGAATTCCCTAAGTACCTGGAGCATTGCCAGCCATTATTGCTAATATTCTCTGTTTGCAGCCTAGGGGTAAAGTTCTGTCCTTCTGATAATTTTTTTTTGGTGGATATGACTATATCATATTTCATCTTTAAAGAGAGCAATTTTTATAGTAAGGTGATCTTATTTTATGCTAGAGTAGTACAGACATTTGACTTTTTCTGTGTACCTCTTTTTTATAGTAGCACATATCACATTATTGTCTTAACACAATGTAATTTCACATTTGTTTATGATTCTTTAATTGATGTCTATCTCCTCCACTGGACCCTATGCTCCACAAGGACACTTTTCTGCTTCCTTCTGTATCTGCAGAGCTTAGTAGAGTGTCTGGCACAGAATATATGCTCTGTAAATCCTTGTTGGATGAGTGAAAGGATTTGAAGAGTAGGTTAGATAAGACCCCCTTTGATAGCATTCCTGACTATATTATTTTCTAAATGCTCAAAAAGCATTTGTAAAGGATGGAACTGTCATTTATTGGCCTATAGCTTTTAACTGATACCTTTCCCATTTTGAAAACCCTGCTATGATTTATTTGAATTTATAACCTAAAATTATTTAGGTATGTTGAGTTCTTACCGGATTTTTCTAACAACTTTCTTTTTTCCTTGAGGAAATTAACAATGTATGTTAGACACCTTTGCCAATATTTACTGATGAGTAAATTAGAGTGAAGTAATTACGTTATGGTCAGTTAGCTAATAATTAGTGAGAAGATAGAATTGTATTTATTTATCTATCTATTTTTTTGCAAAGAATAAGTTAGATAGTAGTTTCTCAGTTGCTTCTCTATTTAGATGTGCAGTTATACTGCAAAAATGCTGTTTTTCCCTTCCTTCCTTC
>NW_006292573.1:1584424-1592646 GCF_000327345.1 Myotis davidii
TTCTCTCTCTCTGCCATTGCCCAAAGCTTCAGGGGAAAAAAAAAAGGTTTAAACTCAGCTGTATTTCTAGGAGAATACTCCTAGTGCCTCATTATCAAGTAATGATGCTAGATGTTGTTTCATATAGATTTTTTTCATGTAAATGAAAACTTTTTTATCACTACAAATCTTCATTAAAGTTTTGTTTTGAGAATAGACCTAATTTAGATCTGAAACATAACTTTAAAGTAATAATTCAATCATTTTAGGCTAGTAGTATCAAGAGCTCAAGGATTAGAGGACAAATGCTGCTATTTTTAGTAATCTTCATATGAGAACATGAACACTGAACACTTGTGGGATGTTGCACACATTAGGAACACAACTCAGGGGTTAGGAAAAGATATATATTTCAAAGGTTTAGGTCACTCTAACTTCTGTACTACAGGGCTGGCTCACCCAGCTTTCCCACCAAGTTATTTTCAGCTTCTAAGTTGTATACTTTTTTGTGAACTCTCTTTTTTAATTATTTTAGAGATAGGGTTGAGCATATATCAATAAATACTGGGAATTTTGGAACTATGCAAGCTATAAATAACACAGAGTTGTAATAATAATAAACTATTCATTACCTAGGAACTGAATTTCTGATATGTGTGGTGTACCTTCCTTACATCACTTCTCTAGTTTTTTCCTATTTCATTCCTATGTGGAGTTTTATCCTCATGGCTCACCTGTGTCAACCCTCTTGGTCAATGTGGATGTCAGAAATTTCTTCAAATATCACTTGTGATCTGATGTCCTGTTAACCTTGAATTAAGCCATTCAGGTTTTAATATTTTTCTTTTCTTGAATATATCTGTTTGCCAAAATGCAACCTGTGCTGCAGGTATGGTATGTCCCTTCATGGGATCCCTTCCTAATCTCCTCCATGTAAAAGTGGATACATAAAGATGTAGGCCTTCTTGTATTACTGTGTTACACTTAAATGGCATTTATACATTGCCTCAAGTATTCTCGAATGGGGCTCATATCACTTATGACATACATTATATGTTAATAATAAGCTTTTCTTTCTTCTTGATTTTACTCAAAGTCTTTTAGGAAGGGCTCTATACATTATACACTTCAATATCTGTCAAGGAGCCTAGTACTGTTCCTTCTATAGATTAGATGCTCAGTTTTTTCATATATTCTTGTTCTTATAGAACAGATAGCTTATATAATGCTTATTTGAAAGAAATTTTGCTCCTATTGCATCAGTGATATGGACATATGAAATACACACAAACAGATATAATATAGATCAAATCTTCATGCATTGTAGAGGGCAAGCATTGTGTTGGTTCCCCTCCTTATACCCATCACCTCCTTAGTGGGAGACTTGACCATCTTTGTGCAAGAGGAAGGGAGAGCAGTAGTGGCAGTCCGTGGCCATAAAAGTTAATTCATGCCACCCCCAGGGCCTTCAGGATTGCTTCCTGAGTGTCCCCTTGTAGTCTGAGCTGATAGTAAGCATTAGAACCATCTCTGGAAGATTTTACATTAACATTGGCAAGAAACAAACAATTGACATCAGGCATAAGTCTTATTTTGTGTTATGCTTTGGCGCATCATTGCTGGGGAAATTATGCTAATGCTCACCATCTGCAGCTACCAGATGTACCATTGAGAGGTGCACAAATTCCTTCCCAGAAAACTGCTTGATGGCAAACATCAATCATTGGCGCTGAAATGACAGCACCATCAGAGGAGGGAGAACAACTACAGTTCATGTTTTTTCTTTACCATGCTTACCAGTCTGGATGATTAATGCCATGATACATGTGGCTGACTAACAAATGTAAATGCTCACTCCATCTTTTGTTCTGTTGCAAAACAGCTATAGAATCGCAGTCTCTAAGTACACAAGTACAGTGGGTGTGGCTACATCCTGCTGACTCCCTTCCATTTCTTGGCATGCGCTGTTTATTATATTAAGATAATTGTTTGGAAGGGTGTCAGCAGATGGTGCTAGGCCCAGAGTAAGTTTTATCATTGCACGGTTGAATGTGCTTTCAGGAACTCATTCGCAAATAGGATTTTTGAAAATAAACTTGTTCATTTGAACACTCTGACAGGTGCTTAATCCATATTCTGTTGTCATAAAAGACATGCCATCCATTTAGTGGAACTATGTTCTTGTTTCTTTCAGTTGGGGGGAGAGAGGAAAAGAGAGAGGAAGAAGCAATTGCAATTGATTTTCATCTGAAATCTTTTTATGTTCTACCTGGGTCTAGATGTACCTACATTTAGAGATAATAGAAATCCTTTATGTTCTAGTTTCATATCTTTTCAATTTTGGCAGCTACTGCTAAGCATTAAAAGAATGCCAGGGCACAGAGGCAATTTGAACTGTTGAACATACCAGGTACACCCTGAAATTCCATTGATTTTTAGAATATTAATGAATAACAGTGTTTGCCAGCGGCTAGAACTTACTGCAAGCTTTCCTTGTGCAAGAATGTGCCAGAGTGGAGAGCAGGTCTCTTCCTCTCCTTTCCTTCATTCCTTGTTCTGCAGTTTCTGTTTTTACTGAAGGGTCTTTGTAGGACATTAGGGAGTATTTTCTCATAGCTCAGTTATTCCATAAACACGTGCCAACCATTGTATCAGAAAGTAACGGACTTAATCCTTTACTTAAGGAATGGGGAATGTTTCCTTAACCCACCTAAATGCTGTTATTATTCAAATTTTGTCAAGATATTAGGCATTTTTTTTAGTATAATTATTTCTACAAACTGCCTTGAATATCCACAGTTGCACTTTGATCTTATAGTTGGTATATGGTCTTATTATTAAGTCCTGAGTAAATGGAAATTTACAAAGGAATTTGAAGGAAGAACCAGCTGAGTCCAAAAATATGGGGTGGGCCATTTTGAATAATAGTGTCCTTTGAAGAGTCAGCTCAGAAATAAATGAAGCTGTACATTTCATTTTCTGAGGACTGAGGACTAGAGCCTACAAAGAAAAATATTTTTAACAGTTTTTGCTGGCACTTTCCCCTCTTGTTCCCTTTGCCTAGAGACTTGTCACTTGACCTACACAAGGCCTGGGCTTAACCCAGGTGAATTTTTACTGATCTTCAAGACTTAAATTACTTGTTGTCTTTGTAGGATGCCCCCCCCCTTTTTTAACTCCTCAGGGATTAATTCTATGTTTGCTTCATTCTGTACCCCCAGCCTCCTTTCCCTCCATGCTCAGTGAGCTGCTTACCTCCTTCTTTGGCACCTGGTTGAAGTCCTTGATGTGTGGAGACTGTCTTTTTCTTCTACTTTATTAGATATATATTTGAATTTGTCTTTGGAACATAATGGGTACCTATTAAATGTTTCTTGAATAAATGGATGGATGAATAACTTTATATTCTTCTATGCAAAATTTTCATATATGAAAAATAATCTTTGCTGTCTTTCTCTTTAAGTTTTGTTAGGGTATAAAGCTGTGGGCCATAAGTTGCAGATAAAATAATTTATATCTCCTTTAACTTAACAAAATGTAATAACAGAATGTGTTATATTAAGTAATCATTGATATTGGTAATATTAGACTTGAAATATTAATACATTGGTATACATTTGTATGTCTTTTTAATGAAGTCTTATTAACTTTCTGTGTTTGAGTTTAGTTTTTAATTTGAGGTATTTATCATATATGTTTCACATTAAAATTGATCTAGTAGAAAATCTTAAAAGCAAAAGTTACTTTTAAACTTTTATTTATTATATAAGTAGAATATTGCATACAGTTTGAAAAAATTCTTTTAATTCTAATGTCAGTAAGTTACACTTGCCAGTTCTTGTCTATAGTCCTGCAGACCTTTACAAATGTAATTATGTAAAACTTTACATGAAAAGAAGATCACACTCTACATACTGTTTTTTAACTGAGCATCACTTTTGATTTGATCAAATTACCCAAAACATTTTAGGGTAGGAGTTGCCATTTGATGATCATCTGTGCAGATGATGCTCACATTGAAACTAGAAGGTCAACCATATGGAGAGGTTAAAAATAAAATCTGCTGGCCTTCAAAATCCTCTTATCAGCCACCTAACGGGGTCAGATGCTGACAATGATGCATCTGAGAGCAGCAAGTACAGACAGGTTGCAGAAGGTCCATGGTTGTGAATTGTCTTCTCAGTTCATTTTTGCTTATCTTTGTTTCCAGTCTTGGGGTCTTTGGGCCGTGCAGATTCAGGTGGCACATCTTAGATGCAACCCCAAAGGGCTAGTGGTCATTTACATATTCATGCATGAAATAAAGTATGTTATGACTTGTCAATCAAATATACCCAGAAACCAGAAAACAAGTATTTTCCCCAAGTAAGTTCCTTCTAGATGTAGCTAAAAAAAACTATTTTGTCATTAAAGTGAATGAATATTCATTTCTACAACAGACATGATGTTTAGATTGTGTTGAACATATGTTTGTTAGTGAAAGTGTGAGTCACACAAATAAAATTTCATCTATAAATAGTATCTATAGAAAAAAAGCAATAAATACACATGGTAAAATACTTTTCTGAAAAAATTTATTCTTTATTTTTAATATTTGTGGTATTGTTTATTTTTTTCTATTAAAAGAAACTGCAAACCATGTTCATAGTAAAATTATGCACACTAGCCAAGAGGTGGAAACAACCAAGTATCCATTGATGAATGAATAAACAAAATGTGGTATTCCATTATACATACAATGGAATATTATTCAGCCTTAAAAAGGAAGGAAATTCTGACACATTCCACAACGTGGATGAACCATGAGTACATTATGCTAAGCTTAAATAAGCCAGTCATAAAAAAACAACTATTGTATGATTCCATTTACATGAGGTATCTAAGAGTGTCAAATTCATAGAAACAGGAAGTAGAATGGTGGTTGCCAGAGCCTGGGGAAGCAAGACATGGGGAGTAGTGTTTTAATGGTTATAGGGTTTCAGTTTTACAAGATGAAAATTTCTGGAGGTTGGTTGCATAAAATATGTTAATATACTTAACCCTACTGAACTGTATGGTTAAAAATGGTTAAGATGGTAAATTCTATATTATGTGTATTTTACTACAGTAATAAAAGAACCTGGAGTGAAAATACAATTCTTAGACTTGAGAGCTTATTTATTTTTATTATAATTGTTTCTACAGAATAAACACCTAGGATTGGTCTTGAGCCTTTAACAGAGTCCATGATATAATACGTGATTACCAATCAAATGCAGATATATAAGAAAATAATGGTTAAGGTTCAGTTGTCCCTGAATTGTCCTATTTTGTTTATTTTTGGTAGATAACATTGGACATAGTAAATTATTATTGCTAGAATAACACAGAGCTAACTAAAGTATTGAAATCAGCACCTTCAAATATGTATTTAACAGCTCCTTTGCTTAATAACCCAGAAACATTTATTTATTCAAATAATTATTGATTGCTTATTATTGTGTCAGAGACTATGCTGGGTTCAGATATATAATGATATTAAGTCTAGTCCCGAAGGAGTCCAAAGTCAATTAAATTGGAGTGGGGTGAGAGGAGAGTAACAAATAGAAAAATTATAATAAAGTACCACAAGGATTATGAAAAGGGTAAAATTAAGAGTTCAGTGAAAAAAATTAGGACGCTTGGGAGTTAGAGTTTCTGTTATGGGGCTTCTGGAAAGACTTTATGGCAAAACCAAAGCTTAGTTCTATGAGAAATGAAAGTTAACTAGGTGAAATGGTTGGAGGAGAAAATGGAGGGAACAGTAAGTACAGAGGCCTGTAGGTAAGAGCCAGCTTCTTTTCTTACCATAGCCCTTTATGCCTGTTGTCCTGGAGTCCATGGTTTCCTTTTCACTCTTCCAAGTCCAGTTGGATGATCTTCCTGTAGGGCTCAGAGAACACGGCTTAGAACTGAGAGTAGTTCACTCTGATTGGAACATTGTGTTTGGAGGTGGGGAAGGAGACACCATAGGATGTTATATAATGAAGATAAATGCCGCCCTATAATATGGTTCTGGTGGCAGTGAGTTACGATGAAACATTTTTATAGAGGAGAATAGTTTGGAGAAATACGTACTTTAGAAATTTGAGTGTGGCTGCATTGAAGAGAAGACATTGGAATGGAACAGGAGCCAGGACCGTTACTTAATAAGGCAGCAGTGGGGATAATGACTGACATTGGTTGTGGGGAGAGAGAGGTGTGAATGAATTCCAGAGCTATGAAACAGCTAGACTTAACAAGACTTAAGAATATGAGTCTGAGTAGTTCCTGTATCCTCAAGAGCTACATTCTAGGACCCCCACTGGATACGTGAAACTGTGGATAGTACCAAACCCTATGAATACCACTAGAGGCCCAGTGCATGAATTCGTGCACCCGTGGGGTCCCTTAGCCTGGTCTGCGGGATCGGGCCAAAACCAGCTCTCTGACATCCCCCAAGGGGTCCCGGTTTGCGAGAGGGTGCAGTCAGGGCAAGGGACCTCATCAGTGCACGATCGAAGCCGGGGAGGGACGCTGGAGGTTGGTGAGCTGGGGAGGGGTTGCAGGAGGGCTCCAGGGCGTGTCTGGCCCATCTCACTGAGTCCCGATTGGCCAGACCCCAGAAGCAAGCTAACTTACCGGTCGGAGTGTCTGCCCCCTGGTAGTGCACATCATAGAGACTGGTTGACCAGTCGACTTTCTCCCCCGTGGTGGTCAGTGCAGGTCATAGCTAGCGGTTGAGTGGCCTTAGCATATCATTAACATATTGTGCTTTGATTGGTTGAACGGCTGACCAGTCACCTGGACCCTTAGCATATTAGGCTTTTATTATGTAGGATGCTGTAATAAAAGTTATGTGACTGTGGTCTCACTCAAAATATCTTATTGTACTGTTCCCACCCTTGTGATAATACAAGAGGCTACAGTGCCTAAGTGATGAGAAAAGTGAGGTGAATGAGACATCATTAAGTAAAATTAGGGTTAGTTGAATACAAGCATTGTGATACTACAACAGTAGATCTGATACCAAGAGAGCTACTAAGTGATTAATGGTCTTGGAGCATATACTGTGTGGAGACACTGGACAAAGGATGATTCATGTCCTCGGGAAGGAGGCAGGATAGGGGGTGGAGGCGGGTGGACTTGTGAGATTAGATCATGCTATTCAAAATGATGTGCAATTTAAAACTTACAAATTGTTTATATCTGGAATTTTCCACTTAATATTTTCAGACCTTGGTCGACCGCAGGTAACTGAAACGGCAGAAAGTGAAACTGGGGGTAAGGGGGGCTGCTATATTGAGTGTGAATCTGCGTGTGTGCATGTATTTGTGGAGGAGGGAGAAGTAAAGGATGACATTAGGGCTTGGACTATGAGAGAACGATGGAGCAGTTGACCAAGGTAAGGACAGAAAAGGAGCTGGAGGTTTCGTGAAAACACATTCATTTTCACTGGTTGGAGGGGTGGATAAAGCCTCATGAGAGTCCATGGAATGGGACCAAAAGAGATCCAACATATGGAACCAGAAGAAAAAAATTGAAGAATTAACAGAGGATGAATAGGGCACAACCAAACCAACAGAACACCACCACCTAAACAGACAATGCAAAACTGAGCAGAGGTGGGTGAGAGCGGGAGGAGGAGAACCTTGAATGTCGTTTCCAGACAGGAAGGGAGCAGGGTGTTTGTGGAACGAGGAGTGGTTGGTGGGCATGCCAGGGAAGGATTGGCAGCGAGGTGTGGGCCACGCGCTCGGCGGGAGGCATGGCAGGAGCACTGTGCCCTGGACCCGGCTGCAGTGGTTGCTGAGTTACCGTATTTGCTGGTGTATAAGACGACTGGGCGTATAAGACGACCCCCTAACATTTCCACTCAAAATACAGAGTTTGTTATATACTCGCCGTATAAGACTACCCCCTCTTCCGCACACCTTCCACACACCAAATAAAAGGTAAAACAATATCAGATTTGATTTTAACATTTTAATTTATATTCAAATGCTTATGACATGCAGGAAAACTGTCACAAGGCTGTATGTAATCAAACATATACATAAAACAGTGCAAGTTTATTACCGGTAAACATACCGGTAATTCACTAAAGAAAACACACTCTATAGACTGGTACCGTAGATGCTTCTCAGGAACACAGGCAAGCAGCCCACAACCTAGAGGGACTGTCAATGATAGAAGAAAGATAACAAATAGAGGTAGAGAGCAAGTGCCGGGCAAGTCCCTAGCAA
>NW_006292573.1:1592872-1604855 GCF_000327345.1 Myotis davidii
ATTTTGCGCTATCATACTGGGTGTATGGTCGGCTGTGGTGGATTTTGCGAGTGTGGTAAAATCGCATAACAGCAAAATCGCATAACAGCCGCGCATACACCCAGCAGCGCTGCTGATGCCTGAACGGTATGTGCAATGAAGTGGGCGGGCATCGGGAGGCCACTATGGCACGGGGCAAGCACTATGGGCAGTCTATCTGAAGTGTACCTGGCGTATAAGACGACCCCCCACTTGCAGGCATATTTTTCAGGGCTAAAAAATCATCTTATACGCCGGCAAATACGGTAGATCAGAAATGGAGCCTCTGAGCAAAGATAGCCCTTTCGAGAATTGTTACTACATTGATGAGGATATTGAGTAGAAAAAAATGATATTGGAAAAGATATAATAATGTAATTTTATATTATACATTTTTTATTGTAAAATATACATAACATAAATTTACCAGTTTAATCATTTTTTAAGTGTACATATTTAGTGGCATTGAGTACATTTGTAATATTGTGCAGCCTATACCATTACCTAGTTCTAGAACTTTCTCATCACCCCAAACAGAAATTTTGTACCCAGTACGCAATAGCTCTCCATTCCCTCTTCCCTCTAACCACTGGTCACTTTTAATCTTCTTTCTGCCTATTCTAAGTACTTCACTTAAGTGGAATCACACAATATTTGTCCTTTTGTGACTGGAGTATTTTACTTAGCATAATGTTTAAAGGCTCGTTCATTGAGTAGCTTGTATTTTGGTTGAATAATGTTCCACTCTGCTTATACCACAATCTGTTTATGCATTCATCTGCGGACAATGTATTGTTTTTAGCTTTTGGCTATTGTGAATAATACTACTATGAACAAGGGTGTGTGAGTACCTGTATTCCATTTTTTAGGAGTAGAATTGGTGCGTCATATGGTAAATATATCTTTACCATATCATTGCCAAATTAGTGTTTTGTTGTTGTTGTTGTTGTTTTCTTTACAGCGGCTGCAACATTTTATATTCCCATCAGCAATATATCAGGGTTCTAGCTTACCTACATTGTTGCAAATGCTTATTTCTGTTTTATATGTGACTTCTACACCTTAATGATAGTCTTCCTACCATTTAGGCATTTGTGGGCTAACCCCCCCCCCCAAAAAAAAATTGGCTATCTGTGAAGCATTACCTCCATTTTATAGATGTAAAACTTGAGGATTAGGAAAGTTCAGAAGTTTGCCTAAGATAAGTGCATTGTATCTCTCAGGGTAAAAATTCTACAGCTATAAAGACTTAATATATTTACTAAGTTAGTTAAAAACCTTTGCACATATTCATCATTTGTGAAAACAACTTTGATCACATATACCAAATATATATATATTTATATATATATCTGTGTGTATATATACATATACACACATATGTATGTATATATATATACGTACACATATATATATGCATATATATATACACTGTATTAGTAAAACATATAAAGTAAAAATAACATTTTATAAACATAAGAGTGACATTTAATATGAAATAATTTAATATGAACATAATATCTACTATTTTCTCTCTCATTGCTATGGTTTTTCTTGCCCATTTCTGGGTTGAGTGCACCCCTACTTGTGTAAGTTACTGGTTAAAAAAAAGCTAACAGCCATATTGTATATGTTCAGGCACTTTTATTTTTTGTATTTTAAAATGTGTCTTTATTGTTGAAAGTAATACAGATGTACCCATTTTTCCCCACTGACCCCTTCTATTCCCTCTCTCCCAGGTCTTCACCACACTATTGTCTGTTTTCCTGGTGTATGCATATGTGCGTACAATTTCTTTGGTTAATCTCTTCCTACCCACCCCCACCTTCCCTCTGAGATTTGTCTGTCTGTTCCATGTTTCTAAGTCTCTGGATCTATTTTGTTCATCAGTTTATTTTGTTCATTAGATTCCACATATAAGTGAGATCATGTGATACTTGTATTTCTCTGAGCATAATACTCTCCCGATCCCTCCATGCTGTCTCAAAGGGCAAGAGATCCTTCTTCTTTACTGCTGTATAGTATTCTATGGTGGAAATGTACCACAGCTTTTTCAGGCACTTTTAAAAACAAATATTTAAAACATTCTTTGCAGGTGAAGGACGGTTACTCTAATCAAGTCACAAATGCATGTTGAATATATATTATAGACAAAGTATTTTTGTACACATATAATCCTGTTTTGTTCTTTGCAAAATATGCAGTATACAATGAACCTGCTTTTCTGCATCAGTAAGCTCTTTTAAAATATAATTTTAACTTAATATCTAGCTAAAATTCCAAAATCTTGTCCTTGAGATGTGTCTCTAATTATAAAAGAAAAGTAGTAAAAGCAACATCAAATTTATTTGTAATGTTTTCAATCTTCATCTGTAACTTGCATTTAAATTGTCTTTGGAAAAGTGAACGAGGTGGTAATTTAGCTCGTGAAGTTGTTTGTGCTGATATTTTGGCAATTTGAAGAAAAACACAAATACATAAAGTCTAATATATTGTCAAGGAGGAACTGGCAAATGACTATATGATCTCAGGAAAACAACATCTAAGTATATACATCTCTTAAAATCATACACATAATTTACTTGATTATGTTTCTGTTTTGACGGCTTTTGTTCATTGACTTGCTCTGCAGCAACTATCCAATAGAAATATTCCAAAGGGGACGAAAGAAAAGGAAAATACTTGGTGCGGAGAATGTAAATGTTTTTGAGTCAGAGCAGTCAGCTGTTTTCCTTTTGACTGTAGTAATTATTTAAGAAGATTTGAAATGTATTTTTTATGGTTACATTTTAAGCACATTAGTTTTTCCTGAATGGTGTGTTTTATTTTCATGTTGGGTAAATAAAATGAATTTCCTCTCCTGAAACTACATCAGATTCATTTTTTCAAGGTTAGAATGTGTAAACTATTTCCTCAATGGCACCTGAAAAATCTAATGGCTAAGTAGAGGTGGCTCTCTAGCAAAATTCCAGAGACCAGATTAATGGGTGAGAAGAGTAACATAGTGGGAACAGCTTCTCAGTGGCAACAGCTTCTGTTGCATTAGTTCTGGAATAAGCAGAAGGTGACAATATTCCATTTGTGCAGGAGAGTCAAGGAGAGTCTTCTAAGTGTGTTTCATAGCTTTCACATACCCGTTTCATTCTTATTTCAGTAGGATTAGTAGATGGCAATTTGGGCCAAGAGGTCTACTATGTCATGCAGAGCCGACTTGATTTCCAAACATCTTACTCTCTGTTTTTCTTAAAAAAAAATCCTTACCAGAGGATATGTTTAGTGAAAAGAAGTTGGGGGGGGAGTGAAAGAGAGAGAGAGAGAGAGAGAGAGAGAGAAACATTTATCAGTTGCCTCCTGTATGTGCCCAACCATGGAAGTAACCTGCAACCTAGGTGTGTGCTGTGACCGGGAATTGAACCCACAGTTTTTTGGTGTACAGCAAGCACGTCAAACTTGCGACCGGGGGTGCATGTCTGATTTATTTAAACCTGCCAGCTGCAAGTTTGACATGCTTGATACAGGATGATACTCCAATCAACTGAGCCACCCTGCTAGAGCTGTTTTTATTTTTTAATTGAATTCATTGTGGTGACATTGGTTTGCAAAACCATTCAGGCTTCAAGTGTACAAATCAATGAAACATCATCTGCACACTGCATTGGGCACCCAGCACCCCAATTAAAGTCTCTTTCCATCCCTATTTTCCCCACTGCCCACTTCTACATATCCCCCACCCATTTTCCCTCTGTCTGTGTTGTCTGTGTCTGTGTGTTATGTATATACTAGTGGCTTGGTGCATGAAATTCGTGCACTGGGGTGGCGGGGTCCCCCAGCCTGGCCTGTGCCCTCTCACAGTGCGGGAGCCCTGTGATCGATTGCCCCAAAGAGGTAGGCCCTGCCCACCCATCCGGGGTTCCTTAATGGATTGCCCCAAAGAGGTAGGCCGGAGCCGGGGGTCCCCCCTCCGTGGCGTGTTGGGCCACGGGAACCCTGGTGGAAGCCATGCAGAGCAGCCACCAGGACCTGTCTTCTTCTTGCGAGGCGGCAGGGACTTTCTGCTGGGACTCGCCTCCTCCGCTAGAAGACGCCAGGACCGGCCTCCTCTGCTCTGCATGGAGCCATGGCACCCCCAGACCTCGCCGCACTGAGCGGCCACTGGGCCCTGCCTCCGCTGTGCACACAGCCATCTTGTGACGGCATGAGGGCATCACGGCGTCAGGGCATGACCACCACCTATAGGCTATTATTAGTATAGATGTTCTTTGGCTAATTCCTTCACCATCTTTCATCCAGTCCCTCCACCCCTCTCCCCTGTGTCAGTCTGTTACATGTATTCATGCCTTTGTTTCTATTTTGTCAGTGTATTTTGTTCATTAGATTCCAAATATAAGTGAGATCGTATGGTATTTGTCTTTCTCTGACTGGCTTATTTTGCTTAGCATAGTCATCTCCAGGTCCCTCCACGCTGTTGGAAAAGGCAAAATTTCCTTCTTCTTTTTTTTTTCTTTTATGGCCGCTTAGTATTTCATTGTGTAAATGTACCAGGGCTTTTTTATCCACTCATCTACTGATGGACACTTGGGCTGTCTCTTGGAAGACAGGTTAATATATGGGACCCAGGAGGACTCAGACCTCGAAACAAACACTTGACAGGCAATTCCTGTAAAGCAGCTAAGAGCACTTACCATCGTACTCTGACCGTGAGTCTAGAACTGCTCATTCAGATGATGAAGATGACTGTGATGATGCTAAGATTCGCTAACATTTATTGGGAATTGACTAGAACCTACTTTGCTAAGAACTTGGCACGTATTATCTCATTTAATCCTCGGGATTTTGCATATATGAGCTCACTTAATTCTGAGTTATTCTCATAGCCCCCATTTTATAGATGAGGAAACAGACATGGCAAGGACAGAGCCCTTGTTCAAGGTCATATATTTAGTGTCAGCATAAGAACTCAGGCTTTCTGACTGCAGAGTGTATGTCTGCTATGCTCTACTGCCTCTAATTTTGGCAAAAAATTTTGACAGATGGTGATCACACAAGTTGCTTAAAGTCACAACTTTTAAGTACTCTTTTTTTCTAAAGCCAAATTGTGTGGTTTTTATTCCCCCAAAATTATATTATCACTTTTGTAGTTTTGAAGAAGGGTGTGAAAATTTGAAATGTTATCTATTCTCATTTAATTTTCCTACATTCCATAGAGAACATACCATATCCAGACCTAAATGTCATTACCAGTAGTTTCTCACACTTAACGAAAGGGAAAGTAAATGCTCGGTTTTGAGCAGAGGCTTCCTTGTAGGAGTATGACAATCCTCAGCAAAATTTTGGCACTTGTGTTTGGCAAAACACCCTGGGCAGATGAATCATTCATATGGCAGGATTACTGCTACTGGAAAAGGTGCATTAATAGGAATATTAGCACCTCTAAGTATTTGTGAAATAATCTTAATGCAAGGACTAGAATATTGACAAAACATTTTGAAAAAATTATGCTACATTTAACAGTTAAGGATGTAGACAAGGTAATTTATTGCAGAAGTTTGTAATGGCTCAATTCCAAGTTGTATGCGATATCTGTAATTATATTTTAGAGGCACATTAAACAATATGGATGTGATATCTGATTCTTAAATGTCATTACACTGAGTTCTAAATATAGTAGTTCCATAACCATCTTTACAACAGATATTACTAAAGCAATACTTAGGCATAACAAAAAGAAATAGAAATTTCCAACAAGTAAGTTCTGAACAGTTCTTAGCAATTCTTCAGGAGTTATTAAGGCAAATGAAAGGGGTTTTAACAAGGTACAGCTCAGTTGCAGTTTTCCTCCTCAAAATTCACATTATTGCCACAGCCTACGAATGACAAACATTTGTGGACTATGGCAGCAATCTGTTGGGTGTTTCAATCTATTTTGAGCTGAAATTGATTAGCACTTTATGAAAAGTGTACAGAAAATTGCCATGCTTATCAAGGCAAATCAAGCCATAATTCTGCCTTTTTTTTTCTACACCTGCAGCTATGAATATTTTTTGGTGGCTACATTGAGATGTGCTCAAGAACATACATATTGGACTGCATTTCATGCAATTTATGATGATCTTACTGACAGTTTGCAAACACAAATTCAAAACAAGATGCAACTGTGTGCCGCTCCCGAACTGTAGGTTCTGATTTTGGCGTCCATGAATGCACCCGGAAAGGGGCCGCAGCTGAAGAGGTGTGCTTTTGCTCATCTTACAGGGAAATATAATTTGGGCATTTGTTTGATGGTTTCAAAAAATATGGAGGAAATCTGAACTAAGGGTTTTACCTGATGGCCAATTTTTTCTTTTTGCCCCTATCATGGTAATAAGTGAAAATAACAAGAGTTGATTATGGTACTGACCTGAGTTAACTATATTCAAGGAGAGGCATTAAGAATGAGGAAATGAGGACGAAAACAATGATGGTTAGCTTCATATTGTAAGGAAAAGAACCCTCTCTGGCAACACCTTCAATAAAAAAAAAGTACAGTAAACCCTTTTTTTTTGGACCTTGACTTAACAGACTTCAGATTTAATGGGCAAAATTCAAAATTTCCAGTGTATGTCATATATGAAAATTAATACCCTGTTAATTTTAAAAAACTTTTAACCAATATTTGCTTATAATTAAACTACGGGCCTGGTGCACGAAATTTGTGCACTTGTTGGGGAGGCTCCCTCAGCCCAGCCTGCACCCTCTCTTAGTCTGGGAGCCCTCTGGGGATATCCAGCTGATGGCTTAGGCTTGCTCCCCACAATGAGTGGGTCTGAGCCAGCAGTTGGACATCCTTAGCGCTGCTGTGGAGGCGGGAGTGGCTCCTGCCACCACCGCTGCGCTTGCCAGCAATGAGCCGGGCTCAGGGTTTCTGGCTGAACGGTGCTTCCCCTGTGGGAGCGCACTGACCACCAGGGGGCAGCTCCTATGTTGCGTGTCATAGCAACCAGTAGTTTCACCGTTTGGTTGATTTATTTGCCTTTTATTATATAGAATTGACAGGTTATTTTTTTGTTTGTTTTGTTATTAATCTAGTTATTTTTAACAAATTTTCTCAAATAGGCCATATTTTGGAAAATACACTGCAGTAATTTCAGGAAATAAATAAAAATTACATATCTATAGCTATAGTCTACATATTTAAATCCAAGAGTCACCTCTCATAAACAGTATTTGTGAAAGATTAGCACATGATCACATTGCATAGTGCTTGGTAATTAGTTCTGTTGTCGCATGGCATGACTTTGCAGGAGTTTTCATACGTGCTGGCTGATGTTCCCACGTGTACTGAGCAATGCCCTAGCCATGTGCATTTGTTTACTCGAGGTGATTGGTGAGTGTCTGCATTTATTAGACCTATTCAGTACAAATTTAAAATTACTATAATACATATAGAAAGCGTTTCTCTGAAATTAAACTTTTCATACATTCTTAATTTTAATTATACAAAAGTGTCTACATAAGTAAAAACAGGTAAACTACCTAATTTGTCAGTTTTTTAACATATGCATTTGAAAAAAACTACTTTATTATAAAATGGACTTTTGGCTTTAATGATCACTCCCTCACCTGAATTAGTCCATTATATTGAGGTTTTACTCTCTCAAAGGCAAAAGAAAAAGAGGAAGACCAGGGACTTCATGGAAGTCAGTCAGTCTTGATAGGAATTTTAAAACAGTAAAACAATATAGAAATAGACAAAGTGACAAATAGACTGCTGTCACTTTGGGGCAGACTTGAAAATAAACATGACATTAAATAAAAAGAAAGTCATTGAAAATTTACATACGCTAAGGACTAAGCTCTTCACCTAAAGCTCAGTTTGATGGCAGCGAATGGAGTAAGTTGCTGTGTAAAAGTAGCAGGTTGCGTGCAGATCTTTTACTTTATCCTGGCTTGGTTTAGAAAAAATTATAACTCTTCTTGCTAAGTTCTATATCTGCATGAATCTCTTTCAATAAAATTCTGTGGTTTGTGTTTTTTAAATAAAAATACATTTCTGATACAATTATCATAAAATAACTCTAGATGTTATGAAAATTAATGTAGATGAAGAAAATTTAAATCATTCGTGATTCTAACACTCAGAGATGACATTGTTAACATTTTCAAGTACATCATTTCAGTCATTTTTAAAAAATATATATTTTATTGATTTTTTACAGAGAGGAAGGGAGAAAGATAGAGAAGTAGAAACATCGATGAGAGAGAAACATCGATCAGCTGCCTCCTGCACACCTCCTACTGGGGATGTGCCCGCAACCCAGGTACATGCCCTTGACCGGAATCGAACCTGGGACCTTTCAGTCCGCAGGCCGACGCTCTATCCACTGAGCCAAACCGGTTTCGGCACATTTCAGTCTTTTTTAATTACAGATTTGATATGGTAAAGTGTTTCGGGATTTACTTTTTTACACAATACACCATGAACCTATTTCTGTGTCATTAAGTACTGTCCTGTAACATTATATTTAGAGAATACACAGGATTTGTTTTTTTTTGTTTTTTTTTACTATATGGGCTTTTCAACATTTTCATAGAGATTTTTAAATACTGAGATTTATTGAATAAATTACATTTCATGTAAATCAATCTCTCTTTCTCTCTCTCTTTCTGTCTCTTAAGAGTTTGGGCTAGCCTTTTCTCAACTTCATATTTCTAAAATGCATGATGTTCATTTGCAAATGGCAAATTCAAAATGTGGGATTCTAAAATGTAGGATAATGGTTTTGCTTTTTTTTTTTTAATGGTACCAGTAACATCAGTAAGTTTAGAGAACATTCCACAGTGATTTGTGGGTCCCTTTGGCTTCTGATACCTCAGATCTCATTTTGCTAGAGATATAAATTATATGATTTCTCCTTAAGTGTATTTGCCTTGCACTTGCGCCTGTATGATTGGCCTCCATAGGTTTAATGCATGTTTCCATAGGAACTAGAAATAATAAATTGATATGACTATGTCTAGACTTTCATTGTTCTATGAAACTCTTTGCAAAGCAAGAGAATATGGATTTATATGGTAATAATCTATCCATGTTGCTTTTTAGAATAATATTTAGTTTTTAAAAGCTCCACTCTACTCCAAGAAAATATCTCTCTTATTACTTCTGAGTAAAAATTCCTACTAAGAATTGATGAGTTTTTCACCCCCGTTGCCCCTTTTATGTGATTCCATAAAAATAAAATGAAAAAAAATGCAGCAAACATCAGATTTAGAGTTCAATCTCTCAAAGAGTATTGCCATATATTTCTGATAGACTTCTTTTAAAGCATAAGGGCCAGCATTTATTTTTATTGTTCTTGTAATCAGTGAATAGGTTGAGCTTAATTTTATTGACACTTCTTTTAAAACAAGTCAGCCTGATTTCAGAAGTGACATCTTTTGCATCAGCAAGAACTAAACTATGCTAAGTGGCATCCTTTGAGGAATGCTCATTACCAGAGTGGCAACAAGGAACCAGCTTAAGCGGTTCCTTTAGTGATTGCAAACTGGCTCACATCCCAGCCTTTAACAATTTCAGCTTGGGTTTTTTTTTTGTTGTTTTTGATTGACCATCAGTCTTTAGCATCTCTAAACACATATATTTCGTGTACACACGAACACACGTAGCACACACAGACATACACTTGGCCAGACACAAGATAAACAAAGATTTTATTAAATTTGAGAAACAGTTTACACAGAGGGATTTTGTGCATAAATAAGATTCTTGTTCTGTTATTGTGTTTTGGAACATTGAAAGCCTGTAAAGTTTGACTATAACTTCTCAGAATGCATAGTCAACTGTGGCATGCTTCTTTAGTGGACCATCTATTCAGGGTCTGAGTAATGCTCTCCCGACACAGATTCTCTATCGTCTAAAACACGAGAGATGCCAGTCTAATCATTCCAAAACTAATTTGTGACTCCCAGCTTCAGCGTTGTCGGCTCATTTATTCATTAATTCTATCATCATCTATTTTGGGGGCATTTACCATGTGCCAGGCTCTCTACTGTAGACAGTGTCAGAAACCTCTCTACAGATACGCCCATACCCATTCTGCCTCTAGCATCTCTTCTGCATGCCTCAGTCATGGTCATCTTAAACAACACAAATTGGACCATGTCGCAATCCTGCTTAAAGCATTTCGATGAAGTCTCATTACAAGTCACCTGAGTTTCAAGCTCCTTCTCACAGCTCACAAAGCCTTGACCACTGTGTTCAGTCACACGGGGCACCTTTCTGTGCGTACACGGGACCAGGATCTTTCTCATCTACAAGCCTTTGTACGTGCCGTTCCTTCTGTCTGGAATACCCTATTCTCCGTTCATCCCACAGTCGGCTCCTTCTCCTCCATTATGTCTTATCTTAAATGTCACTCCCCAGAGAGTTTTTCTCTGACCACACCGTGTAAATAGGCCTCCTCATAACTCTCTTCTGTAACACTCTTTTTCTTATGGCACATTCAAAGTTCAAGTTTACATTTATTTGCTTCCTTTATTATTTTATGCCTCCCCCACTAGAGAATGGTATCAGGAAGGAGTTTATAGACCGTGAGACCACAGTGTTCATTGGATTAAGGGAGAAAGGGTAGTGGGAATGAAAGTTCGAGAGAGCTGGAAAGATGGAGGACTGGCTGGAGTGGCGTCTAAGACTTTAAATGTGCAGCGGTTCTCAGAACACAGTTAGGGCTGAGGCTGGGTGTAGTGGGCCAGCGTCGGGTGGAAACGAAGTGAGGGTTGCTGGAGTTGTGTCTCCCATGAACCAGACCTTATTAGGCACTGCTGTCTGAGCCTCAAAACAAAATCCAAAGCTCAGCAACCACTATCATATTTTTCTTATTGTTTCTAACTTAATTACCCACTGCTACTGTTTGTTAACTCTTACCTGTGCCACATTCTTGTCCCTTCATTCTGTTTAGGCCTACTCTTTCCATTTCCTTTTTTCCTGTCTAAATTCTGTCCATCCATAAGCCTTGACTCTTGGAAGACCTTTCTGATCACCACCTTTCCCGCTGCTTCCACCTCCCACTGAGGTGTTATTTATCTCGCCCCTGACATGTAGAAGGTTGTGTGCACCTCTCTCTGTGCTGCCACTGTGTTTTAACTTCCCCCTCCCAGACTTATTTTCCAGGTAGACTTCAGCACTTAGAGTGCGGAACAGTTCCTCATGTAGTATATCTTCGTAATGTCACGTCCCAATGAAGGGTTTTAGGGAACACATGGGAAAAACATTTGGTGATGGAAAATTAAGAATTTCTTCTCACGTATAGCTGCCAAAGTGCTATATGGTGCTAATATATCACTGACTAAGAAATTAACCATTTAACTTCTTTATAAAATGTTTGCGTTGCCTATTATTTCAGTAAGAAACTGATGGAGCGAGACATGCTAGACCTCCAAGTCAGTATTCAAGGCTAGTCCTTTTCTTTTTCTTTTTTGTTTGGAATAACAGCAATCTACTCTAAATTTCCATGCCTGTGTTCTGTCCATCACTTTATCTTATCACGTGAACTTTTACAATGATTAATGTATTATGAACCTCATTATTCGACATGATTGGATAGTAATTTTTGTATAATGAAAAGTTAATAGATTCTTAAATATAATTGAATTAAATTCAAAGAGTATGAACACAAGACTCATACTCCTTTTGTTGATTAAAAACTTCTTTAAGGTCTTATAAGCGGTCAGTATCAACAATTATTATTGGATCCCAGATGTATGGAAGTTAATGGTTACCGTATTTGCCGGCGTATAAGACGATTTTTTGGCCCTGAAAAATATGCCTCCAAGTGGGGGGTCGTCTTATACGCCAGGTACACTTCAGATAGACTGCCCATAGTGCTTGCCCCGTGCCATAGTGGCCTCCCGATGCCCGCCCACTTCATTCCACATACCGTTCAGGCATCAGCAGCGCTGCTGGGTGTATGCTCGGCTGTTATGCGATTTT
>NW_006292573.1:1605178-1627233 GCF_000327345.1 Myotis davidii
ATCTTTCTTCTATCATTGACAGTCCCTCTAGGTTGTGGGCTGCTTGCCTGTGTTCCTGAGAAGCATCTACGGTACCAGTCTATAGAGTGTGTTTTCTTTAGTGAATTACCGGTATGTTTACCGGTAATAAACTTGCACTGTTTTATGTATATGTTTGATTACATACAGCCTTGTGACAGTTTTCCTGCATGTCATAAGCATTTGAATATAAATTAAAATGTTAAAATCAAATCTGATATTGTTTTACCTTTTATTTGGTGTGTGGAAGGTGTGCGGAAGAGGGGGTAGTCTTATACGGCGAGTATATAACAAACTCTGTATTTTGAGTGGAAATGTTAGGGGGTCGTCTTATACGCCCAGTCGTCTTATACGCCGGCAAATACGGCAGTTCTGCTCAGTGCAATGCAGGGCTAGCAGAGGGTTTGGTGCATTGGATAATCTGGAGAGTAGTCGGTCCCTGGAATTTGAGATTTCCTGCCATTACCAGGAAGTAGCATAGAGATAGGGCACATGGCAAGATGCAGATTACTAAAACATGGCCATTTTGATTTCCTCATTTGCAACATTTTTGAAAACGTGTTTATTCACTCAGCAAATGTTTACTCAGTGCCTGTTTTGTTGTATTGGAGACTAGAGACAATTGCAAAGGACATGAGGCAAGCACAGTTCTCCATCTTCATGATGCTTACTTTATCTTCAGTATGCAATGGAACATGTGACTTTTTGGTGCCCACCTCCTTTGAATTATTTATGTTAATTTCATATGATCACTAAGTACTTTGTGACTGATTGATATTATAAATATACTAGAGGCCTGATGCACAAAATTCATGCAAAGAGTTTGGCCCTCACAGCCCGGACTTCGTCCAGATGGTCTTTCTGCTGTTTGGTCTAATTAGCATATTCGCTCTTTATTATATAAGATGTTGGTAGCACTTTTGTGTATATTTTTATAATTAGATATTGCTTGCATAGGCGACTTGAGTGGCAGAGAAATGTAGAAATAGTTGAAGACCTGAAAAAACTACCATAATGTCTCAGTTCATTAAAGATACAGCTCTTTGAGGAAAAACCTGATCAATTTAACCCGTGGCTTAAAGATCAGACCTAAAGACAATTCAAGAGCACCCTCCAGTAAACTGAGCATTCAGAGAGAGAAATCCAGATCTGTGGTCAGTTTGCTCACTTGGGCTACTAACTCTGCTCCTCTAGTTCCTTTATTTCCCTTCCCCTTCTGCCTTAATCCCAAGGTTTTGGGATTTTAATTAAATTGCTTCATCTTAAAGTCATCTTCAGAATGATTCATTTGGGTTTCCAAAAATATCCCAACTAATGTCCCCTGAATTTACCTATACACTCCCCCTCCCATTCCCCCTTTGTCTTGTTCCTGTGGTAGGGGACATTTTAAATGTCTGTTCTGCCTGGCCTGGGTGGCTCAGTTAGTTGGGCATTGTTCCATGCGCTGAAGGGTTGAAGGGTTGCTGGTTTGATTCCAAGTCAAGACACATACCTACGGTGGAAGGCAGCTGATTAATGCCTCCCTCTCCCTCTCCCTCTCCCTCTCCCTCACGCAAGGGGGTAGCCTGGAAAGAAAAAAATCCTCGCCCTCGCCCTCGCCCTCTCCTCGCCCTCGCCCTCGCCCTCGCCCTTGCCCTCGCCCTCTCCTTCTGTCTCTGTCTCTGTCTCTGTCTTTTGCTGCCTATCCTCAGGTGAGGATTGAAAAAGAAGTCTGTTCTGACGTTTGCAATGCAAAAATGATAATACATTGTTCATGTAACAATATATTGAGGATGTTCTTAGGAGAAAAAGTATCTATACTTTTTTCTTTTCTTCATGTTGTCAGTGCTGAGGGTCTATGGGAAAGACTAGCTATTGAACCTAGAGAATTGGGCTGCCTTCAGATGTATGTACAGTGGGGCCTTGACTTACGATTGTCCTGACTAATGAGTTTTTCGAGATACGAGCCGTCTCTCGGCCGATTTTTTGCTTTGGGTTGCGAGCTAAAATTCGGGTTACGAGCCAGCTTCAGATACTCCACTGCTCGTTGGTGCAGCGAACGTCACAGTGAACGCCACAACATCAGCCCAGCATCACGCGTCTCACTCGTTCACTTTATGATTTGACATACGAGTAATTTGAGTTATGAGCTCTGTCATGGAACAAATTAAACTCGTAAGTCAAGGCCCCACTGTACTTTGAATATACTTAGAAGCCAGATAGATTTGGCCTTCTTTTAAAGCTAGGGTCTGCATTTTAAGAGAGAGGATTGGATTAATTGGTAGATAAATTGAGATTCCATTTTCAGGAACTCTTAAAGACTTAATGTTCCCCTCTACTCTTTGGATGTGGGAGTGGAACTTTTCCATATATATTGTCTTTGTAGAATTATAAGGATGTCTTCTGTAGAGTTATACTAGTAAACATGTCTTCTGATAAAGTTACCTTGGCAGAATATTATTATGTTGCCATTTGCCCAGTAGTGACAAAAATATCTTAACTAATATTATTTAGTTCTGCTTTTTAATTTATAAATGAATATTCTGTTTAACATCTTGCTTTAGAGATACATTCATTGCTTTAACTGATAGCATACATCTATATTGATACTTTTACTGTAAAATGGTATCATATCATTTATTTTAGGTTTACCTTAAAATTATTTTGGCTGTTCTTATATCCCCTCTGTTTCCTAGAAGTAGCTAATATTACTATTATTCTTTTGTGGTTTTCGAGATCATGTCATCTTACCATGGATTCTCTGAAAAAACTCTATATGCTTTACTGATTTAGGGGTGGGGGAAAGGGGAATGGATATTATTCAAATATGAACAATAGTAAGGATGTAAAATGCTCCAAAGAGATTTGAAAACAAAGGCAAGACTTTGGTGGTCACATTTTCTTTGCTATGTATTTTGCCTGATTTTCCACCATATATTAACTTACTTTTGTTTCTCCTTTCCCCCTCAGTTATAAGAAGTCACTTTGTGACCAGAGCAGGTAGAAAATGTTCTTTGGGCTCATTTAGCATTCAACAGTTACTTCTAAAAGCCATATTGGGTCCTGAAGCCTAAAATTTTTGTTTATTTTAAAGGAGGTAGAGTGAAAAATTTGGAAAAAAGGAAAATGATAACTTTCAGATTAAAACTAAAAGAAAATTGGAAGAAGAGAAGGCAAGAGCATGTCAAGAATACTATTGAATAGAAAGCATCTTATATTTGGAAGTGAAAATTGGGGAGAAAATAATGTGCATGATTAAACATGGGGCCGTCCCCATCCTCTTAGAGTAGGTCAAGTATGCCTCTAACTTTTTCATTGCACTAGGTACCTTTTTCTGTGTGGCAACTATTATAGTACTAAATATAATTATTTAATGGCAGCCTGTTTCTCCCAATTATTATTGTATTCACTGGTATTCCCAATAAATATCAAGAAGCATGGCACATGAGCTCTGCATTAAAAATAAAGTAATATCATCCTATATAATAAAAGCCTAATATGGGTGGGGTTGGGGGCCTGCGAGCCTGGGGGTGCGAGCTGGAGCCTGATCCCCACAGGCCACCCCGAGGGACCCTACCTGTGCACAAATTCGGGCCTCTAGTGTGATTATGAAAGAATACAGAATTTGTTATGGTTACCCCAATGAAAAATAGATAATAGAACTGAAAATAAAATGGCTTGTTTTCAGTTCCAGGAGAGTCATATATTCTTTTCATACAGATGAAGCTTTCAGTTAAAAACGTTTTATTCGTAAATGTCTTTCAAAATAATTTTGTGTTTGATATCTTGTTTTTGCCTCAGTCTATGACAAGATGGTATGAGTAGGCATTTACTCACTTTATTGATTAAAACATAAAAAGAACAATATTGAAAAGATACTAATGGGACCTACCTAAATGTCCATAGTAGGAAATAAAACGAATTCTTTGATTTTTGACTCCTGTAATGACTCTCTCCTGCCACTTTTACCTATTGCTTTGCTTTTTCCGTACTTGAGAGGAAGCCTATGAGGCTTTGCTGCAGCGATTCAGTAAGGATGGTGGTGGGTTCCTTCAGACTGTGGGAATGGCTCTGTCTTCATCAAAGCCAAAGCTGAGTTATCTCTGTGAAGCTGCCAACGAAGAAAATGCTTGGTGAAGAGGTGAGAGAGACTTATAGGTGACATAAAAGCTTCTAGAAATGGTGTGTCAGGACACAGTTTGTAAGTCAGGGCATCTCTTACAATGAGAGAGAAACAAGCTAAAAACCAGCCCACTTCATGAGAAGTGACACCAATCAAACTGAGAGCTTCCTTTTCAGCTTTCCTTTGTCCCTGCAGCCATCATATCACTAGGTAAAAACTTAGTTTAGAGCAGCGTTTCTCAACCTGTGGGTCTCGACCCTTTTGGGGGTCGAACAACCCTTTCACAGGGGTCGCCTAAGACCATCAGAAAACACATATATAATTACATATTGTTTTTTGTGATTAATCGCTATGCTTTAATTATGTTCAATTTGTAACAATGAAATTGGGGGTTACCACAACATGAGGAACTGTATTAAAGTGTCGTGGCATTAGGAAGGTTGAGAATCACTGGTTTAGAGGGAGCAGGTTATAGTTTATTTTGACTACTTTTGTTATTTATCCTGGCTGAAAGATGAGTTTAACTTGGCTTGTTTAGTGTATTGTTAAATAGTTTTGAATAAAAAAATTAAAAAGTAAATGATTGCATATATGCATAGCCCATGGACATAGACAATAGTGCGCCGAAGGCCTGGGGAGGGGGCGGGAGCAGGATGGAAGGGGGCAATGGGTGTAAAGGGGGGACATCTGTAACACTCTCAACAATAGAGATAAATTAAAAATAAATTTTTAAAAAAGTAAATGATGAAAGGAGAGCCGGTTTCATCTAGGCTTGAATAATCAGAGTGGTTTGTTTTTCAGTGATTGTGGGAAATGTAACCTGTCTGATTATAGAATTAACACATATGTAGGTGAGATACAGATCTGGGAAAAGCTGGGAAATTGATGTAGTGGAATGTCTGTTGGCCCTGGAATCAAACCATCTACATTTGAATCTAAATTCTTTTTATCAAGTGATCTTAGGAATATCATTTAAATTATTTAAGCCTCAGTTGCCTTATTTATAAGGACAGGATAAAAATACCTACTTCAAAGAATAGGAGGTAAATTGTCTCAAAGCACATTGTAAATTGCAAATGGTTAAATACATATAAGTTATGATTGTAAAATGAAAAAGGCATTTGTAATACATGCAAATCTTAGAATGACACCAGTAAGCAACAGCTAAAATGTGGCCTTAATGTCTAGAGTTATAGCTATAGAAGTCTCTCTCCCTGTCAGCTTTAGGCAACCGCATCTCAGATGGCATTGGAGCTGAATGAGCTTAAGTTTGAGCTACCACGAAACCTCCAAATACTGCGCTGCATCAAGTCTGAGAAACCTGGTTTGCCTTCCTGCCTCGCAGTTTTCGTTCTTCAGAGCGCTGTTATCATCTATCTTGCCTTATGTTAAGTAGACTGTCTTCATGCCTCCTTCTGAGTTACACGTGGCCTATGCAGTTTAGATTTCATTCTTCCAGAAAAGTGCAGCCACGTATTTTCTATAATAGACATTCTGTTCTTCTTTAATCTTCAGTGCAACATAGCGGTTCACATCTAGGTATTTGTCTTATAATCATGATTTTTTTTTTTCAAGAATAATGCTCACAGCAGAAAGAAGTGTACCTGTTTTGGAGACAGTAGATGTGCTATATTTATTCATGTGTATTCCGAGTGATGTCTTTATTTTCTAAAACCCTCTTATTTGCCTCTCCCCTCTTAAGTTTCTAGGAATGAAGAGTGGATTTGACAAGTGCTGAATTCTTTAGGAAAATATTCTAAAAACCCACAAGTACCCTTCAGTACCTTTGGTACATTCAAAGATCATTTTTCTCATTCAAGTTATACATGAAAAATATTAATTATACATTGTTTTAAAGAAAGATTTTAGACTGAGTATGTTAGAGTTAATTAATTTTTAAAAATACGTTATTTCCTGAGCATTGCCTCCAACTATTCTAGGCCTTAATTTACTAAGAAGTCATTTAACTTTACAATTATTAGTAATTATTAGTTACTATATTCTCCTTTCTGTATTTGAATTCTTATGATGAGATCAGGGTTATAAAATGAAGCTTATTTTATTTCACCCATTTATCAACACGAGGAAACTGGGTGACTGAATATAAAGGGAGCCATTATGTCTGAGCTTTAAAGTGTGGCTTACAAAGCCGATGGGCTTTGACTACTGATGGCCTGATTTATTTTGAGAATTACCAAATATGTGAGTCTGTTCAAGTAAGGAAATGGTTTACTATTTTATAAACCATTAAAAAGTTAGTATAAACAATGAATCCGTTGGTCTTAGAAGATAGATTTTACCTGCCTTGCTATTGGTTTAATAGCCATGACCTTTTTCATAATTAAAAACACAATAAAAAAATAGAAATAAATGATATTATGCCATTATTTGAATGGAGGATACTTCTCTATTAGAGGAAGCAGGCAGTCCAGGGAGAGTGACTTTCCGATATTCAATGTGAAATAGGTTATAGTGTCCTCCTCCCCTCATTTAAAAAAATATTAGTTGTGTTTTTTTTCTATTGAAAAAGAAATAAAACAAATGGGAGGGAATTACAGTTTCATTTATGTGATTTGGCTTCGAGGCCTTTTTGAAAGGAGAGGATAAAGCATTTGTGGCACTGAAAAAAAGCAGGGAAAGCCATTATTCATGGAATAGTCTACCTTTGGTGTAGGTGGCAACTCTATCATTTTACTTAAAAATGATTCCTGGGGAGAAGTGATGTCAAGAACAGGCACCAATATCACAGGTGAGCTCTAGTGTTTTAGAGTGATCAGTGGGACACTATTTAAAATAAGTGATCACAAGCCCAGACAGTAGTCAGGTACTTGTGATGTGAAGCAACAAGCGGAGACTGAGTGAGGGGGGACCTGGAGTATTGCTCTTAAAGGCTTAGTGTTTAACCTCACAGTGTCTTATGAAGACATTTCCTGTTCAGTTCATTCACTCACTCAACAAATATTTACCGAGTATCTCTGATTTGCCAGGCTCTGTTTTAGGTGAGGACTTCAGCAGTATGAAAAACAGTATGTACCCTCACGCAGTTTATGTTGTAACAGGGAAGACAGACAATGAATTAAGAAACAAATAAATGTATGTTATCAGGTCAGATAGTAATATGTGCTTAGACCAGGCTGCTGCTTTACATTGGTTTGTCAGGAAAAGCCTTCTGTTTATTTATTCACTCACTTGTACAACTGCTCATCTGTTAATTTAATGAAATATATTATCAGTCTTAACGGAAACAGATACGGTTTCTGCTTTCATTGAGTTCTGTGGAACTTATAACTTGCTTTCCTATACAAAAAAGTGTTAAGCAAATGAAGTTAAGATTCAGCTGGCTCTCAAATACCCCCTTTAACCTAAGTGGAAACATCACTGTAGCACTAACGATGGAAGATTGCATTCTGGGTGTCGCAAGGAGGGAGAATCCGAGGCATAGTAGGGAAAAGGTGGCAAGAACTTCCTCCTCTTTCCTGGACTCCTCATGGCCATCTTCTGGGCAGAATTTTCAATAAACTTGTTTTGCTTTCTCCTTTTTCTGTCAGAGCACCCCAGACATTCCTTATTTCCCACACTGCCTTCCCCTCCCCATTCGGCCTACTCTACTCTTAGAAAGTGCTCTGCATGTCCCAGGGCTTTGTCTCTGGTTCTCCCTTAGGAGCCATGTGAGGAGAGCAGATTGAACTTCTTATAAGTGTATGAATGAGGCATAAGGTGAGCAAAACCCTGGTTGGAGCAAAAGGATTTGCATTTTCTAATGAAGATACCCGCATCATGGATTGCTGGGTCTTAAGCTGTGTAACAAAGCTGAGTGGAAGCATTGTGTATATTCCATGGTTGAGGATCTGCTTGGGCAGGAGGCCACGAGGCCGCCAAGGCCAACATCTTTGGTCTACTGGGAGCCTTGCTTTTCCCTTTTTCTCTTCCGCCTATGAAAACACGGGAGTTTTCTCCTCAGGTGGCTCCCATGCCAGCAAGGGAAGAGAGACAGAGCAGAGACAGAAGGCATTTTATTTTTACCTTTTACAAGTAGGAAGTTTGAGGGTCAGAGGTGGTATGGATCGAGTTTGTCTTACTGAGGTAGGTAGTCTGGACTTCTTACCGTATGTGGGCAGGGAGCCAAAGATCGTATTAGGTACTATGTTTTCTGACTGTCCAATATGCTAGACATTTCACATGCATTTGTGATTTCATTCAGTCTTCCTCATGGTCCTGCAGGGTGTGGAATAAGCATCCACACATAAAGAAGGCTGAGAGGTTGAGTAATCTGCCCAAGGTAACACAGCTAGTAGTGGAGTTGGGATTCCCTTGGGTTTGTTTGATTCTAAAGTCTGTTTTCTCCTCATTCCCATTATCCTGCAAGGAAGGGAGTGATGATCCAGGGAAACCAGCGCCTTGTTAGATAGTCTTGGGCTCTGCTCATCTAGCATCCTCATGGCCCCTCTGCCAAGGCAAACGGACTAGGCAAAGGGAGGAAATGGGAGACGTCTGTAATAATGTCAACAATAAAAAGAAAAGAAGAAAAGCAGGACTGGCAGCTGGAGCTCTGTTTGAGTGATTTACCTCCTGTCAGCTCACCCAGGGCTCAGAGATGTGGGCTGGGTGTGTTCCCATCTCCCACAGCCAAACTGCAGCAGGTTCTTCTGTCCTCTGAGCTTCGGCTTTGTCCTAAACTTGCTCCTTCCCTCTCTCTTGAGTATTTGAAATAGAAACATGGCGGAGCTGGGTAAAAAAGGTGAAGGGCTTAGCAAAAACAAAACAAAACAAAAAGACACACCTCATAGACACAGACACCAGTATGGTGATTACCAGAGGGAAGGACGGGGGCAGGTGGAGGAGGTTAAAGGGGGGGATAAGTGGTGATAGAAGGAGACTTGACTTGGGGTGGTAAACACACAATGCAATATACGGATGATGTATTGTATACCTGAAATCTATGTAATTTTATTAACCAATGTCACCCCAATAAATTCAGTTAAAAAGTAAAATAATAAAATAGAAAAATGGAACAGTGAATTAGTATATTGAACTGATGACCCTGTTGGTCCTTCTCCTGCTCACTATCAACAGGACTTCCTGCTGCAGATTTTAGATAAAGTTTTTTTTTTATATCTATTTTATTGATTTTTTACAGAGAGAAAGGGAGAGGAATAGAAAGTTAGAAACATCGATGAGAGAGAAACATTGATCAGCTGTCTCCTGCATACCCTACTGGGAATGTGCCCACAACCAAGGCACATGCCCTTGACTGGAATCGAACCTGGGACCCTTCAGTCCGCAGGCCAACGCTCTATCCACGGAGCCAAACCAGTTAGGGCTTTAGATAAAGTTTCATCTGTTATTCACACCATTTAGCTATCTGTATTTCTTACTCCATAAGACACTTCTATCGATTGTTTACTTTTGTTCCCCAAAACACCTAATGAAAAATCTGTGGTTTTACTGTCTTTGTTGTTCTTCTCAGGGCATCTGACAGATCTTTAGTTGTGGTTGTCCTACCAGTTATTCAGGTATTTCAACAACTGGCTGCACTAATTTTTTTTCTTTTTTTTTAATGAGGGTTGGAAGAATGGGCAGTGGTGCCCGTGTGCTGTATTTGGAATGTAAAATGATCTGTTGGCTCAAGTGAAAAAACTGAAGTGCAAGACTTGGCAAAAGGATTTCTCTAACTGTGTAGCAGCTACTTTTTGTTTTCCTAATGTTTCATGTGGCCAGTTTCAACTTCCTTTATTGTCTGTGTGATGTGAGGTATTGGATGCAGCATTCTTTATACTGTGTCATCTTTCATCCAGATGTACATGTTTTAGTGATGCCTGAAGCTGACGGAATAGCGTGATTCCATTATGATGGGTCTGCATACAGCTTATGATGTATTCTCTATTATCAAAGGTGATATGAAGTGTACTTTTGCACCAGGAACTTCCTCTCTCGTGAAGGCAAGGGATAGAGAGGAAACAGTCGGAGTGGCCTCTGTATGGTCTCAGGAAAGACAATGGAAGAATGAATCCTAAACCGATCAGCTAATAATTTGGAGGACTGTAGTTACTTGATGATCACTTAAGAATAACTGAATCCTCTCTTTTAGGTTATTGCATGAAATGTATGAGCAGAAAGAATGGAAACCTGGGACCTCATTGAGTTTATAAACAAATATAAAGAAGTCTTTTTTTTGCTTATTTACTTTTTTTTTGCAACTGATAACTAATGTTAATGTTCTAAGTGGATTCGCAGTTTGTTCTAAGACTTGCTTTCATACCTGCTTGTGATGTCCAGTGGGCAAAATGCAGACCCTTTACTTCTAACTGTTGGTGGTGGCTATCGAAAAGAGCTTCATAGTTGTGCATGGCCAAATTAGCTCAGATAAGTTTACATACGAGTCAGAAAACCTCAACTCTGCCACATAGCGGGCTGTGTGATGAGTTATGTAGCATTTATGAGTCTTGTTTTTCCCATCATATCCTGACTTAACTGGCGATTGTGATTACTGAGATAATATATCCTTAGCACAGCTGGGGACAGTGGCCAGAATGAGGGCAGGGTTTGTATTCAGCTCGATTTTCCCAGCACATTTGTGCTTATGCAGGTCCTGGAAGAAGCAAACAATATTAGACATGGCCCCTCTGCACTATAGGAGTCACAGAAGCTGTTGGAGGAACCTGATCTAAGCTGGGCCAATTAGATGATCTCCCCCAGGGCTATGGCTGTTGACCCTGCCCTTGGTCTCTATGTGCAGTTGGAACTGTTGAACATCTTTTCATTTAGGACAGCGATGGCAAACCTTTTGAGCTCAGCGTGTCAGCATTTTCGAAAAACCCTAACTTAACTCCGGTGCCGTGTCACATATAGAAATTTTTTGATATTTGCAACCATAGTAAAACAAAGACTTATATTTTTGATATTTATTTTATATATTTAAATGCCATTTAACAAAGAAAAATCAACCAAAAAAATGAGTTTGCGTGTCACCTCTGACACGCGTGTCATAGGTTCGCCATCACTGATTTAGGAGCTGTTGGGTGGCTGCCTTTTTTCATAGTGAGGTGCGACCATGAAACTGCCTTGGCTGCAAGACTGACCTTTGTCCCTGTCTAATAAATAAAATAAATTAAATTAAAGGCTATGTTTGGGCTAGTTCAGGTTATTTTCTGTTAGTTGTAACCAAAAGAAATCTAAACTGGTCTATTTTCAAGGCCACCCGGAGGTGTCTAATTAATCACATCTTTCTCAAGCTGTCAGTAAGCCTTTGATGTCCTTGTAGTTGTCTTCCTCTTTGTTAAGGTACTTTCTCAGTGGGTGTCCATCAGACTGCACTCTTTCTTCTGACTGTTCCTACGAGAGGGATGAGTTTTCCTGTCTCATTTGCTGTGTTCATCTTCTCCTCCCAATCTCCAAATGTGGAAATTCTGCAGGGCTCAGTTGTGCTTCTCTTCGCATTATGTGCCCTTACACCTGGTAATTTTATCTAGCCTCCTGGCATGAAGTCCTGCTTGTTACTTAAATATTATCTATATAGTGATGACACCCCGATTTTGATATTTGCTCTAGACCTGCATATTTCACATTATAGAAAACATCTCCTCTTGAATGCTAGTAGGCATCTCAAACTAATATGGCCAAAATTGAACTCTGATTTCTCTTCGCTACTTGTTTCTCCCACTGTCTTCTTTGGTCTTAGTCTGTGTAACATAAACACTCATCCCATTTCTTGGGTTACCACTGGTGTCAGGCTTGCCTTCTCTCTTTCACCCCATATGCAGTCCATCAGCAAGTACTGTTAGCTCCACCTTTACTGTGTATCCCAATTCTGACTCCTTTTCCTTATCTTTACCTTGTCTTTGCCGCTGCCACTCTCACCTGCCAGTCCACAAGCTAGCTGGTCTCTCTGCTTCTGCCCTTGGCTGTCTCTAGTCTTTTTTCTTCTCAGCAGCCAGAATGATCTTCTAAAGTGTCTTGTCACCTCCGCGCTCTACTGTGAACCTTCCCAGAGGCTCCCCATTCCATTTTGAGTAGAACCCAAACACCCTGGCCTCTGGCTGCCCCTCTGACTTGTTTCCTATGATTTTCTTCCTGTCTCCTTCCAGTCCCTCTGCTTGCTGTTCACACATGTATGTCTCAGGGCTGTTATCTCAATGAGCCCTCAGTTTGTCCTCCCCCTGGACATGCACGTGACTCCCTCCCACATTCATGTGGCTCCTTCAATCAGAGCTCTAAGCGCCCTCTCCCCAGACAGACATGCCTTGATGACAAAATTCGAAATATTTCCTCTTTCACCTCATGTGTGATTTCTCCTTATCAGTTTTATTTTCCCTGTAGCACTTATCACCACTTGCAGTTGTATTTTGTATTTATTTGTTAATTGTCTCCGGCAGTAAAATGTTATTGCTGTAAGTCAGGGATTTGTCTTGTTTATACCTGTATCCCCAGGGCTTGGAAGAATGTCTGACATTAATAAATATTGATTTAGTTTGATAATGAATAAATACTACCAGCAACTAACTCCCCTTGGATTTTGAAAAATGCACAACTTTATTGGTTAGGTATAAAACATATTTCCTTAATTTTATGATATTTCTTTTGTATTTTATTATTTGAAATCAAGTGTCATCTTAAAGTTGATACCTATATTTATATGGTAGTGTAAAATTATGAGCTGTTGTTAAATAGAACTATGAACATCTCAATCTATTTTATAAACTGAAAGCAAGTTACAGGGCCTGTGGTTGGTAGAGTAACGAATATACTCTGGTCCTTATCAAATACTTAATAACAATAGATGCTTAGTTTGTTGTTTGGAAGTATTTTTTTCATCAGGTGGGCAGCAGTTTTTGCTTATTATTCTTTATTATTCTATTGACATTAACAAATGTCTCTTAGACACTATGTTCATTTTAATGTACACTGTAAGTCAGACTACAAGTGCCATGAAGATGGTGACTTTGATTTTTTTTTGCAATTGCATTAGCTTTATCAATTTAGCAAAATATGCTACTGTGTAAAATGTAGACAAAATGTCTCAATCATATACTATCAAAGTCATTTGCTGTCTTCCACTTACTCATATTTTTGGAATTCTGTATTGATCTTGATCACATTGTCTTGTATTCAGAGTTTGTCTAAATATTTTCCAAAGATTGAACTTCAGAAGAAAACCTGTAATTTTGCAGCTATTTTAAAAAATGTATGTTTTTTAACTTAATAAGCCTTCCTTGGAATATTTTGGTAGTGAGTTTATAGAGGGAAAATACATTAAATGTGAGTGGATTTTTGTATCTAAGATAATACAGCTCCTTAATATTTATGACAAATAGACATTTAGTTTACCTCTCAATAATTTAGTATTTTCCCTTTAACTTTAGGCTTTTTCTTTACTTAGGTTTTGGTATCACTTAATAACTGAGTATCTTAAGCTAGAAAACCTTTTTGTTTCTAGAAAAGTATTACCCATGCATTGCAGAAAATTTAGGGAACGCAGAAAAGTCTTGTGGCAGAGACTACCAGGTGCCTTTCTAATCTTCTCTCCCTTTCTTGACTAAGTAGGAAAAACAGCAACAACAGTTAGGTTGGCTTGCTGCCCCATGTCAAGACTATATCCTGGTCATGCTGTCAGTGTTATATTATGTGGGCTTTATGAGAATTCATTTTATTGGCAAGGAGTTGCCCTTCTTCTTTCCCTTTCCCTCCATCTGGCTGACCAGCACAGAGCTCTGATGGATAACGCTTCACAGACGTGGTGGACTGTGAAGTCCTGCTGTGGGGGTGGCAGAGGGACGCACTGGAAAGAGCCTGGGTCCTTGATAACACCTTGGAACCTTCTTCCAACTCTGGGCTGCCAACCTCCAGACATTTTTAAATCAAATGTAAAAGAAATACCAAAGTTCGTTCTTGTTTAAACTATTGTTATTTTCAGGCGCTCATCTGTTATCCTGCTACACAGAGATAAAAATTATTTTTCATCTTCCAGTCTTTACCTTTATCTGTGCATCTGACGCACATACATACACATTTCACACAGACATGCCTACACAGAGCTATTTGTAGTGCACTTTACTATATTTATATATTTTCTCTTAATATTAAATTCCTATTTTCTCATATTGTTAAGTTATTTTAAAACATTTCTATATCTACTTAACATGTGCGTGTACCATTATTTGTTTGTATCACTGTTGTGTTGGATATTTTGTTTTACTAGATAAAAGTCATTTTTATCTATTCTAGAAATATTCTTATTCACATTTTAACTGAGTTTGTGTTGCATCAGCACCCTATTTAAGCACAGCTCATGCAATTTGCTCTGACTTCTCCAAGAGCCCTTCTCTCTGAGAGAGATGCACTGGCTTTGCTGCACCCTCATTCTTCTCTAATCCCTTGCAGTTGCCTCTAGTATAGCACTTGGCATTCCTACTATAATGATCTATTTTCTTCCATGCTTCCCTCACTTGCCTCTGTGGAAGGTCTGGAGCTCGGTTTGGTTACTCACAGAATATTTGGTTCACTCAGTTATCGCAGTTCTTCCACACAGCAGCCCTATGCTTCTTTAAGCTTGATTTTCCTAAAATAGGCATGAGGTATTTTCTCCACTATTAGTATCCAGAGGATAAGTGATATAATGCCCATACATTGCTTAATACAATACTGGACCCACGGTCAGTAATTCATAAATAACCTATTGCCTTCGTCTTTGCTCAAATGTCATCATTTAAATGAAGCCTATCCTTCCTGCAGCTGCATTTACTCATCATTCTTAATTTCTCTTACCCTGTTTTCTCTATAGCATTAATCGTGCCCAACATTCCATGTGATTCATCCATGTGTTTACTAGGTTTATTGTTCATTGTTATTTCCCACCAGAGTGGATGCTTCAATGAAGGCAGGAATGTTAACCTGTTCTTTGCTTACTAAAGAATCCTAAGTCCATTGAACAGTCCGACACATTGTAAATGCTCGATAAATATTTGTCAAAAAATAGTGATATTAGTACATGTAAGAGGTATCCTATATAATAAAAGCCTAATATGCTAAGTATCTGGTCGTCTGTTCAGCCAATCAAAGCATAACATGCTAATGATATGCTAAGGCCGCTCAACTGCTCGCTATGACATGCTCCAACCGGTAGGTGAGCTTGCTGCTGGGATCTGGTCAATAGGGACTGAGTGAGATGGGCCGGACATGCCCTGGAGCCCTCCTGTGGTCCCTTCCCGGCTGGCCAACCTCCCTCGTCCCTCCCTGGCCCCAATTGTGCACCGATGGGGTCCCTTGGCCTGGCCTGCACCCTCTTGCAATCCGGGACCCCTCGGGGGATGTTGGAGAGCCAATTTCGGCTGATCCCGCAGGCCAGGCCGAGGGACCCCATTGGTGCACGAATTTGTGCACTGGGACTCTAATTGAATACATAAAAATGTTGGAGGAGCAATTTACAATTTTCTTTTTATTTGTGGTTTTTGGAACTCTATGAAAACATCTATAACTTCTGAGTTACATAGGATATTTTGGGGGCTTCATATCCTGTTGTTTGTCAACTTCTGCTGATGTTTTGTCTGCAGCCTCTAGTTTTCATCCTGTGCCTACCTCCTATATTAGTTTTCTATAATTGCCATAACCAAGTGTCATAGACTAGGTGACTTAAACCACAAAAATTTATTTCTCATGATTCTGGAGGCTAGAAGTCCAAGATCAAGGTGTCACTTTGGTTGATTTCTTCTGAAGACCCCTCTCCTTGGCTTACAGATTGCCATCTTCTCTTTGTGTCTTTACATGGTCTTTCCTTTGTGCTTTTGTGCCCTAATCTCCTCTTCTTATAAAGACATTAGTTGTATTGGATTAGGGCCCACCCACATAACCTCTTTTTTCTTTAATTGCCTCTTTAAAGGCCCTATTTCCAAATACAGTCACATTCAGAGATACTAAGGATTAGGACTTCCAGTATGTGAATATTGAGTGCAGTGGAATTTGTGCACAATTCTGCTCATAACACCTTCACTTTCTCTGAATAGCCCTTCCTGTAAGCTGCACAGTGGGGCAATCTGTCTGAATTTTCTCTTCTCATTTCACCTTTGGACACTGTTTTTTATAACCTTTTGCTCAAAGCTTTGGGTTGGCCCGTCATTTCCTCCCTTCATCCCTCCCCCAATGTCTAACCCAGTGCCCAGTCCATATTTTCAGGACTCTTTCAGAAAGTGAGGTTCAGAGGAAACATTTCTTTCTTGCCCAATATGCTTCCAGTCCTGTGAACATGTCAGTTTGATTTAGTTTTGGAGGATAATGTGGGCCAAAGGTGGACAGTTTATTTTTTTAAATAAACAAGCGCTCTGAAGTAACTATGGGACAGTGTTTTCTCTTTGTTTTAAATCTAATTTTAAAAACAATATGTGGTACGGACTCTATGTGGGAGGACAAAGTAAATGTGTTTTCCCAGGCTTAAAGACCTACAAAATTTACCAACCACAGAATCTATCTGAATGAATTATAAAATCAGAAAAAACCTTAGACTCTATTTCACTTCACTAAGTATCCTTAGATTTTGTCCCATGAGAAGTAGTATGTGAATGTAAACAGGGAGTTTGTACTCTGCTGAGAAGTGCATGTAGCTTCCCAAAGCCAGCAGTAATGAAGTAACAGTATTTTCTCATGTAGTACAACATTGACTAATCAAGAATGTTTAAAAAATGGGTGTGCTGATGAAGTAAATCTGGCATACCCAGAATTAATCAGAAAACTTTTTACTGCAATGCTTGAAATTCAATCAAATGTTTCTAAAATATAGGTGTGCAGTATTTTATATACATTTACATATATAAATATATATAGTTTTGTGTGTCATGAGTAGTTATTAAACCTAAATGAATTAATATTTTAGTTACGGTAATTCACATAAATTACTATTACTCTATATGCATTACTGTAATAAATGATAATACTTACATTTGATTTTACTTATATAAGATTTAGGTATAAAGTGTAGACTTTTACTGAATTTATACCTGACAAAGTTATAGATTATAAATGCCCATTTGAAGTAAATATTTTATGCTACTGTATTTCATCATAATTTGTCTTTCTTGAAAGTAGATTTTCACTCGAGGGTTTATACAAATGAATTTGATTACCTCTCTACTTTTACAGTGTTAAATATTAAACTCCCCCAAATACATATAAGGAAGCTAAATAGACATCCTTAGCACTAATGGCTAATATTTTTTAGCCTTTGATTGAAAGTACAGTGGTTTATGTGTTATGAACCAAATTACTTTTTTAAACACAGACCAACCATGTGCCTCCGGCTGCAGTAAAGCATGAAGACCTAACAGTGGTGGGTTTTGTTTGTTTTTATTTTAGTTTTGGAAATAATTTAATTGGAAATCTTTAAAAAAAAAGAATAAACAGTTTTTCCTATCACTTATTTCTCAGTATATGTATTGAAATTACTTATGGTGTGGATATGCTTGATTTTTCTTTCTTTTTTTTCTTTCAGTTTTTAGTTTTAGACCTTAGCATTTGAGGGTTAAATTCAGCCATGGATATAAAGATCTTTTACTGGGCAAGGAAAAGGAACTAGATCGAATCATTTCAACTACCCTTACAGGCAGAAACTAAACTAACCATCCTAGTGAGAGGTCTATGGTTTGACTTTATAATGATTTTTAGGAATCCTTTGTGGAATCACGTGACTTGCCATTTCTTCCTCTAACTTCCTTCCTACTAAACTGCATCCTAACCCTGTCAAGCTCATTTCAGGTCTGGCCTTCCCACCTATTGGCTTTTTTATTGGCCCTAGGAATGCACGTTCCGTTGCACATCCCACAGGGCCTTCATGGTTCCCACCTTCCCCCTTGGACAACACTAACTTCCTCCTGGAGCTCTCTCCAGGGAGGCTGCTTTCCTACTGCCTCTGACTGAGGACAGGGAAGGGGTGTTGGCAAACCTTTGCCCCCAAGGGTAAGTCCAGACTTTGGCTATGTAATTTCTCAGCAGATCCTCTCTGCACTTCTGACTGCCTCCTTGATCCCAGCTGCTGTTATTCATCTTTATTTGTGTGGTCTGATAAAGTCCTAAGACTCTGTTCTAACACCAAGGTTGCCAGTACCTTGCTTACAGCCATCTTTTTACCTTTCGCCTGTCATTATTCTTGAACTCTGTGTCACTTAATAGTTCTTCAAGGTCCTCAGTATCAGTGATTACTTTTTCAGCCCCCCTAGCCTTGTAATAAACTTCCTGGGTTTCATATCATTATTTTTTCTAATTCAAGTTCTGATTTAAGACTGAATGGTTTAAAATCTTCAGTGACTCATTCTTCAAGGCTTCCCAAGTAGAGTACCAATACCTCAGTTTGACAGTCCTGTCTGAGCACCCAAAATCAGCTCTAATTTGCATTCCAAACACCTCCCCCCCAGCCCCCCCCGCCCCCCCAGCTGGCTAGGCATGCTTGATATTTCTCAGCACACTCCTTTTTGTCTGAAATGCCCTCTTCCCTTCCGTCTGTTTCAATTTAGTCCTGCTGTATTGAAATCCTGGCACAATTGCTACCTTTTCAGTGGAGACTGCCTCAATTGTCTAATCTGGGGAGCCTCTCTTTCCTCTGATCTCCCGTGGTGCTTTTTGCAAACCTTTTAAATGATATTTTATTATACTTTTTAAAAAAATCCCCACCTGAGGATATTTTTTCCATTAATATATTTTTTTTAGAGAGTGGAAGGGAGGAAGAGAAGGGAGAGACTCATCAATTGGTTGCCTCCCCAACATACCCCGATGGGGTCTAGGGATCAAAGCTACAACCCAGGTATGTGCCCTTGACCGTGAATCAAACCCGAAACCTTTCAGTGCTGGGCCAACACTCTAACCACTGAGCCATGCCGGCCAGGGCTTATTATGCATTTTTATTTTTAGTAGGCTTCATTGGATTTCATGATGGCATGAAATATAAAAAGGGGCCCTGGATATCAGGAAGAATATGTTATTGGTTATGCCTGTATTTTAAAATGATTTCTTAAAACAAATCTCAGAGGTGACAAACTTTCAGAGTCTGTTCAGTGCAGATTGAGGACATGAGTCTTTGAATAAGAAGCATCCAGTTTGCCGAAACCGGTTTGGCTCAGTGGATAGAGTGTCGGGACTGAGGGGCACCGGGTTTGATTCTGGTCGAGGGCATGTACCTGGGTTGCAGGCACATCCCCAGTGGGAGATGTGCAGGAGGCGGCTGATCAATGTTTCTCTCTCATCGATGTTTCTGACTCTCTATCTCTCTCCCTTCCTCTCTGTGAAAAATCAATAAAATATATTAAAAAAAAGAAGCATCCAGTTTTAATCAAAATTGGTCTAAAATAACTAAGTTCTTTAAATCAACACTGACATGACTGTTGAAGTAAACTGCACTATGTAATTATAAGACTTTTTCATCCAGTAAAAAGAAGCAAAAACTGAACTTGTCATCCAGTTTTCAATTATTCAAGCCAATAAAGGCAGGAAATAGAATGAGATGAAAAATATGATTAGTATCCATCAGCACAACTGAGTTGCTAAGTAAAAGCAATGAATAGTTTTGATCTTTTCATTTGTTTAACTGCTCCAATCCTATATAATAAAAGCATAGTATACAAATTGTCCTCTCCACCGGGAGTTCGTCCGGGAATTCGACCAGGGGGCAGGAATGGTGGCAGGGGGTAGAGATGAGGGAGGGAGGTCCTGGCTGGCAGTCCCAGTTGCTAGGGACCCTACCAGTGCATGAATTTTGTGCACTGGGCCTCTAGTATTTTTATAAAAGATGTTAACTTTTTTAGTGTACTGGAATAACATTCACAGCATGAGTACATGACATATTTTTAATTAAATGTACTTGTTGGTTGATGTCCTACATTTCTTTGTATTGATTTTATCAGATTGTAAATTCACAAATGAGAAGGATAAATTAGTTCTTCAGAGGGAAAAAAAATCAGTCTTAGTGCAGCATTCTGAAAAGTGATTTTCAACCTTTTTCATCTCATGACACACATAAACTAATGACTGAAATTCTGTGGCCCATCAAAAAATATATTTGTTGGTAACCTGACAAAAAATAGGTGTAATTTTGATTTATTCACACTATATGGCTATTGTTGTGTTGGCTGTTGTCATTTTTTTATTTGATAATCTAAGGGAAAAGAGGTCAGTGCCCCTGACTAAATAGTCAGGTATTGCATGTTTGAAAATCATTGTAATAGAAGGTAGTAGTTGATAGCATTTAACTCTGGAGTCCTCTGCCTGAATGTGAATCTTAATCCTCCACTTTTAGCTGTATGACCTTTGGCTAATTACTCAGAACCTATAAGTTAGTTTACTCCTCCATAAAATGTGAATAATATTTACTTCATAGGAAGTAGGACATTAATGAGATAATCCTTATGAAATGCTTAGTAAAGTACCTAACGTAATAATTGCTGTAGAATGTTAGTAACTTATTGTTATTTCTATTTTAATAAATATATTACAAGATAGTGCCTGTACTGTTTTGTTGTTGTTTTGTTTTTTTAATTCTCACCTGAGGATATTTTTCCATTGATTTTTAGGAAGATTAGAAAAGAGGGGGAAAGACAGAAATATTGATGTGAGAAAACACATCAATTGGTTGCCTCCTGCAAAAGCCCCAACAAGGTTGCCCTTGACTGGAATTGAACACGGGACCCTTTGGTCTGTAGGCCAATGCTGTGAGCCAAACCAGCGAGGGTGTGCCTCTACTACTTAATGAAGTACAAAACAAAAGTACTGGGGGAAAAGTCTATCTAAATTATCTACAAACTGGAAAACCAAGCACTAAATAATTAAGAATATGCTTTGGTTAATTTGCTTTGTTCTAAGATTTAAGGCCAGCTAAACCAAGAACTTAGTTCCATCTGAGGATTAATGTTAAAGAAAAAGAAATAATTTTATTGAAATACCAGTGATGTTTGCACTGTGCGATAGGAATGGGACAGAATTATAATTATTTTTTAATCTGACTTCATGTATACGTGTACATTGAGTCAGAAACTTCTGCAAAGGGAAAAACATGTAATTGAAAAGTTAGACAATAGTATATCAACAGAGAAACAAACTAGATAAATGGTACAGCAATATTTTTGCCCAAATCACAACAGATTTATGAGTTCCCCCAACCAGAACAATAGACAGCTGACAGCTTCTGTCTCTACTAGAGACAGTTTGGTCAGGCTCATTGTTTTAATTTTTACTGAGAAACCTGACTTGAAATACATTCATGCCATTAAAAAAAAATTAAAGTTTTCTGAACACAAGCAATTTAATATTAAAATCCATAGAATTAATTTTTAAAGGGAGACTGGATCTGTTGCTTTAGGAAATCCACAGAGGAAGGCTGGGAAGGACACGCTCTTTCAGAAGCAAGGTTTCTTTCTATGCTCTGCTGTTTGCCTTGAGAACTGAATAGCTATTCTCTTGAGGCTTTTTCTTTTCTCAGACTCACTGCTATTTATTCAGTAATGGATCTGATGGATAGAAAATACAGGAGCAGGAGGAATTGCTTTTTTAATATATGAAATTGATATTGGTAGGATTAAACAAATAGCAATTTCAATGTATAGGAAGACAGATTTACAGAGATAACTCAGAAAATGGATATGTCATCCATTGTAAAGTAGAATCCTATATTATCCATGTTTTTATACTGAAATGTTTCCTACATGATGGGAAGGAGAGGCTGTTCAATTCTGTCTGCTCGGGAAGTGACAGTAACATCTGGCATCATCAGAATCCATTTCTTCTGGGCACACTGCCTTTGGTGTGTGAGTAATGGTTTTTATTTCAGTAGATATATTGAAGAAAGGAAGTTACCCATCCCATTTTGGGCTGCTGAACGTTAAAATGGGATTTTAATTTATAGCTGCTGTGTTTAGGCGAGAGAGAGAGAGAGAGAGAGAGAGAGAGAGAGAGAGAGAGAGAGAGGGAG
>NW_006292573.1:1627562-1629015 GCF_000327345.1 Myotis davidii
GCCCACCCCGTTCAGGGTGGGGGTCCCACTGGCATGCCTGGCCAGTCCGGGTGAGGGGCTGAGGGCTGTCTTTAGGCTGGTGGGTGACTGAAGCTCCCAACCTCTCCTTTCTTTTCTTTTTTTTTTTTTTTATTCTGGGATTTATTTACCTTCTATGGCTGTCACTGGAACTGAGAGCCAGCTTTAGCTCTGAGCCTCAGCTCCAGCTCTGAGACATCAGCTGCTGAAAGCAGGTATCTGGGTTTGTTTGGCTTCTATAATTGAAACACTGTTTCAGCTCCAGCTCTCGAGCCGGCTTTAGCTCTGAGGCCTGGCTGGCTGAAAGCAGGTTTCTGGGGTTTGTTTAGCTTATATAATTGCAACATTGTTTCTTAGAGTGCAGCTTAGAAGCCGGCAGCGGCAGGCAGGGAACCTTGGCTTCCTCCATCACTGGAGCAAGCAAGCCTCCTGTTCTCTTCAGCTGCCTGGCTGCCAGTGCCATCTTAGTTGGCAGTTAATTTGCATATTGCCCGGATTAGCCAATGGGAAGTGTGTCAAAGGTACAGTTAATTACCATGTTTGTCTATTATTAGATAGGAGGATAGAATTTTGGAGATCATTCTGCCTAATGTATTACTTCACAAAAAAAGAAGACAGATCAATGACTTATCTGTAGTTTCACAACTAATGACAGGGTGTTAGATGTGGAGAACTCTTTAAAGAACTGTTTACTCATCCACATGATTTCCAAAAGAATGATCTAGGATAGGGATAGCATCCAATAGCTGCCATCTTTTATAATTTAACTGTTTTAAAACCCTAATCTTTTGAGGTATATTTTTATATATTTTAAAATATATTTTATTGCTTTTTTACAGAGAGGAAGGGAGAGGGATAGAGAGTTAGAAACATCGATGAGAGAGAAACACCGATCACCTGCCTCCTGCACACCCCCTACTAGGGGTGTGCCCGCAACCAAGGTACATGCCCTTGACTGGAATCGAACCTGGGACCCTTCGGTCCACAGGCCGACACTCTATCCACTGAGCCAAACCAGTTATGGCTGAGGTATATTTTTAAAGAAATATTTCATAGATAATGAATTTTAGGGAAAATAGATTTTGTCCTTATAACTTTTTTTCTGATATAATATTTTTCAGTTTTACATATAGTTTGTATTTCCAACTTTTCTGAAATGTTAATATGTAGGTTGCCTCAATAGTAATAAGAAACTTGAATTCCAAGGAAAGAGGTAGCATATGCCAGGTATGATACCCAGGTACAAACAGGGATAATTGATAAAATATGTAATCATATAAGTTACTGGGATCCTTGTTAAGATGGATACGTTATTTATTTATTTATAATCCTCTCCCAAGGATATGTTTTTATTGATTTTTTAGAGAGAGAGGTAGGGAGAGAGAGAAACATTGATGGGAGGTAGAAACAGCCATCCCTTGCCCGCGCCCCCCCC
>NW_006292573.1:1629026-1649381 GCF_000327345.1 Myotis davidii
TACTATGAAAAACAAGTAATGTTCTTGTCAGGTTACAACACACACACACAAAAACATACCCACACATACAAAGACAAACACCACTAAATTTCACTCAGCAATCTGGTAAAGATTTGGTTGGAGAGAAGGAATGTGTTCTGACTGGGAATTGAACTGGCAAACTTTTAGTGTGTGGGACAAAGCTTCAACCAAATGAGCCATCCCACCAGGACTGGATAGTGTTATTTTAATAAAAATTATAAATATTTAATGTTTTTACTCAAGACACTATAAAATGAAGAGATAATTACACGTAAAATGAAATGATGAGTTCTAATTTTTTTTTATTAACAACAAAGGATTTCTGTAGTCACTTTGACAGTCATTTTGCTCAATTGCAAAGAAGCTATTAGTCCAGTTCTTATATTCTCTTAATTTTCTTTGAAGAAGTTCTAAATAAGGATGCCATTTCTAAAAATCTTGGATGAAAAAAATATATGCTTATATTAGTTTGATTTTTTTGAGCTAATCAGGAGGGAAAAAATACATAAATTTTACTATCTCAAAATTGAAGTCCCTGTAAGGATGCTATGAGAAAACAACATATATAACAAAGAAAAATAATCATAGAAATTAATAAGAAAAATACAAGCAAGTCAGTGGAGGAATAGGTGAATGATAAATAAATTTAAAGAAAAAGAAATCTAAACAAATAATGCACCTGTACTTGGAAATGTATAAAATAAGAATGGAAATACCACTCATATCCACTAAAGTTTAAAAGTTTGGACAGTGTTATGCATTAGAGATTTGGTGGGGGAGTCCGCTGGGGATAAAGATGTGTATAGTCAGTGAAAGTATGTATTGGTACAATCGCTTTGGAAAGTATTTGATCATAACTAGTGAAGCTAGAAATACACATATCTGCAGAAGTCAGGAACTTCTGCAAATAAGCCCAAAGAGACATGTACAAATATGTTCACTGTAGCACTGTTTGTTATGATGAAAAATGGAAACAACTTAATAATATGGTATGTTTGTAGGATGGATATAATTAGAAATTAAAAATAACGGCTTAGATATGCATACTTACGTATATTACATAGATCGATTCCCCCCAAGCATCCTTTTGAATGACAAAGCAACATACTTATACATGTACATAAAAATAATTATATGAATGTCAGTTATAAACACATTTTGTTAAACGATTATTGAATGATTAAAGCATGGGCTGGAAGAATACACAGCAGATTTAGAAAGCGATGGGTACACATGGAGAGAACAAAGGAGACTAAAAATTAAAAACTCCCTGTACAAAATGAGAAATGAAAAGACATTTGAGAGACTAATGGACTGTGAATGAGAAAAACTAGGTTTAGATCTTGTTCTGCTACTAACTTAATTGTGATCTTAGATGTCTGGCCTCAGCTTCTTCCAAAGAAGATGATTTTATTAGGCCATCTTAAATGTTTCTTCCAAACTTGACAATTTTATGAACTTTGTAGCTGTGGGACAGTAGGCCTATTTTGTAAACACTCTTTTTACCAGTTTACTCATCTGTAAAATGTGGACTAACAGTAGTACCTACTTAATAGGGCCATTTTGAAAAGCATATGAAATAATTTATGTGGAGCACTTAGCTCTGTGTCTGTCACTTATCACTCAATAAATGTACGCTGGTAGAGCCAATACTTTAAAGATCAAATTCATGAAACAGATCAATTATGGGATACTTTAATTGTAAGCAATATTTTCCTTTTTAGAGACTTTTTTATGTAATAGGTTTTTGCAGGGTATTACAATAAACATATATTTATGACCCCTAGGGATTTCTGTCTTACATGAAATAAGCTGGTCCTAATATTACTAAATGTTTGTTAGATTGTATTTTTTAATCTGGAAAGGAAAAGTTTGTAGTATATGAAATAAGGAGAATTTTAGAACATTGTATTATATGTATTTTTTCCCTATGTATTGATTAGAAGGCAGATTCTTTACTTGAACTATGTCCTTTATTAAGTCTGCTGATTGTTATGGTTAAATATGTACATGTTTGAGGAAGACTGGAAAATATTTTATTGAGAAAACAGCATTTAATCGTTTAACATGAGAATGCAGACACAGAGTACCTTCAGGGTAGACCTGACTTAATTCTTAGATATAATTCAGTGAAATATAGATTTCTTAAATGAGAGGATTTGACGATGTGTACTATTTAATTGCACAGAGACACACTTCATTCTGAATGTCTTCTTGGCAAATGAAGGCCCATTTAGGCATGTTTCAATACATGCTCTGAGGTGGAGGGGGAAAGGGGGAGGAAGGGAGAATTTGTAGTACACTGTATCTACTTTATGGCTACTGATTTTAAACAAATTTCAGATTACCCTTATTGTCTAATCATATGTTTGGGAGGATGGGCTATTTATGAGATGTTAGCTTTCCAGATGCTCGAACAATGTGCTTTAAATGCTGTATTCATAAGCCAGCCCCCCAAATGCAGCACATTAGCTGTTTCTAATCTTTGAATTCAGAACAAATGTTGGAGAAAGGAACATTTGCAGAGCTGTGTAGTCTCTATTACCTCATTAAAATGTATTTATAAATGAAGTAGACAGAGGAGCAAATGTCTGCAAAAAAATTGCTACTTCATTAATATTTTTTTTATTACAAAAGCACTTCCTATGAAATCTGCCAGCCTAAAGGAAATAAGTGAATCGGTTGTCTTTCATCTTTGTGTTTTGTTTATTTTTACTTATATGCAAATGCAAGTTTAAAAGAATATTTTAGCAGTAAATATGAACTTAGTAAAATAAAAAAAAATAACGTGACTAGGAACAACATTGGTTTAAAGTATGCGGAATGCTGGAATTTAAGTGGGGAGGTTGTTTGAACTTGAATGAGGTTCTGTTTTCTGAAATGGGATAGGTTTCTGGGTTAGTGGAGGAATAGTGTTATGATTGGCTTTATGCCTAAGGCTTATTTTTTAAAAGGAGGTTCCTTATTATATCAAAAGTAGCTACAAACAACAAATAAACATACAAACACACCTTTCTCCTGCCTCCACATTAGAAATTTTGTTTAAAATACTTTGGTTTAAAAAACACATTTAATAGTGGTGTGGTTTTTAAATTTTTTTTTTTAAGGGAGTGAGAATAGTCTGTATGATACTAGAATGTTGAATACGTAATATCTAAATGTACTTAAAACCCATAGAATGTACAAAGCCAAGAGTGAACCCTAAGGTAAACTATGGATTTGGGGCTCATAATGATTTGTCAGCATAGGTTCATCAATTGTACCAAAGGTCACCACTCTGGTGAGGGATGTTGGTGATGGGGAAGGCTACGCACCTGTGGGAGCAGGGCATTTGAGAGAAATATCTGAGCCTTCTCCTCAGTTGTGTTGTGAACTTAAACCTGATCTAAAAAGATTAATTTATTTTTTTATGTCATTATTTTATTTTATTTTTTTCAACATCATTTATCTTCTCTCTGCCCTCTTTCACCTCCACTCACTGTCCTCCCCACCCGAAATCATCACATGGCTGTCCATTGTCTTTAAATTTAAAAAAGGTAAAAAGTAAAAGCAATAATTGTGACACTCTTTTCTAGTAAGTTTATACAAGGCAGGTTATTTTGGATCCTACTTAAGAAAGGTCTGGTCCTGAACTACCTAAAAGATCTTGTTATGGATCTTGTTTCTTTTACAGATGGCTCTTCATTCCAGTTATCTATTGCTGTATAGCAACTCGCCCCAAAACTTAGTGATGTAAAACATTTTTTTTTTATTATTATTATTAATAGATTACATAGGTCAGCATTAAGAAAGGAGGCAGGGAGCTTTTTTTTTTTTTTTTTTTGTCTGTATTCCATGCTATCTGGGGGTCTCAGATAGGAAGACTTGAATGGTTGGGGGCTGGAAACATTTGGAGGCTTCTTTAGTTCCATGTCTGGCTCCTGGGCAAGACAACACAGCAGCTGGTTTCCAAGTGGAGCCTCCTCAGGAGAACAGTCTCAAGAGGGAGACTTCCATGAGAGCCACTGAGAAGGTCCTTTGTCTCCTGAGAACAAGCCCAGGAAGTGACATACCTTTATTCCCACCGCACTCTGTTGGCTGATGCCATAACAAGTCTATCAGGGGAAGAACTGCAGACCTCACTTCTTGATGGGAGAGTGTTGACAAAATATTGGTGGCCCTATTCAAAAGTTACATTTGATAAACAGTCTTATCTTTAATGTAAATCAAACCATGTCATTATCCCTTTTAAAGTCTTCAATAACTAAATCCTTTGGGGATTAGGTCATTCTCTATTTTTTTGAAATGTGTGCTATTTTTACTAACATGAATTCCCCTCCCTCATAGCTGTGACTCCTTACAAACACACATGCAAATACATACATGCATAGACACATGTTCAAGGATATGTATGACTTTTTGCCTGACCAGTTGCTACTACTTATTGCCTGTCAAGTGTTAGTTCCAATATCACTTTATACCTGCCACACACACCCCTTTCTATGTAGACCTCTGTCAAAGAAGTCATGATATTGTAAAGAAACTATCTTTTTATACATTATTTTCCCCTTTGGCTATGTTAAGTCTTGATCCTTCTTTCATCAGGAAATACCTAGCACATTTCTTGGCACATGTAACTTGAGAAAATTTCTCTTCTGAAACTCAGAAAAGAATACATATTTCATTCCTCATTAAGGATAACTGAAGACCCACTAGATTTTAGGACCAGAAATATTATCTCTTTTTGGAAAATTCTAATGCCCAATAAAGTCATAAAGCATAGATATTCCAATCTTCCTATGGAATATGGCATTGCTCTGAAAGGATCCTCTGTTCACATGATTAGTTCTCTGGTTTTTTTTGGTTTGTACTGACAAGTGGGTGCCTCCTGGGTTAGCATTCAGTTGGACTAAATAATATCTTGTTGTTTTACTGATAAACGTTGGGATAGTTACAAATATAAGGCTCTGAATTAAAACAAAACAGAAACCTGAGCAAGACCCATTCTCAAGCATCTATCTAGAGTTTTCATATGGCCAATTGTATAACTGTCCCCAAGTCACTGGCCTAGAATGACAAGCAGTTAAAAAAATGGACTTAATTAACAGAGTTTCTGGTAGAATAATTTCATCAACACAGTGAATAAATTTCCTGCATATGAATATATTATGTTGATGTCCGCCAAGTTGTTTGTTTTTCAAGTAGCATTTGGACAGGCCATTTGCTACATAGGTTATAATTGGAGAGGCTAGCATTATTTGTATAGAGCCCTGAATAGAAAATGATATTGATTCTATATTAACTTCCTGTTGATAGATCTCAGTTAGCAGGGAAGGAAAGGGCCACCATGTGCTGGAGCTACTTAAAAAGTGGTGGTTTGGGTTTAGAAGGGGAATGGGAAAGTTAAGAATCAAGTTTGTTTTTTAAATCATTTTGGTTGTTCAAAATGATAAAATGTAGTTTCTAACCTTTTTCATAAATGGAAAATTGTGAAAGCTTGTTTTGGAAACTTGGAAAAAACATTATTTAACTTATTCTGCTACCACTAAGTTTGATCCTTGTAGACTTTGGCAGAAGGAAGCAAGTGTGACAGAGGGTGTTTCCCTGAAATGAATAAAGGAACATTAGGATATTTAGGTCCTATTATTACCATTTAAGAAGTTTCCAAATACACAATTGCTTCACTCTCACCATAGCTGATAACTCACTTAAAATTCACAAACTGATTAAAAAATGCAAGGATCTCTAGCGCTGTGTCCCAGCTGTGCATGTTCTGATTGTACTGAATGCATGCAGTGTGTCTAAAGAATGTGCTGGCGTATGGAGCAGGGGGGAGTTTCTGAGGCTCCACTTCAAAGTTCTCGGATTGAACGTTTAGAGCCAAAATATACAATGGAAAATACACACAGGCTTGCAATTTCCAATCAGGAATGGTTTGCTGTTTCTTCGACTTTAGCAGGTAGCTAGCTATTCATCATTAAGATGAAAAGGTGTTTATTAATGCGAATATGATTTTTTGGAATGTTTACACTTGGGAATCAGTCTAAAACCCTTTTTCCTCTCTCATCAACAACTTATAATGGTATCATCCTAAGGTTTCTGTCATCTGACATGTTACTTGAAGAGTTGTACAAAAGTGAACTAGTCTACCGTTTTATGTCAGTAGTTGGATTGTGTAATGGGACAGTGCCTCACTAAAGAGTGTTTTGTGTTTGATCCAGTTTACTAGGTAGTACAAAGGAAGTGGCAATGTACTATTCATTCAATGATTGTGTCACTTATGAAAATCAGTCTGATGGGATTAGGATACTGGGTATTTTAAAATTATGAACTTTGTTTACATTCATTAATTGTATATACTTTAATATACCTCTGATTTTCTTTTGTGTAATTCTGTGAACCCATAGACTGGAAATATCTACCATTAAAAATAGCTTATGAACCCTCTTGTGATAGTTACTTAAAATGGGTTATCTGGATGTTCTTTGTACAGTGACAAGTAATCATTGTAATGCAAACAACACATGTGCAAAAAGGAAAACTATGGGATTTCCTAATGGTGTTGTCATTTACAGTAGCAAAGTGAAAAGTCAAGCAGGATGGTAATTTTTAGTTAGTGCCTATGGGATATCAAGGGCTAGGCTCAGTTTATTCATATATTATATCCAATTATTTCCATTTGGATTCTCAGCAAAGTCTAGTCATTTGTTCAAGATCATCCAGCATGCAAAATTGGGAGTTCAGGTCTATTTAAATTCAAATGTAATTTTTAAATCTGTACTGTTTCCAATCTAGAAGTAATCTTTTGTGCAATTTATTTTTTGCATAACTTTAAAATTTCCTTGGAGAATATCCATTTTTTGATGTATTGATTCTTCACAGAAATATCTAGCTCTTCTTTAGTCAGATGCCCCTTTAAGAATGTGGTGGGACTAAACCAAGAACTGTGAGAGTGTTTTCTTAGTAAGAGGAATAAGTAAAAAATGTTCTTTTTGCATCCTAGTTGCTAGTGGGATATTCCCTAAACACAATAGTTTCCAGATATGCATGAACAAAACCCAGGATTCTGTACTTAGGGAAACAGTTTTAAAAATGTTGATGAAAATCCAGATATTATGTACCTAAAGCAAAGGGCAGAACATTAACTGCCTGCAAACATGGTGATTGCTTTCTTCCTTTGGCTCTCTCAGCATGAGATTTTATTTATAAACAGTACTGTTTCTCTTGCAGGAGGTTCATCATAAGGTCATCTTTTTGACTGTCCAGATTGAAGCACTAACATAATCATTGCTCTATTACAGTGCTAGACCAATGGCAAAGGCATGTTGGATTTGAGCCTTTATTTGCTGAGTTAGAAAGGCGTAAAGTGAAAATTGACTCAAGAGAAATATTTACAGATTGAAAAACAAGGTTGTACGATGCATCTAGGAGAAACTTCAGATAATTCCTGGAGAAAAGAAACCACTCAAAGGATTCTTTATAAATCATATCTACATCTTTTGTTTTGAAGGTCCTAAACTTGATCTGTGACTGCTTATTATTTCTATAGCTCATGTGTAATGAATACTTACAGGCAGATGGCTAGGTATTATTTATTCAAATGATTGTAAAAGAAAATCAGGTTGTTTTCTGTAATGACCTGAGAGGTCAAGAATATTGATGACCTGGTCAGTACATTAATCATGATATTTGAAAAGAAAAACATTTATAAATAGAACAAACTGGTTCATGGAGTTAGTTATAAAACCTGGTGGCTATGCTGAGTTACTGGTTACAGATATCACCATTTCTGTGAGAGGATATATAGGTGGTTGCACCAGACTGATGGTCACTGTGGGTGATGAAGGCAAGGTATTTAAATGGTGGCTTTGACTGTGAGGTCTGTGGGTTAAAGGAGGTGGTGCGGGTGTGTATGTACACACACACCACTCATGGGAGCATTTGTAGGCATTCCATATGGAATATGCTAATTATTTAAGCCAAAATCACTTGGCATTGTTATGTTGCATTCAAAAGTTTGCATTATTTTAGCCATGGTTCATTCTAATATTTTTCCCCATCAATAATTTTTAAAAAGAAGGGTGAATGCATTCAGTAATTAGTTTGTGAACCTATTTTTCTTCGGTTGCTTTATAAGCCTGAATGGCTACTTAGGTTCCATGATTATGCTTTTTTTAAAAAAAATAAGGCAGCAATAAAGCTACTGAGTCTAATGACGCTTCCTTTCACAAACAATTTCTTTGAGCATTTGATGCTGTTTGATAGCATTTTTACTCACAGTAAAACTTCCAAATTGGAGTCAATCCTTTCAGACCTTATCTTACCATGCTTTATCAACTAAGTTTATGTAATATCCTAAATCCTTTGTTGTTATTTAAATACTCTTTATAGCATATTCACCAGGAGTAGATTCCATCTCAAGAAATCCCTCTCTCTCACTAGCTGGTTTGGCTCGGTGGATAGAGTTTCGGCCTGCGGACTGAAAGGTCCCAGGTTCGATTCTAGTCAAGGGCACATGCCTGTGTTGCAGGCTCGATCCCCAGTAGTGGGCCTCCAGGAGGCAGCTGATCAGATTCTCTCTCATCATTGATGTTTCTATCTCTCTTCCTTTCCCTTCCTCTCTGAAATCAATAATACATATTTTAAATACATATTTTAAAAAATCTTTCATAAGAAGCAACTCCTCACCAGTTAAAGTTTTATCCTGAGATTGCAGCAATTCAATCACATCTTCAGGCTCCACTTCTAATGCTAGTTCTCTTGTTGTTTCTACCACACCTGCGGTTACTTCCTCCACTGACGTCTTGAACCCTTCAAAGTCATCCATGATGGTTGGAATCAAGTTCTTCCAAACTCCTGTTAATGTTGATTTTTGACCACTTTCCATAAATCACAAATGTTCTTAATGGCATCTAGAATCATGAATTATTTTCAATTTACTTTGCCCAGATTCATCAGGGGAATCACTGTCTAGCAATTGTAGCCTTATAAAATGTGTTTCTTAAATAATGACTTGAAAGTTAAAATTAGCCTTGGTCCATGGGTTGCAGAATGGATGTTGTGTTCGCAGGCATGAAAACACCATTGATCTCCTACATCTCCATCATTGCTCTTGGATGACCAAGTGCACTGTCAGTGAGCAGTCATATTTTTAAGGATATCTTTTTCTTTCTGAGCAATGGATCTCAATTTGGCTACAGATACTCAGTAAACCCTGTTGTAAACAGATATGCTATCATCCAGGCTTTGTTGTTCCATTTATAGAGCACAGGCAGAGTAGATTTAGCTTAATTCTTAAAGGCCCTAGGAATTTTGAAATGTTAGATGAGAATTGGCTTCAGTGTAAAGTCATCAGATGCATTACCTCCTAATTACCTGCCGGTTCTTTGAACCTTTGAAGCCAGGCATTGACTTCACCTCTCCAGCTATGGAAGGCCTAGAGTATAGCTAGATCTTCTGGATAATTTGCTGATGCTTCTATATCAGCTCTTGCTTCGCCTTGCACTTTTATGTATGAAGATGGCTTGTTTCCTTTCCAGTTCCACAGGCACACTCACAGTCTCCACAGTGAGAAGGTAGGCTACTACCACGTTGGTATAAATAATTATGACTGGAAACTATAACTTAATTTTCTTTGAATAAAGTGATATTATTTGTGAAACTTCACACAAAAATTAAGCATATCCTTAAAAAATGTTTATATCCAGCCGAAACCGGTTTGGCTTGGTGGATAGAGCTTCGGCTTGCAGACTGAAAGGTCCCAGGTTCGATTCCGGTCAAGGGCATGTACCTGGGTTGCGGGCACATCCCCAGTAGGAGATGTGCAGGAGGCAGCTGATCGATGTCTCTCTCATCGATGTTTCTAGCTCTCTATCTCTCTCCCTTCCTCTCTGTAAAAAATCAATAAAATATATTTAAAAATAAAAAATAAAAAAAAATGTTTATATCCAAAAGTAGTAGATTGAATAAACCAATTTTGGGTAGACGAATAGTTTCTTTATGAAACTGCAAGAAAAGAGGGGAAGGGGAGGAAGCCCACTATTGGGTTTTCCTTGATACCAAAACAGAACATAAATAATTGTATTGGAGAAGATAAATGCTTTTATTTTGAAATAAAACAAAGTATTTCCAATCAAATATTCATTTCGGTATCCTGAAAATTGAAATGCCAAGAAGATTGAGTTCACCTCCTTTTCCTTATGTTGACGAGTTAATTGACATTAAGTTTTTGAATGAAAGCTTTTGCTGTTATTTTGAGGAAAGTGTGCTATTTTGACAATAGGTACACATTAATCAATTCCTTGGAGAATATAAAACTCTCAAGGTACAAAAATATAATACATGAATCTTGAATAGATAACAAATATTTAGAATGTTTAAACAAGCAAGTAAATTAGCATCGAAATAAATGAGCTTCTGTGGTTATTTATCCCCACTATTGGAGAGAATTGTGTGGTATGGTGTTTCTGTTTGTTGTTGTTTGTCATCTGTTCTGCCAACTCAGCTAAACTCATGAATTGAGAAGCAGCCTGGGCTTATTTCCACAACATTCAGACCTTACTGTGCATTTACACTTGCTTACAATATGCTTCTTTTTTCTTTCCGGGCATGGTCATCTTTCATTTTCACACCGTGGGGTGCTCTGCACAGCCGCTGTACCCAGTGCAGTCAAATTGTTCTAGGCAGCGAGGTAGAAGGGATTCTGTCAAATGCCATTTTTTAAAAACTTTAATTTGTTTTTCTCTCTTCATTGTTTATGATAACCTCCTAGAAACTTGAAAATAGCATCTTCTTCCCTGCTGTTTTTGTCATTTGTGTTTGGAATTCAGTTTTTTTTCTCAATGAAAAATAGTTTGTGTTGCCTTTAACAGAGGAGGAAAACACTTAAAAGCTAGACCCTTTAATTTCCCTCTGTAATGAAGGTGTTTTCTTTTCTTTCTTTGACTGGATTTTCTGTGGTGTTAATGAGAAGAATTAAGCAAGCGGTGGCCAGGAAAGGTAGAATAAGGCAGTTACTAAGCGCATGGACTATGTAGACTTGCTGCCTGGGTTAGATCTTGGCCTAAGCAGTTTACTAGCCTACTGGTCTCAGGAAGTTGCTCTGTCTTTCTGTTCCTACGTCCTCATCTCTAAAATGGGAATTATATAATTGTTATGAGGATTTATTGGGTTAATATTTGTAATATACTTAAAATAATGCCTATAATATAGTAAATGGTATGCTTGTTAAATAAAAAACAAAACTCTGCTCCCCCAATATTTACTTATCCTTTTTCCTCGTGAAATGACTTAGTGGAAATCAGAATTCAGAGAGTCCTCCTCAGAGAAGTAGGGGGCCCTTAATTGAAGAATTGAAGATCACTTTTTAAATTGAATCTTTTCAAAAGTCAACATGTGTTAATTTGCCACTCATATTTGTGCTTTGGCTTGGTTGAGAGAAGGCAATATTAAAAGGCTAACTATGTTTATTCACCCCTGGACTCTGCTTACTCAGAGCATGTCTTTGTTTTGATTTAGATGGAGCCCAATCTATAGTTCTTGTGAAGAACAATTAATTTAATTTAAAATTTCACATGTGCCTGGTATGCAAACTTGAAAGAAAACACATTTTCAGAGATGATTTTAGGAGATATTTCATTTTTAAAACAAATCAACAACAAAATAAGAAACTAGGTAGGCATATAAGCCAAGTATTAAAGTGTATATTTAGAAAAATTTATTGTAAACCTTCAGACCTTAATATGTCCTTTTAATCTAAATGTAGTTAAAATAAATCATTTTTGAAGCCTAGTAGGTCACCAGTAGTTTATATTTATTTTTATGCTGTAGGCAGAAACAGAGAAGACATGGTCTTTTGAACTGTTAGGAGTTTGGGGACATTCCCACATGTGGAGACCATTTTTAATAATCACAGGGTAGCATGGAATAGATTTTATCGAAGGCATAAGATCCTGGGTCACAGATGTCCTTGGCAATTCAGGCTGCTATAACACATTACCGTAGACTGCCTGGATTAAACAACAGAGTTATTTCTCACAGTTCTGTAGGCTGGGAAGATCAAGATCAGTATGCTAACAGATAAGTGTCTGGTGAGAGCCCTCTTCCTGGTTTGCATAGAGGCATGTTTTTATTGTGTCCTTACATGGCAAGAAGAACAAACTCTCTTGCATCTCCCTCTAAGCTCACCAATCCCACCATGAGGGCTCCACCCTCAGGACCTAATTACTTCCCACAGGCCCCATCCCCTAATACCAGCCCATCGGGATTCAAGTCTTAACATACGAATTTGGGGGAACACAAACATGCAGTCCACAGCAACAGCATTTATACTCCACTGACATGTGAAACTGTCAGGAAAGCTAGAGGTGCCGTAAACCAGCATCTTCACACAGGGCAAGGTCAGAGGTAACGTAACTTCTGGAGATTATCAGTGATGTAGCAAAAGGTATGTGTTTAATAGCAAAAGAAATCCCCTAGCACTCATGGACTGTAGATAATTGAAAAAAAAAAAAGTTCATATGTTGGATAGTGAATGATGAGAACTTCAAAAGCAGTAACTTTTTAGATTATTTAAATGTGTTCATGAGTAACAGTTTTTCAGTTTAATTATGTTATACAAATTTCATAGCAATAGATTTCAGTGATCATAAAACATTTTTAAAAGAAGGAAAATAAACTACATACTACCATGTTTCTGTTGTCCTTCCTGGATGTGTGGCGCGTGGTTAGTGACTAGTGTTTCTATTAGGCAGTGGTGGTGGCTCGGGGAGCCGGCTTGCTCTCTCTGCTGATCTCTGTAAACTGCTGACAAAAAGTTCCTAGGAGTTTTGATTAACTACTGACACGGCTGTGTTCCATTCATTTTTCAAGTGTCCCCTTTGCTTAACTTACATTGAAGGTAGAATTTTTTTAAGTTAATGAAGAAATGAGTATTATTAATATGTAGAAAACAGGCACCACATTTAAATTGGTAGACCTCAGAGCTCTTAGAATTTGTGTCTTTCCCTGGAAATAGAAATGATGTCTGGAGTTGTGCTATCTGAGAAGCCCAGTTTAGTGGGCCCTGATTCTACTTAAAGACTTTTATTTATTTATTTATTTATTAAATATATTTTATTGATTTTTTACAGAGAGGAAGGGAGAGGGATAGAGAGGTAGGAACATCGATGAGAGAAAAACATTGATCAGCTGCCTCCTGCATACCTCCTACTGGGGATGTGCTGGCAACCAAGGTACATGTCCTTGACTGGAATCAAACCTGGGACCTTTCAGTCCACAGGCGGATGCTCTATCCACTGAGCCAAACCTGTTAGGGCAACTTAAAGGCTTTTTAAAAAAATTCTTTATTGATTAAGTTATTATATATGTGTCCTTATCCCCACATTACCCCCCCATTGCCCCCCACATATAGGACATACATTCTTAATGGTCTCCTGGGAAGAACCCTGATACCAGGAGATGTGTTCCACTGTCCAGACAGGGGAATGCTACCTGAGGCCTTAGGCTGAATTAATTCTTAGTGAACATTTGGTTGCCTAGTTCTGCCAATTGTTCCAGGCTCTCTAATTCGGTACTGCTTGGATTAATGGTTCAATTGTTATCAATACATTTCTCCCCCATTTTGTCTTCTCTTTTCATATTCAGACGTGAGAAGGTGCCAAAGGCTTGTATTTTGCACTTGGATTTTTCCTTTCATTGTCATGTTCAACTTCTTGCTCTCACAATTTCCCTCCAGGGATCTTTGAGAGTGAATGCCTGGAATGGAGAGGTGAGACTTGCTGGAAGGGTATAAATCATGAGACTCTATGCTATGGCATTCATGTTAACTATGATGAATTAGAAAGAAAAGACTTAGCTAGTTAACATATGTTTGATTTATCTTAAATAATTTGGATATTTCTAATGGTAGTTTTGCCATGTCATGATTAATTATTTAATGTTATAGTAGTTTACAGTCAACTGTGCTCATTTTTCTTTGATGATGAAAAGGTCATTTGATGCACATTTTTAGTAGCCTTTTAACTGTAAATGTAGTGAGAAACCTCTCAAGTAGAGCTTAGAAGAAGCACAGGGAGGTTGGAACCGTGACTGATTTGAATGGCACATGATAGAAGACTAGTTTCTGAGAACACGGAACACTTTGCTTTGTTCATCTTTGTTAAAGCACACAGATGTCATCTTTTAGGTTGGTGTTGATTTAAATAGTAAGCCATCCTTTACACTGTTCACATAATGGTACAATTCAAGTTGGCTCTTACCTGTCTTCCTTAGTCGTAAAAAATTTTGCATGTAGCTAATTAAATTTCATAAATATAGTTAGCTTAGTTTTGAGGGCTAAGGAATCAATGAGAGGATAGAACAGAGTCAAGGTTTCTGTTGAGAATAGACACAAAGCTGCATTTGTGTTGATGCCAAGAATGGAGGCAGCAGGGAATCACTGAGACGGGCACGCAGCCAGCCTGGGATCTGAGCCTGTGTCGAGTGGAGAGGGCTGTGAATATGCCTTTGAGAAAGTGTATTGAAAGCAGGTGTGTGGACTGTGGTTGGGGCACATGCGGACATCAGAGGTGAGCTGTCCAGACTCTGAAGGCCCTGCATGGAAGGGGGGAAGGTCCAGTTCCTTAGTCCATTGGCAGTAAGGGGCCTAGGAGTCTGTAGGAACCGGAGCCTGCCAGAATGAAACGAGGGCACCAAGAGCATGGAGACATTGATAGCCAGCCAAGCTGCTCTCCGTCCTCGGGAGGTTCGTAAGTGCTTTCCGTGAGACTTCCAGGCTCACGCTTGGCCAGATGAACACTCGGGTAATTTGCCACACCTGGCAAATCCTGACAGAGGGTTGTTGGCACATCCACATCTGACTGGCGCTGACAGTGATTAATTAGGTAGCGGGGCAGTGCCATTCAGTCAAGTGAGGTTGGGAGCAAAGTGCCGTTTCATTTGTGGTTCCTCCCCTTCTACTTTGATATTTTCAACTCTGAAATGCAGCTGAAGGGAACTCAGCTAGGAAAGAGGAAAGAGCCAGGTTGGAGAGAAGTCTGTACATATCCATTCATTCATTAATACAGCTTTTCATTCAACAAATATTTTTTGAATGCCTTAGTATGTAATTTCCCAAAGTGAATGAATATTCATTCATCTTTGAAATTCAAATTTCATTTTACTGATGAACAGCTCAGTGTTTTGCCCAGAGGTACAGTTAGCAGTGGCAAATTAATTTGGATCCCAAACTTCTTTGTTTATCAGTTCTTCAGATCTCTACAAAGTCCTGGCTGGGTATAAAGGTGGGTTTATCTTGGCTATGAGCATTGTCTGGCAGCAATCCTATATAATAAAAGCCTAATATGCTACCAGTAAGTGTCTGGTCATCGGGTCGGCCATTCAACCAATCAAAGCGTAATATGCTAATGATATGTTAAGAAAGCTCAACTGCTCACTATGACGTGCACTGACCACCAGGGGGCAGACAGTTGACCAGTCAACCAGTCGCTATGATGTGCACTGACCACTAGGGTGCAGACGCTCAATTGGTAGTTTAGCTTGCTCCTGGCGTCCAACCAATCAGGACTGAGCGAGATGGGCCAGACATGCCCTGGAGACCTCCTGTGGTCCCTCCCTGGCTGGCCAACCCCCCGCGTTCCTCCCCAGCCCCAGTGGGGGTCCCTCAGCCTGGCCTGCGCCCTCTCACAATCCAAGCTGAGCGGCCTCCCCCGCGACACATCCCCCATCCCAAGTGCACGGATTTCGTGCACCGGGCCTCTAGTAAGTAATAATTGGGTGCATAATTTATATTGAGTTGGTGCTAAGGACTAGAGATGGCACAGTGGAAGCAGGCTGCCATGGTTGATAGAAATTGCTAAAGTCTATTGAGTACTTCCAACATGGTGGGCTCTGTGGTATAAATGTGTCCCTTCTTTTTCCTTACTTAATGTAGTCAGAGTAGAATTAGGGGCCTTTTGAGCATCTGTCTCTGGGCTTTATAGGTGTGGCTGTACTCTTTGATGGAGCCCGCCACCTACGCATGTGCTCTGTCTGACCTCCTTGTCCATAGATTGACACTCAACCCCTGAGCAACACTGGCTGGGCTGATTTTTAAGTTTTGTCTTGACGTTACCTTGATTTGGACATTTGCTCAGACACAGTCCTAAAAAGCAACATAAAATTCTCATCTGGCTAAATTCCTTGGGAATTGAGCCTGGAGAATTCTATTTTTTTTTTTCTGTTATATTTTGATATTTCAGCATCTGACAGGCAACATGTTTTATCTTTTGTATATAAAAATTAAGTAACTGTGCCAGCATTAAATATGTACTTTCAGTTGTGAATGATAGACAGACAGCTTTTTAGATTCAAGAACTTAGTATTTTAAAGTTGATTGCTATTCCATGCTCTCCTTTTTATGAATAAAGGTATGCCTTTTGCATAGGTTGCTTGGTTTTCCAGAGTATTTTATGGTTTCTAGGTTGTGTGTTTTCATTTTGTTTTAAGAAGATAAGAGAATGTTTCAACAGGAGATACAACTGAGCACATTCCTCCTGGTGGTACACGATGTGTTCAACACGCTGATCGCAGATTGTGTATTTGAGCTAGTTATTTAGAGGATTGCTCCTTTACTTCATATCAAAGTCAAATTATATTCCATTTAATGTTCTCAGTATACCCAGGTATAGGAGGTTTTGATAATGATTGCCTCTGTGCTGTATTTTGTTCATTTAATAGGCCTTACATATTTTTTAAAAACTGAGTTAATTATACAGTCATAAGAAATAATGCAGAGGAATTCCTTGTGCAGTTTTCCTGGTTTCTCCCAATGGTAACATTTTGCAAAACTATAGTGTAGTATCATAGGTAGGATACTGACTTGACATAGTACACCTTTCTCTAGTTTCACTAAGATTTCTCCAGTTTTATGCATACTCATTTATATATGTCTATGTCTGTTTGTATGTAGTTCTATAAAATAAAAATAGGGAACACGTAACAAATTTGTGTGTGGCCCTGTGCACGGGTCATAGAAATGTCTCTGTCGTCCAATTTCAGTCCGTATGCTTCAGAAGTGAGCACAGGTCTTCACTTTTTAAATGAATCAGGGCTGACTTCGTGGGCCGTGACCAGAGCATTCCATCGGCGTTTAATGCTCTGACGTTGCTGCTGTCTTGAAATCCTCAATTTATGTTTGAACTTGGGTTTTGTAATTGAAGTCTGATGGCATAATGGAGCCTGCTCTGGGACTGGAAGCCCTGGCTCAGGTGAAGGCCTTCTTGGACTGGGTTCTCTTCTGCTCTCCACTGCTCACACCCCACCTCCGAGGACCCTAAGGACCAGACCCCTGCTCCTGCCCCACAACTGCTGTGGGGTCCCAAGGAGGGGAGTGTCCAGATCTGGAGCCAGAGCTCAGGACGTCTCAGGACAGGGCATTGATGTAACTGTCCCCGTCACCGAGTGTCACAGCAGTGTCTCAGTGAGGAGAATCTCAGCCACCCCAATCTGGGTACCTAAGGCATCACCTCCTTGCATAGAGATGGCAGCTCTCCTGGGGGCAGGTCTGTGGGTTGGGGTGGTGGGCCTGTGAGAAGGGAGATGCTTGGCTTGTCACCCCTCACCCTGGTTGGTGTGTGGCTAGAGGGAGGGGTAACTCAATACCTAGTGTGTGGGTAGTTTGTGTGCACAGGTGGTGGTATTCTGGAAGGTCAGCACTCACTGTGTGTGAGGAATCGAAACACTGACTAGCAAATAAACAACACCAGGGTAGGCTGAGAGAGAAACTGCAGGAGTAAGGGAAAATCTTAATACTTTAGTACCTTTAACAGAACTTTTCCTCTGCTTTTTGAACAGGGGGCCCACATTTTTATCTTGTATGGGGCCCTGCAAATTATGTAGCCCATCTGATGGGCGTGGTGTTATCTTCAGCAGTTGTGTACTGTACACAGTGCCCACTTGTTTTCACTGCATCATCCTATATTTGCTTCAAATTTTAGTGACATAATAAGAATATATTCAGTGAGACAGTGTGGGGACTAGAGCAGCACAAAACCCATAATGATATAAATATGTGGTGGAAAATTACAATAAAGCCCTTGCATCTTCCACTTTAATTTTGCCTCAAGGAAATGGCAGAATGCCCAGCTGGCATTAACCACTTCCAATGAGCTGCCAAAACTGCTAGGTGCTGAAATACATAGTTTGTCCCCTTACCCATTTTGGTGCTTGACTGTTAAGTTTTGAGGTTGGTGTTTCAAAGCCAGAGCAGGTGCCTGCCACCTGGAATCATGTTCTTAAGTGCCTTGATAATGTCAACACAATGCGAAATACTGAAAGTGTATTTGAACTAACATTGAGGCTGTTTTACATCTGTACACATGTCTATTGAAATACAATCATAAATAGGCCTAAAATGTTTTCATCTGACATTCAAAGGGATATGATTTGTGTCTTGGAACAATAAATGATTCTTGTAAAAAAGGAAAACATTTAGATAAAATTAAGATACTGGAAAGTTTGTAAATGTCGGTTGAAGTACTGGCATAACAAAATTAGATTGCTTCACTTTAGCACTCTACAAGTAGAGGTAAGTAACAGGCGATAGTGTTTAGCGGCGATAAAGAGTAAGTATGTTGTTATGGCACATCTTAATCCTGAAGGCCAAATGACTTCTTGTTTCATTTGGAAAAAGTACCTTCATTTTGGTACTTGTAAATACATTTACACCTCAGGTCATTTCAGGGTGCTCAAAGGTGGTTCCTTGTCTCCAGTTAAGGTTTTCTTTTCCTTAAGCTGGAGCTGGAGTGTTTCATGAGCATCTCTGCATATATGTTGCATTAGCGAGCAGTGAATGTCAGAAGTTTCCGAGGTCAGTTTTTGTTTAATGTTTGTCTGAACACTCTGAACTGTTTTCCAGCGCTCATCTAACCAAATAACTGCTTTGTTTATAGTTCTGCCTGACCTGGAGTATACTTTGCGGCATGTGCTGGCTGTTCTTATGCAGACGGGGTCCACTCAGCATATTTCTTCCTCCAGTAACATGAAAAGCAGGCAAAGAGGGTTCGTTGAGATGTAGGATTAATAAGAAAGTAATTTCATCATTAGTTTCACATCCTAACCTTCCTCTCCCCAAACTATTGCTAGATCCCCGAATAAGAGCAAAAACAAAACAAAAAACAAAAACACAATCTGATTTAATTGTCTTCTCCCTGTTCGCTCTCACCAAGTTGCTAATTAGACGCAAAATGTCCAAACAATCCTGTGGGAAGAAGACAGAGACACAGCAGGGCGCCCACATAATCTGTAAATTGGGTAATTAGTGTAAGAATAATCATGACTCTGTTGTCTTTGAGTGCGCGTCCGTGCATTTGGTGGAAGTAAACTGTTCATGTCCTCTGGTGGGTGCTGAGATCCGCAGCCGGACTGCTTTCCTCTCCTGGTATCCACTCGCCAAGGAGACTGGTCTTCATTCACCCCGTGTCTGCGTGGATGATGTCTCCTCATCGCCACAGTACTCTTCTAAGTCTACTTTTTATCAAAACATGGCTTTCACTTTCTAATTTTTCCCTTTTCCAGCTTGTTTACATTTTATCTCTTGCCCTACTTTTTTTCTTTTTCTCTCTCCCTTGCATATTCCCCTTCATTGGCAACTTACCAGTACTTTTATCACCTTGTGGGTATTCACACTTCCCATCCACACTGCAGAGCGCTTAGGTTTCAGAGATCAGAGCCTGTCTCAGGAGGCAGCCTGCCAGGGGCTGAGTCCCAGCTCCACCACTCACCAGTCACCAGCGCTGGGACCTTGGGCAAATTACTTACCTCTCCTTGCTTCCTTTCCCACATCTGTGACATGGGGATGATAGTATAGTTTCTACTTCACAAAGCTGTGCAGATTAAATGAGTTATTCCATATTAATTATTTATATCAATGCCTGGCACATAGGAACTGCTTAGCAAATGTTTGCCATTGTTGCCCAGCCGGTGTAGTTCAGTGATTGAGCTTTGACCTATGAACCAGAAGGTCATGGTTTGATTCCCAGTAGAGGCATATGCCCGGCTTGCAGACTTGATCCCCAATGTGGGGCATGCAGGAGGCAGAAGATCAATAATTCTCTCTCATCATTGATGTTTCTCTCTCTCCCTCTCCCTTTCTCTTTTAAATCAATAAAAACATTTTTTTTAAAAAGAAAGAAAATGTTTGCCATTATTAGTTTTGTGTAACCCAGTTATGAGACCATTGATGTTCCTACTGGCATCTTATTTTTCTGACAACACTTATAATATCCGAGATAAGAAGAGTTCCTTGGAATACATTTGGAAAATGTGCCTCTTCAATGTAGGTTTAATATTGCCATTTTTCTCAGTCATTTTCCAACA
>NW_006292573.1:1649639-1673679 GCF_000327345.1 Myotis davidii
GCACTCAGTCATTCATTCTTACCTTTTCAGAAACACTTCAGATAAATAGCAATAATCTTAGCAGTGAGAGATTTAACTCAAGGGATAATCTTTCCAGCAATGACTTACTTGCATTGATTAAGTACATTGCTTTTTAACTGTTCACTTTGCTGCTGTAGTAACTGTTTTAAACATTAGGATGTAGCCTGGCTGGTGTTGCTCACTAGTTGATCCTCGCCCCATGAACCAAGAGGTCTGTGGTTCGATTCCAGGTCAGGGAACATGCCCGGGTTTCAGGCTTGATCCCCAGTAGGGGGTTGTGCAGGAGACAGCCGATCGATATTTCTATCTTTCTAGCCTTCTCGCTTCCTCTCTAAAAAAATCAATAAAAACCAATTTTCAAAAAATTAGGATGCATTTTCTTATTGGGATTATGTATGAGGAAGGTAGCATAAAGAAGCACATGGTTAGGTACTGATATGGCACTTGCTGATAATATGGTGCTCTTGTTTTCTAAATATGGGTTTGTTGAGTGAGACAAGGTTCAGGAAAGGGGAGGCATTGGACATATTTATGGGGCAGGCAGCATACAGAAGGTTATCTCTGTCAGCTGTCAGGAAAGGACCAAAAGTGCTAGATTATTAGCTGGAGAACATTGCTTCTTCAACAGCTTACTTATGTAAACCTTGTACAGTTGTGTAGTTAGGTTGTTGCCCTACCATTTGCATAGGTCTGTCTTTACGGGGGGTGGAACATGCGGAAAATCTTTAGCTTGCTGTGTTGTGAAGGGTGAAGACAGCTTACTAGATTGGATTTTGATTTATGAACCACTAATTGGAGTGTATTAGTTCATTCAGCTACCTCAGCTACCATGCATTCTTTACAGTCGCACCCGTAACTATTAATAAAATAGAATTTATTTGAGTTTCTATAACATCTAGTATTTCTCTATTAAGAGAGATGGCAGACATACAAGACTGTCTCCCATAGTTTGCCTAACAAAAGCAGGCTTTCTAAAATGTAATTCAGATCCTGTTTCTTCCTCACATAAAATTCCCCACTCTGCTATCTCCCCTGGACAACACATGATTCATCAGGACAGAGCTTCTGACATTCCCAGCAGGTACCTGGAATTACTGCGGTGGAAAAGCATTTCTCTCAATACCTGATGCTTTCTCAAACCCCTGGACTTCTGACCGTTCTGGTCCCCTTCCCTGGATTATACCACAGCCCCTTCCCCACCCGGTTCCTTGACTCAACCCACTGATGTCGCAGCTGCAGAGCGTTCCCTGACTCCACAGGCTGCTTACCTTTGTGCTCACACCTCTGTGGTGGCATTTGTCATGTTGTATTCGTTAGGGTTCTCCAGGGAAACAGAACCATTAGGATGTGTGTGTGTGTGTGGGGGGGTATAAAGATGTTTACTTCAAAGAATTGGCTTATGAGGTTGTAGGGACTGGAGAATCTAAAATCCATAGGGCGGACAGTAGGCTGAAAACTCAGGCAAGAACTGATACTCAGTCTCTCTGCAGAATCTGCTCTTCCTCAGGGAAACCTCCATTTTGCTCTGAAGGCCTTTGGCTCATTGGATGAGGTTCCAGGTTACTGAGGGTGATTTTCTTACTTGAAATCTATCAATTGTAGATATTCATAACTACAAAACACTTTTCCAGCAACATTTATATTAGTGTTTGATTAAATAACTGGGCACCGTAGCTTAGCCAGGTTGACATAAAAGACCATCCATCACACATGCCACACTGTAGTTATTAGTATTCCTGTGTTTTTGCCTGAGGACTGTGAAGTCTCTCAGACATAAACAAACATGACCTTTAAATACTAAGTATATTATTTTGTAGATTGCTTATATTGTAAAATAAAAGCCATTGTATTTTTGACATTTATTAGCCCTTAAAACCTTGAGTCAGTTTGCTCATGATTTATAATGAAGTCCTTCAATTATACCTTGCTAATATTTTTAACTGAGGGAAACAGATAAAATAGTATCTTTGGTAACAATAATGTATACATTATATATTGGTAGGCATTACTGAATTGTTAAACTTGTCTTATTAAATTATTAAACTTGCAAAATGTGGGTGTAAAATAAAAGATCTGTGGAAAATTGAGATTCAACTTGTGTTAAAATAAGAGATTTGTAACTTTATATGTAAATATATGCTATCTTATTTTCACTCAGAAAAAAATTCCCGCTATACATAATATTACGTACAGTTGCTTAATAAATGTTTGGTATTGCCTTTTCCCCCATGTCCGATCACACTGGGAAGGCAGTCCTGTTATTTTTAGTCTACCTTTAGATCACTTTTTTTTTTTTTTGAAAATAAGCAGCAAAACTATTTTTTCCTGTGAACACATCTAGGAGTAGTGAGTATATTGTGATGTTCCTTTTTTCTCCTCAATATACTCATTACTCACATTTGCTCTTTTTTTTAACGTATTAATATGCTGTTCTATAACTTTTGAACATCATCTTATATTAACAGTTTGAATCTCTTGATAACAGTATTTAACATCTGCTGCACCTGGGTTCATTTTTAAGGCCAAATTCCAATTGTCTAAACCCAACCCCTTTGTCTTTCCTGTTACCCTGTGTCCACTTTTTCCCTTGGCATGTGTATTTCTCTCAGTGGCACTGTTGTACCTGAATTACTAACCTTACAGCACACGTCAACCTTTCCCGGCCCCTCACCTTTCACGTCCTCTGTTTTTATCCAATAGCTTTATTATCACCTTTTATACAGGCTGCTGCAATAAACTTCATGGACTAGTCCCACCATCCTCAAAGATATCTACTATCTCTTAATGCTAATATACAGTTACACTTTTGATAAATCACCAGCTTAAAAAAAATCAAAACTTGATGGCTTCCCATTGCCAGTAAAATAAAAAACATCTTCCAGTCTAGTCTCTTAAAATGCTCCATTGGCTAGCTTACCTTTCCAGTCTCCCTGTTCACTCTTCCTGTGTATGTACATTAAATTGGACTATTTATTCTAATCAGTATGTACATTGTGTTCCCCAATTTTGAAACTTAACTGTATTTTTTCTCTCCATCTGGAATGGTCTATTCACCATTTCTGCTCATTAAAATACTTATCTTCTGTCTTTGTTTCTGAAACTCTTGGTTCTTTCAGCCGTCAACACGCAGGTCTGACCAACACTGGGAGAAGTACAGAGTGGGAAGCCACCCATGGTCTGTCAGGCTGGTTAATCACATGACTGTTTCATTGAGTTGCAATTTCTGGTTCTCAAAATTTAAGCTTCAGAAATTTTGTTTTTTTCCTTCTAGCCAGAGTTGCTATAGTTCCTTGAAGACACGTCCCTGCTAATAAAACTCACAAGAAATGTCTCTATGAACTAGAATGCCTCTTTACTAGGATGCATGCTAGTTCATAGAGACATTTCTTATGAGTTTTGTGCTGTTTCAGGGTATTGCCTCTCCAAAACAAGGCAACCTGTGCAAGATAATCAGTAACTGGCAAGTGGCTGCATTGACCCAGAGTTGGAACATAAGGAATGTTTTGGTCTTGAAGGATATTCCATCTAGGTTACAGGAAAGCTCATTTCCTTATTGGGTCACTTGATAAGGTTCTTTCCCTTGGATAACTTGATACAAACATTAGTGGATCTTCAGGTTCTCATCTCTTATCTATCACCCCAAGTGACGGAATTACAGTTCTCCTTTACATTTTCCATTCCAATAATGTCATTATAAAGATGTTGCTTTGTTACCTGGTTTTAAATTTAGCAACACTAATCCTTATCAATTAATTTGAAGCAATTCAGGTCTACACAACCACATTTAGATCCATCTACTGTGATAGCTTTGAGTGGCTCATGTATCATGTGTTTTATTTTGACCCTTCATAGTCTCAGAATGTGTCTTTTGTTTGAACTTACACCAGAATTCTGAAATTGCTTTATGTATTAGATGCATTCACTTCTGTATCTCTTCCTTATGGTTATTTGCAAACTGGCCTTTTTTTGATACTTGTCTGGTCTAAATTGCATGAGAGCAAGGGACTATTTTTTATTCTCACGTCTTTTTCTTTAGTCTGAAGTACAATGACTTTAATAATTTCTTTCCTGCAGTAAACTTTGACATTCATTCATTCATTCATTTTCCCCTTCCTTTATTCTCCTTCCTTCTTCCCTTTGTGTCTTTCTTTCTTCCTTCCCCACACATTTATGAAACACTTATTACATGTCAAGAATTAGTGTTGGTAATACTGTATTAAAAGACATAGACTCTAATAACATAGTGCTACCATTGACTGCCCTAAGCTCTTCATCAGATCCATACAGTACCACCAAAAGGTAAGTATTAATACACCTTTGTTGTTGTTGTTGTTGTTGCGAATAAGCATACTGAGATTCAGAGAAGAAAGTGGACTTCTTAAAACAATACAGTTTAGTGAAACAGCTGAGATTTAAGCCATGATTGTTGCCTCTGTTTGCTCTTTCTCCCTATTGCTTATTGGTATTCATTTGGAATGACTTTAGGTTTAAGGTGACTGTAGCGGTTAGTTATATGTGCCAACGTGGCTAGCTGTAGTATCAAGTTGTTGGTTAAGCACCAATCTGTTGTGAAGGCATTTTGAAGTTTTGTTTTACATCTACAATTAGTTAACTTTAAGCAATAATGTGGATAGCTTTATCCAATCGATTGAAGGCCTTAGGAGCAAAAGCTGAGAAGAAATTTCGCCTCAAGAGTTCAGCATCTATTCCTGCCTGGGTTTCCAGCTTTCATAATTGTCCTATAATTTTGGACTTGCCAGCTTCCACAATCATTTATATAGAGAGTATATATATATATAAACACACATACACACACAATTAGGTTCTCTTTCTCTGGAAACAAAGATTAACTGGCTGATTGATACAGGTTCTGACAATTAAATAGACAAAAGTATTACACAAAAAAGTGTTTTCTGAATTATCTTATATTCCTACATTAAAAAGATGTTTTAAATTTAAAATCTATATAGAAACTTCTTTTATGTGTGTGTGATATGGAAGATTGGTACCAGTGGTCTCATCCTGAGACCAATTAGGGAGCAAGTGTGGAGAGGGAATTAAAGGGATGCTCAATTGGATGGCTTCCCCAAGTGACTGAAATGGAGGGCTGAAACTTAAGAATAGCTTGTGGTAACTGTCTAGGGAAAGCTTTATAAAGTTGCTAAAGACACTTTTATTTTCAAGAAAAACCAGCAACAACAAGCACAAACCCTAGTTTTCTTCCTTTCTATTTGAAGTTGGCATCTGTCCATATGTAGTTTGTAGCGTGCACAGTTTTTCTTTTGGGTTGTATAAGGTGGAGCAAGTCAGATATTTTACGGAAGCATGGCCTTTTCAAATAAGAAGACACTGAAACAGAAAAAGGACAGTGATTTTAGGAATTTGGGTTGCAATAGAAAAATAAATTCATTGTTAGACCCAAAGACATCATGGTCAACCCACAGAAGTTAAGTTTTTTGTTATTTTGCTGTAAATCAGAGATAACACTCTCATAGAGCCCAAAGTTTAAAATACAGATTTTTATTAAATAGAAATGGACAAAATCTAGCAGCCAAGTTTTAAATGAATGTGAATGTGCGGCTTTCATCAGTGTTGCCTCTCCTTTGGATGGTGTATCACAAGCAAATTGATTGGAAGTACGCTTGACACTACACACTCACTTTGCACACTGAGTGAGCAAATGCAAACCTTTACTCCTAGAGGAAACACACAGGGTTGGTTCCAGTGAGCCTCTGTTCACATTGTGTGTTCAATGCATAATTTTGTTTCTGTTTAAGGACACCTGGTTTAATATACTCATGGCCAGTACTACTCTAATGGAGTAGTGAATGGAGCTTATCTAATGCACATAGTCTCCCTGCAACACCCATCACAGCCTTTTTGCACTCCGGAACACAAGACAGCACAAAGCTTGGGTCCATTTGAAATAGCAAAATAACCAATAAGAAGCAGAAAATGCAAAAAAATGTGGCACTAAATAGAATAAGAAAAGTATATTTATTTACAATCTGAGAGCTGAAACAAGAAGGCGGAGTACCAGTTGCGGATGCATGCGGTTGGTGACTCAAATGTTACCACTCTGTGAATGACCATGATGTGTCAGGGAATGAAACCAAACTATCCGTAAATGACCCCGAAAGCGCACCATGAACACTGATTTTTGGGCTAAAAACACATTTTAGCCAGTAGGTGAATTTGTAAGTACAGAATTTGCAAAATAATGGGGATCTGCTACAAATAGATTGGGAGTTTCTGTAAGATGCAATTATTTGTAGTAAAATAGCCTCCTGCAAAGACACTCATTCTGTAAGAGAGTACAGTGCTGCTAAAGAAAATTGTTGGGCTCCTAGACATTTTATGCTCATTTCCAAGATTCTTCAATAAACATTTTTAATCCTTGCTACTGCAGCTTTTTTAGAAGTAAATAGGGCTGTAAAATAGCAAAACTCCAAATATGGCCATAGGCTTTCGTCAGGAAATCCTGAGCAATTTTAGGTGTCTGTTTTGAACCACTGGCATGATTAATAAAACCAACACAAACAAGCAAAAAATCAAAATTCAAACAAAGTAATTTGTCATCTTTTTCAAAATATTGGTGGAGAAGCAATTTGTTTTCTTTCACCAAAATTTACAAAGTCAATTCATTAACATGTCACATCTTTAACCACTGTTAAAACAATTACTTGTTTAATTGAGGTTTTCACCTTTTAATGATTTTTGTCATGTTGAAATTTGCCAAGAAATTAGCAAGTCTACAACTTTGATTCTTGCAAACTGTTTATGTACTTTTAGGTTGATGCCAGTCCTTTAATTCTTTATTTGTCAAGCATTTATGTGCAAATTTCTGTGCTTAAAAGTCCTGAATTAGCAAATCAGGGCTTTTCTTGGCTTAAACAGCTGTGGCATCATGGAGGTACCCTACTCAAGAAAGAGGAGTAAAAGAAGAGCTCTCATTTATAGCTACTGAGGCAAAATTAGAACTTGAGTGCAGAGGAAGTAGATCAGCTCAATTACTGGTGAGATTATTACAAATTTACACACACACACACACACACACATGTGTGTGTGTGTGTGTGTGTGTATGAAGAATCACTAATATGGTAGATGGTCTGAATATTTTATTGTCCATGTTTCAACAACCAGACCATTGTACACTTAAAGAAAAGAGAGGTTAAGAGAGGTTGTTATTCCTTTATTTTGAAAAGATATTGCAAATCACTTTTCTCAGCCATTTCATAAATTAAAATGGGAGGAAATAGGTTTATATTCTAGCAAGTAGAATTTAGTTCAGATTAATGGGAGGGGACACTACCAGAGACCTTTGTTATGAATATTTATAACCTGAAAAAATATAAAAAGTAAATTAGAAAAATCAGTATTGGCAATAATCATATTCATATAGTGACACACTGACTTGGAGAGAATTATGTTAGGTAGTCAGAAAACTTAAGTGTGTTGCTGCTTGAAATTATGTATATGTGAATCCCTAATGTTCCGGGCTTGAATTTAAAAGACTCACTCACTCATCAAGATTTTCAGACACATTATATTTGCTTTTGCAAATTAGAAGCTCCAACCACAGATGCAAGTGTACATTGCCATGTGTGGAATTAATGCTTCAGACAGCTTATGAATATGTATGTGGATTTTGGTGGTGCTTCTGCTCCACGAATCTGAAAAGCAGTGGGAAGTGGGCGGATCTGCGTGGAACTGCATATTGCTATCAGAAAAGTGCAATTCTCAAAGAAAAATATTACAGGGAAAAAATTCCTTTTCACACATGTCTTCTAAGACATAACATTTTTCACAAGAGGAAAGCTGATAACAGATAAAATTTCTGTTGACATTATCATAACAACTTGGAAATAATCTGAGGACAGTCCTTTATATTTATTTAAGTGTGGATACATCTTCATGATGGTTTCCGGAATGCCTTGGAGATTAATGTGCGGTGAAACTTGTGTGATATTTAGTTCTGAATTTATCATTGTTTCTGATTGAATAGCTCTGTTACTGATAGGTATTGGTTGGACTCAGCCTAAATTTTACTGTGGATTTTGTTTCTATATGTCACCTGGATTTCAGTGTTAACTAAGTGATTACCTCAAAATTGTGTTTTCTTTTGGCAAAAAAATTTGAAGTAAACAATGATGCAGTAGTAGTCTGTTCTGCTTTTTGGTCCCCAGCCTAGATCATGGTACCTGGGCACACTGGGGAGGGATGAATGGCTGCTCCTCCCACACTGTGTCTCTGCAGCTGTGGCTGTGCCTTGAGATCCCCTGGCTCAATGGGACAAAGGGGCTGCGCTGTGGCCCCCACCTTGGGTCCTTTGAATTAATTACCCATTATGGTCAGTGCAAAGTGGCCCCTTTCATATAAGCTTTAGGAGTTCTGAGAAACGTTGTTTCTACTTAGTGACAAGTTGTAGTAAGGGTGTGGCTAGAGCAGGATCAGATCATAGTGACGTATTTTATCAATGTGATATTGAGACAATTGTGATACTGCAGATAGGTATTTAAACCATTACTTCCAGAGCACGTTTTAAGCATTACATTGAACTGTTGGTAATAGCTCAACCCTACAGCTCTATGTCATTGAATCAAACTTACAACATTTGACCAATCGATCAGCATCAAAGGATTTAATTTCTCACTTACATACAGTTTGTTTACAAGGCATGCTAATACCCTCCCAGAGATGACCTGCTGCAGCTTTGCTTTTCTATCTGTTCTGGGAGTAGTGACTGACCCTCAGCGGATTTCCCATCACCCCAGGATCATCTACGAAAGGGGAAGGAGCACTTGACTGTTGCTTTAGATATGTCGCTAGAATTTCTGCAAATTTTAATCACTTTGAAAATGGGACTAATTGAGGTCTAAAGTTTTCTAGACAAAAACGTTTTCCTAAAGTTAGCCCCAGTCATCATTTCTTAATGCCCTTCCTCATTAGAGCTTTAAATTGGATTAAGGGACAGTGTTGTCTGGGAGCTTTCTAAAGAATTAATTGTTCTATATTTTCAACTGTCTTAAAATTAAAAACAAAACAAAACACACACACACAATAAAAAAAACCCCAAACCCCATCTTGCCTCTTCTCTTACTCCAATAGCCATTCTTTGTTTCCCTTGACAAATGAGACTCAGCAAGTCTACACTTGTTGTCTCTACTTCTCCTTTAATTATCTCTTAAACATACTTTAACCAGACTTTTGTCCCCACCAGAAATCTGGTCAGGTTCGACAGTGGCCTCCAAGTCTCTGTATCCTGGTCAATATCTGGTCATCTTATCGCCCTGTTCGAGGGCAGAAGAGAGTGCACCTTCCCAGGTATCTGGCTTTTCCTCCCTCCCTCTTTTCCAGTTCCTTTATGGTGACATTCCCAAGAAGTCAGTACTTAGTCCTCTTCTCTTCTTTATTTGCACTTACTGGAGACTGAATTCAGTCTCATGGCATTACATATCATTTATAACTGCCACATTAATGTCATTAAATCAGAACTCTCTCCCAAACATTGAATTCCTCTATTTTAGAAGTTATAAGAATTCCTGGTTTCTATGTCCAAAAATTTTAATAGACCATTTTTGCATCTTCCACCAAAAATGAAAATGCTGTCTATCCTATATAATAAAAGCCAAATAGACTGAACAGCGGAACAACTGAACAGCCGGTTGCTATGACATGTGCTGACCACCAGGGGGTGTGTGCAGAAAGTGGCAGGTGTTGGCTGAGGTGGGATGGTGGAGCAGGTGAGCGGGAGGCACCAGACCAAGGCAGGGTGCCAGTCGGTCCCGCCTGGCGCTCGCACCTGCAGCTGGCACCGGCCTCACTCACACCTGCTCCTGGTGCTGGAGCCACTGCTTGCACCTGCTGCTGGTGCTTGGCGCTGGTCTTGGCTGCTGGGTGCCATCAGCAGGTGCGAGCAGCACTGCTGGCCCTGATCGCCCCTGAGGGCTTCTCCACCTGCCCCTGCTCCTGAAGGGCAATCAGGGCAGCAGCTGCCGCTCGCACCCGTTGCAGGCACTGGCCCCAATTGCTCCGTGCTGTCAGTGGCTGTGAGCAGGGCCTGCTCCATCAACGTGTGGGAGTGGTGGCAGTGGGAGCAGGGCTGCAGGCAGACAGGGACTGGGGGCCAGGCGGGTGCACGGAGGATGAGCTAAGACCTGCCTCTGTGCCTTCTGCAGCCTCATGGCCCACATTTTCTTTCAAGGTACGTGAATTCGTGCACTGGGCCCCTAGTAAGATGATAAAGAACACTATTTTAAAACTTTGATATTGTTATAATTAAGCATTCATCCTAATTTCCATATGAAGAGCGGGGGGATTTAACTTCAAATAGACAAACTAGAATCATTCAATTCAGGTAAGCACATCATACACGTTTAAATGATTTTTATGCATACTTGTTGATTGCTATTTCATATTTACTTTAAGGTTATTTACCTAACAGGCTAATTTGTGCCAACATAATATGCCATGTAATTCTATTGGGAGATATCATTTAGCCAGAAAAATATTTGGATGGTTTAGAAGAGTGTTACAAATATACATAGCAGTTATTTACATATCAATAGATGAAAGAAGAGTATAGCATTTGTAATTAAGGAAGAAACAGATATACTAATATTACCTGCTAACACATTTAAAGTGATCTTAGTAAATTGTGTTTGTTTTACTTGATTTCCTTGGTAAACATTGTCCTTTTTGCTTATCTACCAATAAAAAGTTAACTGTTATAATCAAATTGAGAAGTTGAATTTTATATTTTCAGGTGTGGAAATGTCCGAAGTTAAAATGTTGAGAACCCTAGAACATTTTGTGTTCTGTTAAGTTGCTTAAATGATTATTTCAACATGTGGAGTTTGGGAATATTCCATATTAGTATATTCATCATTATTCCTAGTTGGTCAGTTTTGCTGTCATTTTCCACTGGAAAATAACTCTGTCTTGAAAGCAATTTCAGACTTCTTTATTTCAACATTAGAATCACCAGAATGTTTATGCATTCTCTAAGTTATATTATTACTACTCATGTTGAAGAAAAGACAAAATTAAATAGAAAAATCCAGAAATGTTTTTTAGAATTTATTATATAAAAATTATGTGAGAATATAATGAGAACATGTGTTATTTAATAAACAGTGTTGTGAAACTGAGGAAAGAATACAGAGGTAGGCAAACTTTTCCTATATCTCAAGTGATTGCAAAACAGGAAGACACATTTAATATAGAAAGTAGATTTAAAATAATTAAATATATGTACATAAATATATACACATAAATATGTAAAAGTAGAAGAAAATATAAAAATAGACAAAAGCAAAATGGTTTAGGGATGAAATTTTCTGGCTTTTAAAATGCAGAATCTCAATAAGTTTAATATGAACTATTGATAAATTTGGTGACTAGAATTTGATATCAGATAGAGAATCAATGAAAATATGTAAGAGTGCTACTCAGCCCATGCTTGCAGATTAATGTGGTGGGCGTGAGGCTGTGTGAGAGAGAGAGGAGAAGATGGAACATGACCAAGGATGGCTCTGTTCAGGAAAAGGTATAGGCTGTTAGCATAGGGGCATCTCCCAGGACATACTCAAAGGACATATGTTCAAAGAATGAAATACTTGTTCATATATATGAGAACACATATATCAAAGTTGAAAAGAAAAATGTTCATTTTAGTAAAATTACAGCAATGCAAATTAAAACAACAATTGCCTATCAAATTCTTAACCCCTTCCCCGGCAGAAACGTGTATACTCGTTTTCACAAAATGTTCTTTTTCAGTCGTCGACGAGTATACTAGGAAAATATGGTAAAAAAATATGGTTTATAGGAAGACGAGTTACAAATTGTTTTCATAACCAGCATCAAAAATACTATATAGAACCAAAATAAAAAAATTAGTCTGAAAAAGAAACGTTTTTAACAAAAAAATTATTGGGGAAGGGGTTAAATAATTAAAAATTATAGATCCATTTTATGTGAGTCTGTAAGGATATGTGTGAATGTGCATATTTCTGCTAGTATGATAAATAGAAGAGTTTATCAGTGTATCAGGACAAGGACAAATGTGACACCTAAGGTGACAACTGTGACTCTACAATTTACCTTTTAATTCGGAGACTTTTCCACAAGAAAATAACCCCAAAGTAAAATATAGTGGCAGAGAGAGAGCCAGAGAAAGTGATCTTAAATTTTATATTGATTATGAATATATAGTAAAAATTATTAAACAACTATGTATAAAATAAATGAGTGTACAGTATTCTCTCTATGCAATGACTATAATTACCTAAGAGTCTAGATGTAGGAGAGGAATTAAAGGAATAGGCCAAAAAAAAAACCCCTAATAATTTATAGGTTTTTTTTTTAATATAAAGGGTACGTCTCACTAATTTAAATTTCTAGTTATAATAATTTTGCATGGTAATACTTTAGGAATACAATAATTTTATATACTAATGTATACTTTATACCATCTATAATAATAAAAGAGTAATATGCTAATTAGACTGGATGTCCTTCCAGAGGAAGCCAAGGCTGCAAGGGAAGCCCAGGTCCCAGGTGCCAGGGGGAAGCATGGGGAAGGAAGGTCTACTCCTGCATGAATTTCGTGCATCGGGCCTCTAGTAATATATATTATAAACCATGGTCCTTGTTTTGATTGAATAAATTTGAAACTTGAAAATTGTCTAAAACAACTTTTTGAAATTCTGAGTCCCCTTCTTATAAATCAGCATGTTAATCTTAAATTAGCAAGTTAGATTTAAACCTACAATATCTGTTAATATATTTGCATTTTATGGCAACAAAGCAAACAAGCATTATACACTGCAGACAAGCACCATACACTGCAAGGCTAACAAGCTTGATCAACAATGGCCAAAATCAACATTTGATGGAAGGAACAATTGATGCTCAGAATACAGCCCATGATTGCTTTGCTTAGGAGATAGTATTTTAACCTAATACGCAGTCTTGGAAGAAATGGCAGAGTTCCACATAGAAAATGTACTCCCCTAGCTTGCTTGTTTCATTGTCTCTTTAGCTCTCCCTTTAATGCAAAATATACCTATACTTGGAATAAATATATTTAAGAAAAATATAATTAATTCCACATCTCATTTTCTGTCATTAGATAGCAGCTGTGGATGATTTAAAATCTGCTGCTTCAATAGAGTTATGTAGAAGAATTATAGAGAACAGGTTCATTTTCAAAGCTTGAGAAATTAAAAACAAAAAGACCGAACTTGTATTTATTTCTTCCTATTTGAATCAGAAATAACCACTGTTCATGAATATGACTTTTTTGAACATTGTTCCTATTTACGTGTAAGAAACTAAATTGTTCAAACAGAATGGTGTTTCTTACTACCCCACTTGCCCTACAGAACACACAGTGAGAAGATAGCTGTGATATTCTTCACAGGTGTGGGAGTTGGGCACACAAGTATCTTAGAACAAATCAGTTCTTGGTAGTGGCTTTTTCTTTTCTTTAAGGAGAACATATTTCAAATTTACCTGAAAGGAAAAAAAAGTGAACAGATGAAGTGTTTCTTCAGTTATTTTAGTTTGATGATTTTAAAATAGTTTGCTTCTTTTATTTTTCCTGTGGGCATTTTTTTTTCTTGCCAACATTTGAAAGATGACTAGTATATATGAGGTATAGAATTGGATGTCTTTTAAAGTGCAATTCCATTTTTTATTCTGCAAAACACCTCCATTTAAATAAAATTACAGTGCTCCTACAAGCAAAAAATAGTCTTTTGCTAGTCTTGTATATTTATGCATATTTTGCTTTTATTTTAACTACAAGAACTTTCTCCAATTTTGGCAGCACTAATAACTTGCAGATTGTCATTTTTTTATGATATAAGTGTGAAATGTTTTAAAAAGAATATGATTTGTAGCTGTCTCTATATTGCCATTACATTCTCTTGTGTGTATTTTAATGCGTTTTGTTTTGCGACTAGGTCACTTTTGATCCAGTGAACATTAGATGAATGTTTGGCTTTTTAAAGCAATGGCTTCGAATTGGCAGCACTTTTAACACTGGCTATTTGACTAAAACCTTACTAAGTGAATTTAACTTATTTTTCCTGTCTAGTTTCCATCATGTCATTGCTTTCTTTGCCAGTATTATTGTATTCAGGTATTTGGGAGTTGGTAGGAAGTTTCCATATAGATAATAAAATTTTACTTTTTGCCCGAGTTCTTCAACGATTTCACCTCTGACACATGACATTTTAGCAATTTTCCTGGCTGCTCCTATCACTGAGATGGCAAAATTATTTCCCCCATACTTTTTGGACTTGCTTTAATGGTCATTAAATGTCAACATCCTGGTTGAAATTTCACAAGCTCAAATTGTGCCAAATGTTGGCTTTGGAAACTTTAAATATTGAATAAAATTATTCTCTATAAAGGAATTTCTCAGTAACATTTGGGATACATTCATATAATAGTTGGTGACTTTCCCAAGACGAGGTCTAATCCCGCCTAATCCTACAGATTATAGTATAAACTTGTGGACATTCTGACCTTATAAAATATATTTCATTTTAATACTATTTTATCTTCTAGTCTAAGCTTGGAATTAAAACTCATTTGCTAGCTAATTTTGCAATGACTTGAATCTAAAATATGACAATTCAATTATCATCAAATGGCATAAATATTTTTATATTTTTGTTTTATAATAACGCAATTTTGTGTACTTTCAAGAAACTTTTGTAATTTATCTCGTTGGGAGGAAAACATAGGCAGAACTTCACTGTTCTGATCTATGACATGGAGATTATGGATGTTTTTCATAAACTGAGAATTAAATAAAGTGTACTGTTAAAATGGCTAAAATGTAATTGATTTACCATATCCACTGTTGGTGAGAAAAGGAATTGGAACTCATACACTGCTGGTGGGAATATAAAATGGTACAACCTCTTTGGAAAACAGCTCGCAATTTCTTTTTTTAAAATTTTATTTATTGTCTAAAGTTTTACATGTGTCTCCTTTTTCCCCGATTGACCCTCTCCTCCCCCCGCCCAAGTCATTCCAACCCTGAGCAAGACCTCGCTGCCCCAGTGTCTGCCGCCATTCCCCCCAGGCAAGCCCCCACTGCCCCAGTGTCTGATAAATCCAGAGACTAATGGTGGGGCGGGGGGGAGGAGGGGTGGGTTAGAGAGCAACCAAAGGACTTGTATGCTTGCACATTAGCAGAACCAATGGACACAACTTCTTAAAAAGCTGAACAAATACCTGCTATATATTCAAGCTATTCTACTCTGGGGTATTTGCCCAGGAGAAGTTTAATACACCTTCATATAGTATGTTCATACCAAGAATTGTATACAATTACTTATAATAACTTTGTTTGCATTACCCTCAAATTGAAAATAACTCAAATGTCCATCAACAGGTGAATGTATAAACAAAGTGTAATTTATCCTTTATACAAGGGAATAATACTTGGCAATATAAAAGAAGAGAGTATTGGTATATAGTACAATGTGGTCGAATCTCAAAGTAATTATTATGAATTAAAGATGCTACAGTAAAAAATGAACATAATGGATTCCATTTATGCAAAATTCCAGAATGTATTAGCTAATCTGTAGTTCGGAAGAGTAGATCAGTGGTTGTCTGGAATCACAGGGTGGGGAGTGTCTAAGGGCAGGGTTACAAAAAAGCATGAGGGGTTTCTATCATAGTCATTTTTGCTTCTATAGCAGAATACCATAGACTGGATGGCCTAAAGAGCAAACAGTTTTTTCTTACATTTCTGGAGGATGGGAAGTTTGAGTTTGTGGTGCAGCATGGTCAGGTTCTGGTGGGAGCCCTCTTTCTGGCTTGTAGACAGTACCTTCTCGCTGTATCCTCACAGAGTGGAGAGAGATCACCTCTTGTGTCTCTTCTTATAGGGACACTAATCCTTTTCATGACTTCACATTCATAACCAAATTACTTCCCATAGAGTCCACCTCCTAATACCATCAAAACGAGGATTAGGGCTTTGGCATGTGCATTTTGTGGGGGACACAAACATTCAGTTCATAGCAGTTCCTTTGGGATGAAGCACGTATTCACTATCTTTATTTTGGTGGTGATTTCTGTGGTGTGTTCATATCTAAAAACTTAAGCAAATTGCTCACTTTAAATGTGTGTAGTTATTATATGGCAATTATACCTTAGTTAAGCTGTTAAAAAAATTAAGGCAACACACATGAACCTCCTGCTTTGTTGCTTGGGAGATGACAGTCTCACAATGCGTGGTATTAAACTAAAATGATAACATGATGAGGTGGGGGAAATTAGGGACAGTTTTACTTCTACTACAAGGAAGAAAATGGTTAGACAGAATTTTCTCTTTGGTGAGAAAATTGCTATTTCTTTAAGGATTTAGGCCACACCTACCCTGTTTTATTTTATACATGTGAATGAATACCATAGCAGGTCATGGGCTCTCTGAGTGACTGCTGAAGCTCAGCTCACTGAAATTGCCCAGACGGAAGAGGAGCAATAAGTGATGAATGTGAAGAGGTATAGAGGGCAAACCGAACAGGTCAAGGATGCTGAGTTTCTCAATGGCTTCATGCACACTGGAGGCTGAGAGACCTATTTATGACTGGAGGTGCCTGTTCCTTTTTCTGGCAATTAGCATGGCAACTCCCACATGGATCTCAAATAACGTATTTAGAGTAGGAGAGCCAGAAATATACTGGGGAGGCAAATACTTTACATCTCTGTTGACCAGATTCTGTGATAAAAAGACAAGGTAAAAGACAGTTTTAAACTCTTAAGCCCCTTAATCATTACTCCTAAAACAGTTGACAACATAGAGTTGTTTCTAGCACGTCTAATTCTATTCATAATATATTCTAAACATGCCTGGCCTGAATGGGAAGATCTTGAGCTGAATGGTTTTAACTGTCATCATCATCATCTTCATCACTTCACTGAGCGGCAGTTATAGTGGGACTCCAAGCTGAGAGCTTTTCAAGCATTAATTTTCACAATAACCCTCAGAGAAGACTTGCCTGAAAGCTTTTTCTCCCATTCCTCTTCCCCAGATTTCAGTCAGAACTAAATGTTACATGGTCTCATAGCATCTGGGGCACCTCTATAACACTTGTGACTGCTGTAGTCATATAATGGATCGCATAACTAGGTGTCATCTGTATTCTCTCTAAAATATGAAACTAGAGATGCCTTATTTACAGCACCTTGTACGTACTTAAAACTTAATACTATTTGTTGAATGTGCGATTGAATAAATAGCATAGTAATGTAAGTTTTATGGTATGGCAATAGAGATGATGTGAACAGTGATTCCAAGTTCTGTATAAAAATGTTTTGTTTAGAGATAATTTTAATTTTAAACTAGTTAAAAATACCAAACAGATGTATGAACAAAGACATTGGAAACAAGCATAGAGATGGGGATTTCCGATATTGGGATGATATAGATAGGGTAAATCAGATAGGAAAAACCTCTGGGACTCGCTCATTTCAGGGATTGTTAAATTCCACCCATTGTTAAATACCTTCATCTCTGGGAGGCATTGGCTGTTGTTTTCAGAAAGCACAAGTAAGACCTAGTGGTCATTATGGCATGTGAACAGCATGTTGTTGGATGAAATTATGAATCTTCTCTTACATTAAAGCTGGCATTTTGGAAAGTAAATAATACTTAGACCAGTGATGGCGAACCTTTTGAGCTTGACGTGTCAGCATTTTGAAAAACCCTAACTTAACTCTGGTGTTGTGTCACACAGAAATTTTTTGATATTTGCAACCATAGTAAAACAAAGACTTATATTTTTGATATTTATTTTATATACTTAAATGCCATTTAACAAAGAAAAATCAACCAAAAAAATGAGTTCGCGTGTTACCTCTGACTCGCATGTCATAGGTTCACAATCACTGACTTAGACTGTGTTTGTAGTATGCGTATTTTTGTCATAAATTGTTCGCTTTGCCAAGCATACATCATTAGCAAATATGATTTTTATGATATTTATCTTTAAAGGCAATATATGTTATATATTTGTTATGTGTGCGTGATCTATAGTTTCTTATAGTTTCCATAATACACAGGTGGTTTGGGGGTTGAGATAATAAAATGCTGCTTTTTTTCACATGCAGGAATATAGTGGCTTGGGCTTTTCTTCAACAAAATTTTACATGAATTTCTGAGGAACATGGGAATTCCATATTAAAGAAGAATAGGAGAGAAAGGAACTGCCTATGAAGGAGTCACTCTGGGTGTGTCCCTGAAGGGTGAGCACCCTGACGACCTATGGCCTTTAGTTTTCTCCTCTTGGTGATGTCTGCAGCTCCCAGGACCTACATTTCTTTGCAGCATCCCCCCCACCCCACCCCTCGGGATGCTGCTGTTATTTCCTGGTATTTGTGCAAGTTACTGTAATGCTTTTAATTTCCTTCTTATCAACTAACATTTGGCCCAGGTTCAGCATTTTTGGGTGTGTGGGGCAGAGGAAATGGAGAGTTCAGGGATTACAAGTGACTTGGTCTCCCAGTTTCAAGACAGTGTATATCATGCTGGGCCTGAGATATATGTAACCATGGATGGTTATAATAGAGGGGAAACATATTTTAAAACTGGTTTCAGAACATTTAAAGCATAGAGTAATCTGAAATATATAACATCCTGCCCCAAAAGAAGGCATTTGGAACCAGTTTCAGAATAAGACAACCATGGAAGGTAACTGATGTTTGAGGCCTGTTACCTGGTGTTCCCAGATGACAGAGAGAAAGCAGAGGTACCTAATAACTCTTCTGCTTTGACCTTTGCTGTTGTTGTTTGTTTTTGTTTTATTTTGTTTTGTTTTAGTCAAGGAGAAAGAGCTTCAAACTCTGCAGAGGTTCTCAACCTGTGGGTTGCGACCCTTTCACAGGGGTCTCCTAAGACCATCGGAAAACACATATATAATTACATATTGTTTTTGTGATTAATCACTATGCTTTAATTATGTTCAATTTATAACAATGAAATTGGGGGTCACCACAACATGAGGAACTGTATTAAAGGGTCGCAGCATCAGGAAGGTTGAGAACCACTGCTAGAGGTAGAACAAAGATGGCTAAAGAGATATGGAAATAGTGAGTGAACCTTTAGGGGATGAAATACTTTTATCTTTAGTCCAGATTTACCACACGGGGATCTTGGAGACATTATTAGTTATCTTCACAGATTGAAAGAACTGAAGACTTCTAAGAGATTAAAGATAATTTTCCAAAAGGGTTGATAGAAGAATTTATAAATTACCAATTAGTAACTTAAATCTCAAACGTTAGCAGATTTCAAACAGATTATGAAAATGTGTGACCACTTAGAAGAGAAGTAATGATTAATACAAGACAGTGTGGCTTCCAGAATCCAAGAACAAATCATGCTATACTAACGTGGGTTGAATTAATTAGACAAAGAGATCATTAGATTGAGGTACTTAGTTTATGTAAGCAAACCTGCCGGGGTCCAGCCCCAGCAGGTCCAGGGGTCCCCAAAGGTGTGGACGGAGTCGGCGAAGAAGGAATGGCACGGAGACAGAGTTCAGTTGATCAGCAGCCTAGCCAGGATCTCCAGCCAAGTTCTGGTCTGGATCTCCAGAGAAGTTCTGCCGTTTATTGTCTTGTTACATCCGTATTTATACCAGTTGATTTTAATCCTGTCAATTTCTATTGCAACGGTTAGGGCGTTTCTTATCTCCATATAAAGAAGTAACTGAAGGAGATTATCCTAAGTAAAGATTATGTAGCTTAAGCATGATTGTTCATAGTTAAAGTGATTAATTACCCGCCTGGCAGTTAAGAGGTTTTATTCCCTCCCTAACTTCAGGGGAAAATCCCTACCTGGGGAAACAACCTTTCTCAGAGAGGTGACCTTGGCACAAACCAAATTGTAAGCTTGTATGTAATGCCTCAGGGTTAAGAAGTCAAAACCGAGGACATCCAATCACAAACAGCCAACTAGGCTTTTCCAAATAGTGCAACCAAGTATGCCACAGCCAGTCATTTCCTTCTTGCTCTTCCCCACAAGAGTCTTGTCTCTAGTTGCTGTTGGAGCACTTTTGGTTTGACACTGCCCTATTCCAATGGATTTGTGCTTGAATAAACTGAAAATATTTAGTATGCTTCAATTTATCTTTCAACACTTATCCTTTCTTTTTAAAGTTCCTGGATTGGGGAATTTATGAGTGCTGAGTCTGAATTGTGTTTACAGAATGTCCTCTTATGGTCTTCTGGAGTAGTTGGAAAAGTATGGGCTTCATGGGAATGTTTAGCTTAATTCTTATTTGGGAAATTAATCCATTGCTGACTGGGTCAGTGTGTCTCCCTGTGGGAGGTTTCTTCTGATGTGTTGCAAATTTCCATCCTTGGGCTCCACACATTCATAAGTTTATCAGTGACTTGGGTAAGGACTAGAAAGTCTAGTTGGCAGTTCTATGGGAAATCCAAGTGGGGTGGTTAGTAAAGGGAAGGAGGTAGAGCACAGACTTTGGAATCATACAGACTAGGTATGAATGCAGATTCCAAGGCAAATTAATTTTAAAGATATTAGACCTCATTTACTTATCTTTAAAATACAAGTTTTCTGTATTACAAGACAGTAGATACTCATCAAATGTTAATTGATCTACTTCTTGGTTAAAAGACTAAAGAGAACTATTTTAAGCAACTGAAAATTGACCTATAATTAACAGGGTGATATTTATTATGTACAAGTGTAAAAATATAATTGTACATGAGAGAGAGAGAGATAATCTTAAGGGTTTGTTGACTGATTGTCAAGTAATAGCATAATATCACTGACAAAAATAGGCCTTATCCCAGGTAGCATTCCTGGTGACGTGGTTTAAGTACAAAGTACCATGTTCAGTGTGAGCACTTTATTTTGGAGAGAACATTGACAAAATGGCGTTCAGTTCAGTGTTGGATCCTGAAACCATATTTTTTGAAAAACAGGTGAAGAAATGGAATGTTTAACCTGGGACTAAGAAAATATCTTCCGATATTTATGATAAACCTGCATGAGGTTGAGAGAGTAGAGATGTTTTGCGTGGCTCCAATGGTGAGATGAGTGTGGCTCATTAGGAGTTAGTTATACAGGCACCTCCATCCTTGCAGGAAAGGTATATAAAAGCAAGGAAAACAGCTAATACCCTCAGAGTAAAGCATCTAGATCGAGATTTCTGATGGGTTCACTCAAGGGAGCATTTTGTCCCTGATTTGACTCAAAGGTCATCTGATCCACCCAGAATGTTGACTCTTTCATGCAAAGTGATGGGTGGAGGCCTAAAAAGACAAAGCGAAAGGAGTTCAAGAGTCAACAGTAACAGGTGGCATGATGGTATTTATGCCTGCTCACAAATGCTTGTTTGAACCTGTGGCCGAGTTCAGCCTGGGACTTGTTTTCACTACAAGCATGTTTTGCTGATTATCTGAGGCTACTTATATGTTTACCAAGAGAATTGGACAGCTGTGACTGTACCAATTGGTGTAAATCAGTTTATAGCACCTCTTCTTCCCCCATTTTCCTTCACGAACATCTTTAATTAGGAAAACACACTTTTCTTGCTTACTGTGGGAAGGGGAACTCTTTTCTGATTTATACAGAAACACTCCTTTTATTTAATGTATCCTGTGCACCCTCCATTCCCACCCCCCGAACTATTTTTACTTGTCAGTCTACTGGCTGTCATAATGATAGCCGCGATAGCATCAGCTTAGAGCACAGGTAAGCAGACAACACTGCTAGAATCAAGCCTGAGGTCTCTAAAGGTGCCGCAGTCTGGAGCTGTGTAGACTAGAAGCAGACATTTCCCCTTCTTGGCAGGTCTGAGAGCGCTCCGGTCTTGCAGAGGAATGCTGTGGACTGGTGTTTTCTGAGTGCTGCTAACTATCTAACTCAGTCATCCCACAACCATGTGAGAAATGTGTTATTATTCCCGTTTGGTAGGAAAGCGATCCAAGACTCAGACAGTCCCAAATCACTGATGAATCCGAGCACCGAGGCCTGGACCTCAGAACGTTTGTGCTTTCCATGCCCCACCGTGTTGCTCACAGTAATTGTTGGTGTTGATTATAACAACTTCTTGCTAATATTCAAAATGTAAGTTCTGTTGAATAAAATATGCTTCAGGAGACAAGGAAACACCTTTTTTTATGATTTAATACTGGTGGCTTAAAATAAAGGGGTTAAAATGGTAATTAAAAATAAAACATTATGAAATCTAGCTAACAAATGTATGCCTACAACCACCAATTCTATGAGTTTTGTTCAGAATGAACTTTTACTTATTTGACTATATAAATACAATCTATTAAAGCATTAACACACATGAAGCTGTCTATTATTGGGGTAAATATATGTGTTACAAAGGATCTCAAAAGACTGAAGAACCCAGAGGAATGACTTGTGTTAGGAAGGCCTGGTTAGGAAGGAGATACTAGGTAGCAATGAAGAAATAATTCACCCAAATGCATTTTAATTAACATGTTTAATGATAGGTAAAGATTTGATAACTCCAGGTGGTGAAACCCAGGTGTCACCTTTAAGTGAATTTGAAATCGATAAACTGTTCTGATGAACCACTGGTGCCGCAGGATTGAGCTGTGTGTGGTCTCTTATTGGCCTAACTCCGCGATTATGAAGACTAGAATGCAGAGCAATTTCTCCAATGTGAAGAAAGGGAATGTTGGGGTAGGCTGAATGGAATGCTGCCTATTCAAAGGAAAACAAGAGAGCTATTGAAAACTGCCATCATGCAAAAGCAGTAAACAATGTTTCTAGCCCACTAACTGGACCCCACACTCTCTTATTTAATAACATTGGGGAGGCCTGTGTTTCTAAAGCCTTTGCATGTGTTTATGGTCAAAGGTATGGTCGGCCAGATTATTTTAACTTTTGACCAAAAACCTGAATGTGAAAAAGTTGAAATTAATTTTTATAAATAGAAATCACTTTGCCAGTGACTAATGTGACATTTCTTGGTGATTAAGAAAACATACGTACAAAATGTTCTATATGAGTGCCCTCTTTAAGAGTTTTCACTTTGTGAATTTTCCCACAATGCAACAGCTTTCATTTGCATGAGGTTGGTGCCCACGGCTGGCTCACAGTACCAGTTTCCACCACTGTGAGCTTATGGCTCTTATATCGCTCATATTTCTTGCCTCAAATTACTGTTACCGATTTTAATAGAAGCCCTCCCTTTTGTGCTAGAATGACTCCCAAAACATATCCTGAGTATCACAAAATTAACCTTCAAACTGCCCTCAGAATGCAGAGGTTGAGCAATGCAGTTGCCTCCCTGTCTTTGGTGGCTTCTGTAATCTTTACAGAAGATTTTAAATTACTGTTAGGACAGTGTTTAAAGTCACCTAAAGTCTGACTATGCTTAGCATGTTTTATGAATGCGACCAATTTAATGATTGCCCTTACTTTCATACTAATAAAATGATTGCTATGTTTACATTAGGGTCTGTTACATGGGCCTTGTGCTTTCCACACACCAGGTGACTCATATAACCCTTTCAGGTGAATTTCATGTGCTTTTGGCATAGTCCCAGTTATTTTTTATTTTTTTTTTATTTTTATCTCTTCTGTTCACTTCCTAGCAGCAAACATCATCTCACCAGCACCTCCCATACTTACTGTCTTTGCACCTAGCCTCAATCTATGATTGTGAAACCCACAAAACCCAGCCAAGTTACAAAAGTCTCTTTAGACCAGGAAGCACTGCGATGGTTAAAACCAACCTGAGCAGGCATGACTGATGAACAGCACCTGTAAAATGTTCAGACACTAGTGCTTAATTTTTAAAGAGAAATCAGAAATTATGTGACATCTTCCAATTTTTTTAATTAATAAATCTTTATTGTTCAGATTATTACAGATGTTCCTCTGTTTTTCCCCCCCATAGCTCTCCTCCACCTGGTTCCCACCCCATACCCATGCCCTTACCTCCTGCCACTTGTCCTCATCCATAGGTGTAAG
>NW_006292573.1:1674561-1683731 GCF_000327345.1 Myotis davidii
AGCTGGTATCTGGCCAGGGTACCCTGGCTCCTGGATCTCCAAGTCAACCACTGTGTGAGTCCACCTAGCAGGAGCTACAGCAATATCAGCAGATTTCTCTTCTTTGTTTGGGGTTTGGAAGTTTTGGAGCTCTCTGGCCCAGCTGCAGTTTGTTAGGTTAGGCTGCAAAAGCTCAGGTGATTCCTTTGCGTTGCTGGGCACAGCTTGGATGGGGATGTAAATTGAGTGGGGCGGGTCTCAGAGAATCACCAGGGCGGAGCAAACAGCAATGGCTGTCGTCAGCTTCTCCGCAACTCCGTGTCTCTGCGCCCTGAGTCCCTTTGTGTCCCCGAGTCCTGTGCCCCCACAGCAACAATGATCCCTGCCAGCAGCTCTGCGAGAAAGCCACCCTCGCTTTCCGACCCGCTGCAAGACAGTCCAGTTTCTTCGTGTAGGAGTCTGGGACCCCAGAGTCTCGCTGTAAATGAGTTCAGTGCATTCAAGAGCTTGTATCCCCTTCTGATTGCAAAAAACCTCGCTCCCAGGTGCAGCCGCCTCGCACATGCCATTGTACCACATGCCTCTGCACCTCCTACCTGGTCTCAATGCGCTTTTTCCTTTCCTTCCAGTTGTAGAACTTCCATTCAGCCAGCTTTCCTGTGGTTCTGGATGATAGCTGCTTTGTCTTATAGTTGTAGTTTTAATGTTGTTGTGAGGGGGCAGCACGTACAGGTTTATATCTTATGCTGCCATCTTGGTTCCGCATCTTCCAATTTTTAAATACAGTGGGGCCTTGACTTACGAGTTTAATTTGTTCCATGATGGAGCTCGTAACTCAAATTACTCATATGTCAAATCATAAAGTGAACAAGTGAGACATGTGATGCTGGGCTGATGTTGTGGTGTTCACTGTGACATTCGCTGCGCCAACTAGCGGTGGGTTATCTGAAGCTGGCTCGTAACCCGAATTTTAGCTCGCAGCTCAAAGCAAAAAATCGGCCCAGAGATGGCTCATATCTCGAAAAGCTCGTTAGCCGGGACACTCGTAAGTCAAGGCCCCACTGTACTGGTAAAACAATGAAGTGTAGACTGCACCCAGAACATTGGTGGAATCAACCTCTTGTGCTCTAAAGCTCAATTGAGGAATTGACTTTTTGTAACTAAGACACAAATGAGTTCTGATGTTGCAGTGGAACTTCTCCAGTTCTTTATTTGCTGTGGGAATCTGTAGAGGAAGCAGTAAGGTACACCCAGCTCCAGCCTTTCCCTCCTGGGCTCCCTCAGGGAGAGAGAGGCTTTTACTAACAATAGGGACCTGAGGTTTCTGGCCTCCTGCTGAGTTGCCAGCCACCTCTGACAGTTTTACTTCCCTGGTTTGCTGGGTCCCAGGGTTTCAAAGCCTTGTTGCAGCCACCTTGGAGTCCGGTCTGTACAGCTGCTCAGGTTTGGCTCACTGTTGCTGCTGCTAAATATTCTCCTTGCACTTTCTGTAGTTATTGCTGCCCTCCTCTTCCACTCTGCTCTCTGCTCATTGAAGTGGCTTTTTTTTTCTCTTTCTCCTGTCCATGCTTCTATTCCCCTCTCCCAGTAAGACGTTTTTATTTACCCTGTATGATACTATAATTTTGGCAGAAAATTACTAGCTTTTGAGCAGTGTGATCAGAAAGAGAGGCACGCCCAGGAAAGAAACCTTGCCTCCTGGCTCTTCATAGCTCTTAAGAACAGTTCCTCCTCTTCTCCCCCAGGTCTGCTCTTCTTCCTGCATTCCCAGTTCTAGAGGACGGTCAGCATGAGCTCTCTGGCCCCAGGTCTGAATGTTGTTGTCCTGTCTCTGCCTTTTCCTCCTGCACAGTCTGCTGCCCTCCACTCTGTCCTCAGGGCTCTGCCTCTGGGACGGTCCTCAGCACACTTCCTACTTGGATGGCTGCCCTCTGTGTGGTCTGCACGCTTACTCCCTTTGAGCCAGTTTGTGGGAAAACCTCATTTATGATCAGGGCATGTGTTTATTTAAAAAAAAAAATCAACCTATCTCTTTTGTGTCCACAATAAAACGAAAAGTCCTTGTAGCAACCAAGGGTCATCCCCTGCCTGCCTGTCCTGCCATTTTCCTGAAATGTGATTTGTTATGGCCGTCGTCAGTTATTAGTCATTCTCACGGACTGCTGTGTATTTGCCTGTGATCCTTCTCTGTTTGGCCAGCTACATGTCATGCTTCAAATCTCAGGTGAGATGCCACTTTCTCCAGGTGGCTTCCGATGGGGCTAGGAAGCCCTCATTTTGCTTCCTTGGCACCTGCATTTAGCTTTATCATAGTGCAGGCACTGCCTGATTCTCCAGCTCTCACTAGACTGAGCTCCTAGAAAACAGGAAATATCTTTTATCCCAGAATTTTCAGAGTGATGTTTATCTGTATGTCCAGGTACTGTACTGGAACCTAAAAAAGATGTAACAGCTAGCAGACTTCAGTTACGCATTCCCTTAGGGCAGGGGTGGGGAACGTCTGGCCCTAGGGCCTTATGAGGGTGGGGAAATCATTTGGGCTGACCCTGCCAATGCAACCACAGGCAGGACTCAAAATTTAATAAATCTGGGAGCTTTTTTCATAGCAACATGAATTCATATGAAGTGCATTATATTAAGCAAATGATGTTATAAATATCCAAATGGCGGTTGGCAGAAAAAAATTCCCTACCCCTGCCTTAGGGTATGGGGCTGTTCTAATTTAGTAGCAATATAGCTTGTTAACTCTGCTGATCTTTATTTACTTACTTTAAAATATACTTTTATTGATTTCAGAAAGGAAGGGAGAGGGAGAGGGAAACATCAATGATGACAGTTCTGTACAGCTGTCTTCCTACAAGTCTTCTGAGGATATATTTATTGACTTGAGACACACACACACACACACACACACACACACACACACACACACCCCAATGTGACAGAGAAACTTTGTATGGATCTGTTGCCTTCCATATGCTCCCCAGCAGGGATCAAGCCGGCAACCTTGGCATGTGCCCTGACTGGGAATTGAGCCGTGACCTCCCAGTTCATAGGTCAACATTCAACCACTGCACCTCACACACACTCTGCTGATCTTTATTAAGAATTATATACAATTGTGTCTCTAGGCCATATCTGAAAATTATTTTGTAATACAGTTAGTATGCTGTGTGATAAATGACTTTTAGTCTTACCTACACAGACAAGTAAATCTAAAGTTAAAAACATGAAATTTATATGATATAAGAATGCTATGGTGTGAATGTTTGTGTTTCCCCAAAATTCAGATGCTGAAATCCTAATTCCCAATGTGATGGTATTAGGAGGTGCCTAAGTGCTAAGGTGGAACGCTCATGAATGGGATTAGTGCTCTTGTGAAAGAGATCCTACAGTGCTCCTGGGCCCCTTTCTACCCTGTAAGGAAACAGTGAGGAGTATACAGGCAGAAGAGGGCCCTGGTCTTGAACTTTCAGCCTTCAGAACTGGGAGAAATAAATTTCTATTGTTTATAAGTCGCCCAGCCCAAATGGACTCAGACAAAAGGACTTCAAACTCAAATAGTCTATTCTACCAGAGAGCATTCATGTTAAAGAGACATAGAAATTGGTGCTTGGTCACTCCATCCTTTTTATAAACTTCACGAACAGCTGACTCAAAGGGCAGTGGTCCCTGATGATGAGTCCCGAGCCTGTCGGACATTTTCTGTAATGCCACATCTCCCGGTCTGGGGCTAGCCTTGTGGTTTTGCCACTAGGCAGGCTCACCGACCTTTGTCTGCAGGCCCCGAAGCTTTCCCGTTATGTGGTAAAGACTGCAGTGAGGCTCAGGAGGGACCGCTGGCACAGTTCCTGAAGTGACATGAGGACTCAGTTGGTCCTATTTCCACCAAGGAGAGAATCTGACAGGCATTGGCGAGTTTGGTTGGGAGTTTTGTCTGGCTTTATTTTAAAGTAATATTCCAAAGAACTATCTACGATATTCGTGTTGTTGTTTTTTTAAACGTTGCTTTTATTTTTGAAAGCTTACTTGGTAAACGATGAACCACCACATGCATATTTTCAAATCTGAGAAAGAGAGTCTAAAAACCTTGAATATACCTTCATCACAGAGTAAATTTTGATTTAAAACCAGAAAGTCTCTATACATAGTACAGAGAAGGAACACTTCAAACAGACTTTGGCAGCATGTGTCATTGTTTCTAAATGCAAAGTTTTTAAACATAGCTGGGTACAACAGTTTGTTACAGTTAAAATTCCGTTTGTGTCACTTTTAGAAATCTAAACATTGTTTCTCTGTCATATGTCTTTGAAATGATATCATACGTTCTGGAAACTCAGTGGGGGTATGGAGAGTGCCAGAACTTACTAGAGGGAAAATGCATATGTATATCATTATAGATACAGATATAACTATATATACATATATTTTTCCTATTTCTCACTAGGTTTATGAGAGACTGATGTCACAATTGTAGGTTAACTGCAAATTAAGTGTTAAATGTGTGTGATAATTGGTAAATCTCTGCTTTATCTGCAAATCTATGACGCTGGGCAGTGTGGGGCTATGCTGATTAGGTGAGGAGCTAAAGAGAAAGCTAGTTCTTTAGGGATCCAGAGAAAACCGAGGTCTGAAAGTGAGATCAAGACCACTGCTTAAGTGGGCTGTCTGTCTCAGCACACTTGAGAGCAAGCAGAAGATGGGGGCTCAGGATATATCGAGACAAAGGCCATCTAGCAACAGTTTCCCTCAGACAGCCTTTTAGGGGGCAGGAGGTCGGTAATCCACAAAGAACACAGGAGGACCCAATTTGACAGGTCGAGTTGTCAAGATTACATTTTTAGGAATCATGTGATTACAAAGGTCAGAAACTAGATGAAAAAATTTTCTTGAGGAACTCTTTTTAGGAATTACTAAACTATAGTAATTGATCAGGGGTAGATTTGATTTTATCCAGGACTCAACAGGATCAAAGGTTCATGGGCTGGCTTTGTTGACTCCGCATTGGGCTCCATCCTACACAGTGCATCCCTAAAGTCCAGTCTCTCCCCTTATGATTTCAAGCATCATCTCCTTATACAACGAGGCATGCAATGAAGAGCTTTTTTTCCCCAACCCTTCACACAAGAGTTCTGCGTTTATGTTGTCTAAGTCAATTAAGGTAATAGGTCCAGTCCCCGAGCAACTCACTATGGCAAAGGAAACAGATTTTCCTGATTGGCGGGTTTAAGATACATGTCCCACCTCTGGAGATGGGGGCAGAGTCACTTCACCAAAATGGAATGTTTGATTTATAAACTTAAATAAAATGAATCCATTTTCTTGAGGAGATTAAAAAGCTCAAATTGGCACAAGATGCAATGAAGGGTTGGAATTAATTAACTATTAAAAGACATAATGTAGGCTCAGATAGCTTCAGAAGTCTGTTGTAATAAACTTCTAAGGAACTCTTAATTCCTGTTAAAAGTTGTTTCACAGAATTGAGCAGCTGCTGTCCAACTCATTTAACAAGGCTAGTGTAATCCTAATTCTAAAGCTCACTTAGGAAAATGGGGGAAAAGGTCATTACAGGCCTGTTTCTGATGTGACATAGATGCCACAATTCAAAGTTAAGCATTATTAGCTAAGCAGCTTCTCTGGTGTATTACAAATAGTGCATCATGATCAGTTAGGGTTTGATATTTGATACGCAATAAAATAGTTTGATATTAAAAAGGACATGTCAGAATAATTCATACACTGTTAGATCAAAGGAGGAAACAATCAAATGAGCATCTTAATTGATCCCAAGAAAGCACTTGGTAAGGTTCAATACCCGTTTATGAAAAATATATCTTAGGATAAAAGGATTATTAGAAGAGTATGTTTTTAATTTGGTACATGTTATATGCAAAAAAAACCTATAGAAATTATATTTCATGGGAAAATATATATTTTGGAACATGAAATAAGTAATAGGTAAACACTTTAAAATAAAGAAAAAATAAATGGTAGAAGTGGAATGAAAGAGAGAAAGCTTTCATTATTTGCAGCTGAAATAATCTATCTTAAAAGAAAAAACCCAAATAATTAACAGGCAGAGTTAAGCAAGGTCCTGCATATAAGATCAAGCACCATAAATCAATATTTTTCTATACCAGGAATAACCAACTAGAAATTATAATAAAAACAACACAAAGTATTAAATATCTATTATCTAACATAATTAAGTTTAGACAAGACTGCCATGGGAATGTTAAAACTCTAATAAAAAAAAGCATAATCAATGATGTCTAGAAGAAAAGACAGCTTATGCTTTTGGGATGATATAATTTAATATAAAGATGTCTAATCTCCCTAAATTAACCTTAATCACAATTTCAGTTGGATAAAATAATACTTATTATATTAGAAACATTTTATGGAAGAATAAAATTCCAGAAGTAAGGAAAGCAGAGGGATTTAGCCATCAAATAATAAAACATAATACCAAGTCATAGTAAATTTAAAAAAAATGGTATAAGAACAGACAAGTACACTAGAGAAATTGAGTGAAGAGATCAGAAATAAACTGGTATCTATGGAAGAATTTTATGTATGATAAAGACTTACACCCCAAGTCAATTTGGAACGTGGATTGATTGGTAGATAATGTTGCAAAAATTGGCTTGGAAAATATTAAACTGGTGCCATGTACAAAGTTGTATTCCAAGTAGATGATATACTTAAGTATGAAAGCTAAAAGTAAATCGCATCACAGAAAATTTAGGAGACTTGTAATGGTGAGAGGGAAGAAGGCCATCTTAAAACAAATCACAAATTTGAAAACTGGTGAATTTGATGACATCACTTATTAGGATTTCTGCTCATTAGAAGACACACTATGTAAAACATTAATAACACATGACTAAATGGGTGAAGATATTTGAAATATCTGAAACCCAACAAGGAACCGATACATACAATACAAGGAGTTTTTAAAAAATCAACTAGAGAAAGCAACACCAATAGAAAAATAGGCAAAAAACATGAAGAGCTAACTTACAGAGGAAGAAACCCTGTAGGCCACTACCTCAAATTATTTTGTATTAGACAATGCAAACTAAGGAATTACGGGATGTCATCTTTCACATATTAAAATGCAAGACATTTGAAGTTGGATAATGCCAAGTGTTGATGAGGACTTGTGTATTCAGGAAGCCTCAGGCACTGCTGGTGAGAGTGTAGACTGGTGCAGCCCTCCTAACGAGCAGTCTGGCACTATTTAATAAAATTAAAACATAAATATTGTAATTTAGCACTTTGAGGGTACATAAAGCCTCCAAAAACTTCTTATAAATACGTGATGGGGCATGTGTCGGGATATACCTTGCAGCGTTGTTTGTGGGGCAGTATGTTGGTAGAGACTGCATATCATCACTAGAAAAGTGGGTAAGTAGAATACGATGGACGCCGAGAAATATTATGCTGCAGGTAGAAACTCTGGATTTGTTGTGCACATGGCAGCATTGGTACATCTCAAACGCAAAAAGGAACAAAGTGATATGTTGCATAAATAGTGTTTATGTGAATAAGAATATATGCATTCACATGCAAACACAATTTTGGAATACATTTGGATGGCTTTCCCTGGGGTAGGGAGAGGATCTGAGTTGTAGGAATACAGGGGAGAGAAAGGCATTAGCCAATGGTAGCAGGAAGCAGAACTGTCATTCCCAGTGAAGGAAGAATCAATCCTGCCTGGCAAAAATGGCAAGTGTACTGTTTCAATGTTCAAGAGGCAGAACATCAAAAGTAGACTCTGATAGACAGTATGTAAGAATACTCAGTGCACACCTGCCTAAGGCACAGACTGCTGTCTTTATTTATAGTTATCATCAAATTGAGAGCCATTCAAGACTTGGGCCCCCAAGATGTGGAGGAAATCACTAGCTTCTTAAGTTTAAAAGGAAGGTTTGGCAAGCCTTTGTAGAGTGGGTTCTGAAATGCTCATAATGGCACAGTGAGCCTGAAACTAATTACATTATATGCAGAAGTCTCTTGCTAGCTCTGGTAAAATTACCTTCCTTACGGTTCTTTCTGTCTCTTTTTTTCTCTTCCTATGTCTATAATATGCCTTTTACTGTCATTCACATTTCTTGGCTCTGTCCTTTCACAATTGTTTTTCCCCCCATCATATCAGGTTTCATTTCCCACTCATTTCCTGCCTCTTCTCTCTCTATTTTTTTTAAATGTATTGTCTGATTATTTCTTTATGTTTCCTGTTTTAAATGTCACTCAGCCTCTGTCCCCATTTCTTTCTGCTACCAGGTAAGAGATTGATTTTCCTCACCCTGCAGATCTATCCTCCACACCTCCACTCTCTGTTCCTAATATGACTTTGGAAAAAGCCAAAATGGTAGGAGGGAATAAACTACTAATCTCATCATGTTTTGGCCTTTGACCTTAATTAAGGTGGTTCCTCACATGGATCCTCAAAAATGAGGCCCACATAAGAAATTGTTACCTGATTCCATTTTGAAATTGGTATATGTAAACATTTTGGAGGGCATGGATAGAAGAAAAAATAATTGCCTGTTGACTCCTGGGAGGAATGCCAATAAAAAGTCCTAGTGTTTGGAAATCTACCTTCCCACCCTACCTCCAACCATTATTTCAGCTTTTTCTGGAGATTTATAAGGAAGTTACAGCCTCTCTCACTGATTGTCATCCTTTTCCTACAGAGCTGAATAGCATTCTCTTGAGGAAAATACTTTATTATCTTTTTTATGAGGGAGGACTGGAAAAATGTCAAATGATGAGTGAATATGCTTCTGACATCACTGTTGGTTTACACTTTGTTTAAGTGAACAAGAAGATTAAAGTGAAACAGTGAAGATGGATGACAGAACTTCTCATACTCATCAGTGATACGAATGAGTTCTTGTCTGAACTGAACAATAGTTTTGAATACTAGACGAACATTCCCTTTATGTGCACACGTGCACGTGTGTGTAGCTCACACGGCAGTGGCAGATTTCAGAGGCAGCAAGAGAGGACAAATCCTAATCTACACAGCTTTTCTAGCCTCTGCTTGAATCATGTTTGCTTATATCTTATTGGCCAAAGCAAGACACATGGCCAATCTCAAAATCAGAGTGGGCAGACACTAAAAATTACAGGGCAACCATATAGATTGGATACAGGGATGAATAAAATGCCAGTGAGGTGAA
>NW_006292573.1:1685206-1686002 GCF_000327345.1 Myotis davidii
TCAGCCACTTGTTTTATTTTCTCTAAAGCATTTTTCCACATGATAGGAGAAAAATAAATATTGGATTTGTGTTTAAATAAGGGTTTAGAACTATAAGGTTTCATCTGCCAGTCACTGATATATACAATCTCCTTGTATTACTTAATAACTAATTATAGTAACATTAATTGTTGTGCTTTACTGTAGACCAGGCTCTGTTCTAACGATGTTAGCCATATGATATTTTTGCACATAGATATGGAAGGTGACAGCAAGCATGGTCAGTGGTAACCATTACGTCAGTAGGTGAGCTAAGTGTCCCTGACCTGTTCAGTCAGACCTCAGGCATGTTCTTGCCATGATGCCATCTTGGTGCTGGTGACTATATTGTGTTAGAGGAAGCACTCTAAAAGTGTTGGTAGGAAATGGTTGCTGGAAGAGTGACTCTACATTTCATCCCCAACATAGACACATATACATACATTCCTACAGATGTATCTGGCATACATTCCAACATGAAAAGGTGATAGAATTCTGTCCTGGAAGGCAGGATACAACCCATAGCTTGATTCTTGCTCATCTCTATAACTGTCTGCTTGCCACCCGCCTTTTCACTCCTTCTTTCCTGTGTGTTTGAAGGATGGAACTATAGTTTGGCACATGGCAGACGGTAGTGCACCTTGGCAGACTGGAGAGTGGAAGAGGAGATAGCATATTACTTCTAAGAGAACAGCAGAACTATATTCTTCTGTTACACAGTGGCTTTTCTACCCTCCTTACTTACGAAGGGATTACACATATGTAGTGGGAAATGTGT
>NW_006292573.1:1686266-1689887 GCF_000327345.1 Myotis davidii
AAAGATGTGCAGGAAAGGTGCGGGCCTACGTGACATAGATTTCTATCAGATTTTCGTCTTGATATTTGTCGCAAGTTTTGGTTCATTTTTGGCTCTTCCCACTCCTATGTTCAGTGGTGACGTGGATTAAATTTTCTCTGTCCTTTAATGTTGTTTCAGTAGAATTTGTGGAAATGAATTGTTAATGTTTGCGCTTCATTTGTCATCTTGAGCCAGAAGGCTTCGTCGCTTAAGTGTTGAGAAAAGACTTCCCACCATTAGAGAAAAACTCTCTTTTTTCTTTGTGATTTATTTATTTAACTATTTTTTTTATTAATTCCTTGGTACTTTAGTTGTAGAAATTTATTTCCCCCAATATTTTGAAATCCAAAATCAGAGAAAATTATATGTAGTCAATAAATTGTAACTGTGACTTTAATTCTTAATATAATCAAAATATTTTCCATAGATGTTTTCTATTGGAAACAACTGCAAAATTATCTACCCAGGTTACACAGTGTCCATAGATATATTATATTATATGCAGTATTTGGAGTAGTTTTATATGTGCATTTAGAAAGACATATTTTTTATTGTAATTCTTTGAGGCGGCTTACATTGAAATTTTTTACAGTATATTGGCACTAGGACTTTCTAACTAAAATGAGAAAATTATTCCAGAAAAGTAGTGAAACAAAATCATAAGATCCTAAAGTATGTCAATCCACGAGGTAATGAAAAATATCAATAATAGTTAGCTATGAGTAATACTTGTTTACATTCCAGTAATGTTCTTCAAATCAATAAAGTGAATCATTTCATAACTAAGAAAGGAAATTGTATTCTAAAATAGGTGTCAAAATAACCTGCTTTTAATAGTTCTGAGGTTAATGGAAATCTGCTCAGTGAATAATGAGGAGAATTAGGAATGGATGATGAAGATATGCTGGCTATTTGTGGAGCATTCAGTCAATGACTGTTTATTGACTATCTGCTCTGAGCCTGGCCTTGTCCTGGCTACTGGGATAGCATTGAATCAAACACACAGTTTCTGCGCAAATGAACTCACATTTTAGTGATTAGATATGTACTGTACACATGAGATTAAAAAATATATATATAAAGATACTGCAGAGACCTGAATCAGGTGCAGGTGGATTAGTGGATTAATAGGTGGAAGAGCATTCCAGTCAAAGGGAACAGCAAAAACAAAGACCATGAGTCCTGCTGCGCTTGGCAATTGAAGCTTCTGGAGAACTGAGGGGAGGGTGGAAGTTGGTAAGTAAGGGAGTTGAAGTGAGACAGAATCTCATGATTTTGTGAATGGGCATATTCAGTTTTCTTTGCTTCATATAAAGTTTTCTAGAGGTGGTAAGGTCAGGATACTTTGATAAGGCAGCTGTGTCATAGAAAATGAGAATTAGGCCCTCAGAGACCTGGGGTTTCTGTATTGGGGACACACGCTTCTCCAGTGTGAGCAGTCTGCCAAAGTCACCGTAAACATTTCAGTGTTCAAATGTGTCTGGGCTGTAACCTCTGCAGGGAAAGGAAATCCTGATTTCTAAAAATAAAAACTGTTTTTATTTTAAGAATCAAAGGGGAACAGACCGTCCCAGCCTATACAGGTCATTGACATGTTTTAATTGTGGAATTAGACATGAAGAGAGATAATTTCTTTAAACTCATAGACAGCTAGATGCCAGAGTCTTAAAATGTCTTCAGAGAGATTCTAAAACCTTCATTGAGAAATTATGAATTTCTTTATAGGGCTGCTTGGGTTGGTTTTGTTAAATAAAATGATATATAATATATTAGTTAACTAACTCCTCTGTTATTTTTGTGAGGTAAATTAGCTTGCTTTATTGTGACTATTGTATTCATGCACTCAACACTATATATTGAGCACATGCTATGTACCAGAGACTATTTGAGGCTCTTCAGTTATAATAGTGAATATGATGGGGAAAGTCTCTGCTCTAATGGAGCTTTTTGTCTAGTTGGCAGACAGATAATAATTTAAGAAAATAAAGATAGATATGTAACTTCCGGTAGTGATGGATATCGAGAAAAGGAGTTTTCCAGTGGGAGGAGAACAGGTGCAAAGAACTGTCTATGCTTTATTTGAATAGTTATGGGCCAGAGTAGAGGAAGAAAGGTAGAAGATGAGGGCAGAGGTGATGCCTGGAGTAAGAACCTCATGGGCTCTGGTGATGACTGTGAGATGTTTCTATGTGTAAAGGGAAGCTATTGGAGGGTTTTGACCTGATAAATTTTTTCAAAGGATGACTCCAATTCTTGTGTGTAGAGTAGATTGTGGGGACAAGAATAGCAGCAGGTGGCTTGAGAAGTTATTGGGAATTGGTTGAGAGATGGTGTCTTAGACTAGGGACATAACTGCAGATGGTCACAAATTTAGATATGGAATATATTGTAATTATATTGTCGAGCTAACAGGATTTGTTGATGGATTACATATGAAATGGGAGGGAAGGAAAATTCAGATTGCAAAGTTTTGGACTTGAACAACTGAATGTTGGTGCCATTTCTTGATATGGGGAGCTGTGAAGAGGAGCAGTGAGGGGCTGGTATTAGGAGTTCAGTTGTGAGCATGTTACTGTGACTACCTCACAGATATATCTGTGCAGAGTTGTTGAATATATTTAGATAGTTGGGTTTGTGTTTCGGGAGAAAGCTCAATGATAGAGGGAGACATTGTGTCATTGAGTATATATGGTATTTAAAGCCAGGTGACTGGATGACATCCTCTAAGACAGTGGTCGGCAAACTGTGGCTCGCGAGCTACATGCAGCTCTTTGGCCCCTTGAGTGTGGCTCTTCCACAAAATACATGTGGGCACACATGTACAATGTGATTGAAACTTTGTGGCCCATGTGTAGAAGTTGGTATTTTGTGGATTATACTAGGTGTACCAATTAATAATGCGGATTTTTTTCACTAGATGGAGTTTACACATATGTTGATATAAATGCGATTTGATATGCATGCTATTTGTTGTATTGACAACACGCTTCAAAACTTCGTATGTCAAATTTTCTGAAGGTGTTAACATAGATATTTTTACACTTAGAAATGTCGAATTTCGTGCCAAAAAAAAAGAGCATTTGCGGGAAGTTTTAATTCATTACTTTAGTTTGAAGAAAAGTGCTAGCGATGGACATTACTTTGAATAAAGCACTTTTGATGTTTCTCTTGAAATTATCTTGTTTTCTTTGATTACAAAATCCGAATTATTAACCGGTCAATAATTAAGCCACATTACTAACCGGTTAATGATTAATCTGCAATACTAACCGGTTAGTAATCCGCATTATTAACCGGTTAGTAATTAATCCGCATTGTTAACCGGTTACTGATTAATGCAGATTAATCATTAACCGGGACACCTAGAAAGGACAGGGGACTCTTTCTTAATCACTCTACTGCCATCTGCTGGCAATTTGCTATAACAAACCTCCAGCCTGGTGGGCTGTCCTCTAACTCTCCCCTTCTGCTGCCTTTTCTCCAGGGTCCTCTATGGGAACAAGATCACAGACCTCCCCCGGGGCGTGTTTGGCGGCCTGTACAACCTGCAGCTCCTGTAAGGACCCATCGGATGGTGGCTTGGGTGGGGCCCTGGGAGGG
>NW_006292573.1:1690209-1713294 GCF_000327345.1 Myotis davidii
TTGATGTTTCTCTTGAAGTTATCATGTTTTCTTTGGTTACAAAATCTGCCATTATTAACTGGTACATCTAGTACATCGAGAAAATAAACTTTGTAAAGAATGAGCCCTGAATACTGCAGCATCTAAGAGATTGGAAAGAAGAGGCAGATTCAGTAAGTATGATTGAAAAGTTACAGCCTGTCAAATAGGAGGAAAACCAAGTGTTTGGTGAAAGGAGTGTGTTCAGCTGGCACAAATGCTGCTGAGCTGTTGCCCATAAGGACTGGCAATCACCCATAGAACCTGGCAATGTGAGGGTCATTGGCAGTCTTGGCTTGAGAGGAGAGGTTGGGCAGATAGCTCCCTGGAGTCATTACAAATGAGGGAGTATGCAGTGAACACAGGCAGCTGCTGCTTGTAAGGAGAATTCCTATAAATGGGGCAAGAGAAATGGGGTGGAATTGGGAGCACAATATATCTTGAATGTTTTGCTGGCAACCTGAATTTTGATTGTTGCGTTTGAAGTTTTGTGAAACACATGTTCTGATTCTTAACATGTTTCAGTTTCTATGAATTTGATTTTCTATGAGTATAGAGTGAGATATCAAATTTCTTTTTAGTTCTCATTTTCTTGGTTCTCTATGTTCAACAAACTGTAGTTTATTTTCAGTGCTGATATAATCAGTATGGGTCACGATATGCATAGTGAGGTTAAAATATCCTGTTTGACTCAAACATTTTAGTTTTAATTTTTATATGCACCTATTCCCTCCCTGTGAAAAGCAGTGCAAATTAGTGCAATGAACGGATCTAGGTGAATTGACATAGTCACAGGCCGCCCTTTTATAAACTCCCAGTTGCTTCAAGGACACAACAGAGAGTTGTGACAACTTGCAGTTGCTAGGCTGTCCACATGGCCCAGATTTCTCAGATATCACTGTGTAAACCAGATTCCTCTCAAGAGGATTTTGTTCTGCTCTTTTTTAAAAAAGTAAATAGAAACTTCTCTCAAAATGTTTCACTTACAGCATTTTCCATACTGGCTTCTTCTAATTTCACTGTCTTGTTATTATAAGCAAATTGGATCATAGAAATACAAAAACTAAGAGTACATTTTACTTTCCAATTTTATTATAGAAATTTAATGGAAATCTTTGCAATCCTTTGAGGGTGGGGTGTGTCACGCTGACTGCCCTTTGTCTTAATGACCTCAGCCAATTTTTCTGTTGCTGTCCATTTTACTGTCAACCAGCCTTCCATGGACCATCTCACTGTCACTATCCTTTTAATGACTTGCCTGTTTAGTAGGAACTAAGATAGCTAGGGAATAGCTGCTGAAAAACTCATTAAGTCACTTACCTTTTTTTTCCTTCCTTTTTTCAAAGTTCAAAATCGGCAAGCCTGGGACCAGGGCTTCCTGGCAAAGAAAAGTGCTCAGGGATTTTCGTTCTGAATCACTGTTTGCTGGACATTTGGCCACTTTTCCTGTGTTTCCTTATCTTATGAGAAGCAGAGCTGAAGGAAAGGTCAGGGGTGCAATTTAGGAGACAGGCTGCTCCTATTGCTCCGGCTTGACCTAGCACTGAGACCTTGGACGGATTCCTTAGTAAGTCTGGGCAGCAATCCACTCATCTCTAACATGGGGAGAGAAAATAAATAATCTCATAGTTTTTCTTCTCCAAAGTTGATACTTCTTAATTTTTGGTGAAACCCTTTTAGTTGCTGTCATAGTCTTAATTTATTTAGTGCATGCATCCATTTTCATTAATTCACTAAAAGCAATGAACAAGCATGTAGCCTTAGAAGAAATGTAAACAGTCTACTGTCTGTGATGATGACAGTTTTATTCAGACTGAGACAAAGAGTGTGCAGTACATTTTCCATTTCCAAGCTGCACACCTACACACCTAACTACTGTTGTGTGAATAATGTCAGAGTGCCTACTACAACGCCTAATAGCTATCCGTGACTAGTAATCTGCCAAGGGTAATATGTTTTTATACCACAGTAGTGAGGCTCTCGTTGACTACTACCACCTATAATTGCTTGATGTGAACATTTATTTCAAAACTTCAAAATTATATACAACAAAATAATGATTCAAAATACCTTCTGGAAGTCTATACACAGAAGTTGCTGCATTAGAGTTATGATGTAGACAATAATTTTTATTGCTTTGTCTTTTTAATAGATCACTTATTATTCAGATTAAATACAAGAAGAAGGGTTTGTGTGTTTTTGTTTTTGTTTTTGCAACAATTAAGCATCACACTGAATAAGATCTGCAGCCTCCAAGATAGGCCAATAATTTACTAGAGAATTCTTTAGCAATATCTTACATAAAACATCAATATATTTATATGTCCAAGGGAGAAAAATTTTTAGACTAGCTTTATTTCCCAAAGGAATTGCAAGTTTAGGTTACATGCATGTTTTTATGTCTTGGAGTATTTCATGACCAAAATCTATCACTTCCCACTTAATCCATACTTTAATTCCAAAAGATGCCAAGCAGATCTCTCTTTGAAATATTTTTCTTCCTTCTTCAGATGTATTTTCCTTTTAATTGTTCTTTGCTGTAATACAAATACAGGGTGAGGCTAAAATTATGAATGAAAATGATTGTTTAAACAGTGGGATTTTGAACTTGTGGCAAAAGAGAGCAGCTAAAAATCAGAGATCTAAGCAGAAAAGAGAGTCCCTTAGTCCGATTCTAGATCTGCCTCTATGAAAGCAAGAGTGGAATAAATTAAAGTCCTGCCTGGAATGAGGAAAGGAAGTTTTTGTCAGTAAAGTGGAGAGAGGAGGATAAACTAAGGACTCTTGTGTTTCCAGATTTGGACCTTGAAGAATTCTGAAGCTGATAGACCCCCAGGTATTAGGCCTCCCTTTTCAAAGGAAGCATTGGATTGGGGGAGCAGAGTCATGTGATTGCAGGTGCTGGTATGAAAGACTTGCAGAGGGAGCAAGGCGAGGAGTGTGATTGCTAACCAGGTTTATCTGCACTTGGACACCATGTCTTTGGCCCAGAAGATGCAAAGTAAAATGGAGAATGCTTATGTTCCTGGTTCTGCAGTGAACAATTTTGCTGTTTTTCATGGCTTCGGAAATGTATAATGGATCTTCTCTCAACGCTGTAAAACTATCATTTAGTCTTCATCATTCCAGAAACTGGAAATTTTCAAAAGCTTTAAAAAGTACTTCATAAGAATAGGTATTACAGATTTATTTTCATGAATCACATCTTTTGGACTGAGTAATCAATGATTCTACCAAGAATTTATAATAAAATTTGCTACTAGGAAGATAGCAAAGCCTTACCTTTGATAGTGGTTCTTAGTTATTGTGGTAGAACAGCATTCATTCACTTTCTACCCAGCTTGGTGGGGGTTTGGAGTTGGGGAGGGGCATGGGTGGGTGGGTGCCGGGTAGACAGGGAGGGAGGAAAAAAAGAATAGTTTTTAACATTTTTTTTCAGGTTTCTGATTCCTAAGATTACATTTAGAAACTAGCCACAGAGTTATGTGGTCATAGTATGAAATTCTTTTCATGTGTCTCCTTTTGAGGATGTGAAATCATTGAGGAAAAGCCCTGCATCCAATTTAAACACATTTCAGAAATATACCTCCAAATAATAGATTGTTCAGTTTTCCCCTTTTCATGTACACTTTGTAACTTGTATTTCTAAGTCAGTGGTTCTCAACCTTGGCTGCACACTAGAATCACCTGGGAATCTTTCTGTTTGTTTGTTTGTTTTTTCTTTATTTTTTTTATTTGTGTTTTTTTGTTTGTTTTTTTTTTTGGGGGGGAATCTTTTTAAAATCCTGATTTCTGGGCCTCATCCTCCAGAAATTCTGTTTCTTTGTTATGGGGTGGGGCCCCAGAAATCAGGATTTTAAAAAGATTCTGTTCTAATGAAAATTTTAGTATTGGTGGGCTGGCTCACAATGTGTCCTTGTCTCTTACTCCTGGAACAACACTTGGGGAGTATTTTGGTCAAGCTGGGAAGTGCCAGCACTTGGTAATTTGGTTGCTCATTGAAAGTGTCCAGGCGTCACTTGTGGAAGGAGAGGTCTTGGGGAAAGACTCAGAATCACCTTCAATGAGAAGAGTGCCGTATCCACCTGCCAGCGTGTCCTGTCATTGAGCAGAATAACTTAGTGTCAGGACTCTGATCCTGATTGTCTTTTAGCACATGCAAACTGGAAGTGTTCTTTTATTTCCTAATCAGGCCATGTCTCTCTCTTCCCCTCTCTCTTTTTACTTAACTGAGTCATGGACTGATTTGTTTCTGGTATTGCTTGCTCCTTGCCCTGTGATTGGCCTCAACTATGGAAAAGCACACGTTGGCCAGGTCATATTTCAGCTACTCATTAAAACGTGTATTTATTCTACTCTGGAGTACATTATCTGACCAGCCACGAATTTATAGTGAAATGTAACAGTAAATTGTGCTCTGTGGTCAAAAAATGCCAAATGATACACACAGCAGCTTAGAGGTTTCCAGCCTAGGGTAGAATTAAAGAGCTTAGACCAGTGCCGGGATTGTTGGCCATATTTTCACAGTGGCCAGTTTTGTTCGAGTCGAACTTAGAGCTTGAAATCACTTATTTCAGATGTTTGCACTCCCAACCACAAAGCCCTGAGAAACACAGGACTGATCTTGTAATAAGCTCCAGCTGAGTTTACAAGCCTCTGAGCCTTTCTGAAAGCCTGTTTAGTTTAATGAGGGTTTTCAGATTTCAAAGCTCACACACCTTCACATAGAAACAGGTGATTATGACCAAATTAGGGAATGTTGTTCCATGAATGTTTTCCCCCAATGTGTTCCCTTCTCACTTGTCAGGCATTGTTCCGTTACACTTTTCACCTTCCAGACATCTTTTCTTAAGTATAATTTTGAAAGTCTTATTGTATATAGTTTCTATGCAAGCAGATTATGTTATCTAAAAGCTAAGATTTTATTCTCTTAATAGTAAAAGATAAATATGCATATATATTTTTATGCCCAATAAAAAATGTACAATCTGAAAAAAATTTTGAACCCTCAGCTTCTGCTGCAAGGACAACTGTCCCGAGGGTCAACGGTTCATTCACCCCCGTGCCTTGTTTCACAGGGCTCTCCAACTGCTTCTGAATGGCCTGTTACTGAAGAGAGAAAAGCGATGTCTGAGACCCAATAAGAAGGAAAGTGGGAAAGGGGGTATTCTCACCTCAGGGCAGATAACCTTCATGAACATTATAACACTATCTTCATTTTAAAAATTTAATCGTTTAAAATAATACCTATAATATGTGTGGCCTATGTTGGTATTAGTCTACACATTCTTATTTTTAAAAACGTTTTCTGCATCCCCCTTGGGCATATAATAACTAGGCATTCAGACCTTACTTGAACACCGAATCATGTATTATATTATACTCATGATTATGCAAAGAGGCACAGCACAGAGTGTGATGTTTAAGTGTCAGCAATATAGGGCTTTAGGTAAACGGAATACAGAGATGTCCTTGAGGAAAGCAAGGGGCGCATGGATAAGGCCAGGCTGCACTGCCGCTGTGATGAGATGCCAGGATCTCTGTCCTCTAGGAATCCTCTTCCATTTTCCCACCTGACCCTTGCACCACACAAGCACAGACAGGCATTAGTTAGGAGACACTGAAAAGTTTAGCTCTTCTTCAGGGAAACAGTTACCTTTTCATATCTCTTCATTTCCAGGTATTGTTTTCGTACTCCAGCCCAAGCACTAAATCCCATAAATTTCTTCTCTCTTGAGTCAGAATCAGCTACCCAGGGTTTTAGAAAGGATATGGTAATAGTGTCTGTACATTAATGTATTATAGTTTGGAGAACTTTTGTATTCTAATCAGGGACTATTCTTTTAACAGTGGAAGTTTAACCCAGTGTAGCTCAAACTGCAGTTTGAGAAGTATATGATAATTATTAAATTTTGTATCTTTATATTATTACTAACCTGAAAAATGTACTCTTACCAATGACAGACACTTCATTTGTAACTTACTTTTCTTGCAAATGCAATTTACACTGAATTAAATGTACCTAAAAGTTGGTAGAAAAGATTAGTATTCTATGTTTAAAATGCACAGGAGACTTTTTCTTTTACTCATAAGTTGTATCTGGTATGGATATGCTTTCCTGGTCCGAAAAAAAAAATAAAACAACACAAAATATATAAAATGTCTCTTTTATACACTGGCCAACAGGCAGCACGGGACTGTGATCCCCAAGAGAAGGGTAACAAGCAAGTTGACTGCTGCAATCATCTGAGCTTCCTGCCTGGAAGCAGCTCCAGAGTGTGGTGAAGGGAGACAGAACCCCAGCAGAGCCTGCTTGGCTGTGGAGGAGGCAGACAGGAGAGCTCAAGGAGACCTCGTCAGTAAAAGACCTACGACTTTAGGGAGGAAATACTGTAAAGGTGGGAACTATACAAAGAACAAACCCCAGACACCTGATTAGGGGTACACTTGAGTATTGGATTGAATACAGATCTCTGTGTTTAAGGTGGAAATCTATAAGGTGGAAGAAAGCAACTGTTGGGAAGCTGTGAAGTTAATATTTTCCAGAGCTCAAACGGGGCTGAGAGACAGTTGAATCTCTACCAGGAGAATAGGAAAGATTTCACTGAGCACTTAAGGCATTCCATAGAGATGCTCAGAGAGTCATGCATTAGTAGTAGGGCTGAATTGTCCTAGAGCAAGTGCTACTCTGGAGCTGTCCTAACAAAGCTTAAAAACAAGTCTTAAGCCGAAACCGGTTTGGGTCAGTAGATAGAGCGTCGGCCTGCGGACTGAAGGGTCCCAGGTTCGATTCTGGTCAAGGGCATGTACCTGGGTTGCGGGCACATCCCCAGAGGGAGATGTGCAGGAGGCAGCTGATCGATGTTTCTCTCTCATCGATGTTTCTAACTCTCTATCTCTCTCCCTTCCTCTCTGTAAAAAAATCAATAAAATATATTTAAAAACAAAACAGGTCTTAAAAGATAATACTGATCTGCAAGTATCTTAATGTTTAGTCAAAACAAAAATCAACATTCTTTAAAGGAAAACAACAATGTTCACATTAATGCATCATATCTGGCAGCTAATTTAAAAGTATACATATGAAACAGTAGGAAGATGTGACCCATACCAGGATTAAAAGAGTGAATGGAGCCCTGGCCAGGTGACTTGGTTGGTCAGAGCATCACTCCTTATGCCAAAAGGTTGTGGGTTCGATCCCTGGTTGGGGCACGCATAGGAGGCAATTGATTGATGTTTCTCTCACATCCATGTTTCTCTCTCCCTCCCTTCCTCTCTCTAAACATATCCTTGGGTGAGAACTAAAAAAGGAGTGAATGGAAACAGACCAGAAATTATAGAAGGAAACAGACCAGAAGATGGAAATGCATCACTTAGATGAAAATGCAAGGTGAAAGACTGTACACTGAAAACTATAAAACACTTCTGAAAGAAATAAAATTAAATGCCAATAAGTGGAAAGGCATCCCATGCTCAAGTATTGGAAGAATTAATATTGTTAAAAATGGCTATACTACCCAAAGAGATCTACAGATTCAGTGCAACCTCTATCAAAAGCCCACTGGCATGTTTTTACAAAATAGAAAAAAACAATTCTAAAATTCATATAGAACTGCAAAAGACCCCAAAGAGCTCAAATAATTCTGAGCAAGAAGAGTAAAACTGGAGGCATAATACTTTCTGGTTTCAAAATATATTATGGTAATTAACACAGTTATGCCACTAACATAAAAACAGGTAGTTTAATAGCCAGACTGATAAAGCAGGAAAGAGAAAAGACACAAATTACAAATATAAGAAACATAAAGGGACATTACTACAGACCCTATAGACATCAAAAGGGTGATTAGGGAATAAAATGAAAAAAAACTTTATGCCCATAAATTTGACAACTTGAATGAAATAAATAGATTCCTTGAAAGATACAAATTTCAGAACTCCCTTAAAAGTAAATTGAGATCAACCAAAGGACTTGTATGTATGCATATAAGCCTAACCAATGGACATAGACACCAGGGGGGTGAGGGCATGAGTGTGGGGGGGATGGGGGGATAAGGACACATATGTAATACCTTAATAAAGAAAAAATAAATTAAAAAATCATAAAGATTATAAAAAAATAAAAAAAGTAAAGTAAATTGAAATCTAACACGTGTTATATCTATTAAGGAAACTGAATATGGAGTTTTAAACCTTCCAAAAAAGAAAAATCCAGGTTCAAAGGGCTTTGTTGGAGAATGTTAATAAACATTGAGGGAAGAACTTATACCAATTCTCTATAAAACGTTCAGAATTTTTGCAAAAAAAGGTACCTCAATCCATATTTTTACTTCATTCGAAAATTACCTTAAAATGGACCGTAGACCCAAATCCAGAACCTAAAAAAATAAAATTTATAGCCTAAACCATAGAAGAAGATTTACTTTAGTTTATGCAAATGTTTATTAGATATTATATCAAAAACATGATTCATAAAGAACTGTTTGTTAAATTGGGCTTCATAAAATGAAGAACTTAAGAAAACAATGATAAGAGAACAAAATAGCAAGCTACAGACTGGAAGAAAATATCTATGAAATACATACAACACATACAACTTTTATCTAGAATATATAAAGATCTACTAAAACTAAATAAAATGACTCATTTTTTTAAATAAAAAAAATTGATCAGACGTGTGTGTGTGTGTGAGAAATAAGCACATGAAGCCCTAGCCGGGTAGTTCAGTTGGTTAGGGTGTCCACCCGATATGCCACGGTTGGGGTTCAATCCCCAGTCAGGGTACTTTTCTCTCCCTTCTCTCTCTCTCTCTCTCTCTCTCTCTCTCTCTCTCTCTCAAATCAATCAATAAACATTGTAAAAGAGCTCAGATTAAAAAACAAAAAATAAGTGCATGGGTAGTTACTCAACATCGGTAGTCATTGGGAAAGGCACATCAAAACTATGAGACAGCATCATACACTTATTAGAATGTCTAAAATAAAAATGTGGCATTACAAAGTGCTATCAAGAATGCAGAGCAGCTGGAAGCTTCACACGTTCTGGTGGGAATGCAAAATGGTACTTTGAAAAAAGTTTGGCAGTTTTTTGTAAAGTTAACTAGGTACTTTCATACAGCCAGAGAAATAAAAGCTTACAGTCATACAAAAAACTCCAAGTGAACATTTTTTAAAGATATATTTCATTGATTTTTTACAGAGAGGAAGGGAGAGGGATAGAGAGTTAGAAACATCGATGAGAGAGAAACATCGATCAGCTGCCTCCTGCACACTCCCTACTGTGGATGTGCCCGCAACCAAGGTACATGCCCTTGACTGGAATCGAACCTGGGACCCTTCAGTCTGCAGGCCGACGCTCTATCCACTGAGCGAAACCGGTCAGGGCTAAGTGAACACTTTTAGAAGCTTTATTTTTAATAGTCAAAAACTAATTGACAACTCAAATGCTCCTTAACTGAGAACAGGATATATACACTATGGTACATCCATACAACACAATGGACCACTCCCCAGCAATGAAAAGCAAGAGGACGAATAAGTTTCAAATACATTATGTTAAGAAAAGGCCAGATTCAAAATATGAGTTGTATAATACCATTTGTGTGACATTCTTCAAAAGACTAAATTATAGGGACAAAATAGTTCAGAGACTGAGGCTCAGGGGAGAAGTTGACTGCATATGAGTATGGAGAAAATTTTGCATGATGGAACTATTCTATATTTTGGCTGTGTTGTATATACTATATATATGGCATGTGGTTTTTGGTGTACATTTTTCAAAACTAGAACTATACATCAAAAATGTGCATTTTATTGTATGTTAATTATACCTTAAATCATTTACAACGGTATAAAAGATAAATTTAGCAAATGTATCTCAGACCTGTACACTAAAAACTATAAAACAATTTGAGAAAAATTTAAAATAAGTTAATATATAGGGTAACTAACATACACTGTTCATAACAAAGTAGAAGTCTCCACACTGTTAAAATATAGGTCTCCCCACATTGATCTATGTATGTTTCAATGCAATATCACTAGAAATCACAGCAAATATTTTTGGTAGAAATTGGCTAAGTGATTCCAAAATGTATGTGGAAATTCAGAAGGCCTATAATATCCAAAGCAATCTTGAATAGGAAAAAGATGGGGGGCTTTCACTACCTGAATTCAAGGCTTAGTGTTAAGCTCCAACAATAAGTATAATGAGGTGTTGGCATAGGGATAGACTTACAGAGTAAACATAAACTTATCATGTGGCTCAGAAATTCTGTTCCTAGATATTTATAGGAAATGAAAAAAATATGCTCACTGAAAAACTTACACAAAAATGTTCATAACATTTTTATTTGCAATACAAACTGGATAAAAATAAAATGTTCATATGTGGGTTAGTGGATAAACAATTATCCTAGATCCATGTAATGAAATGCTAATAACTAATAAAAAGAGATGAAGCTCAAATGCAGTATGTATAAATGAGTCTCAAAAACATTATAGTGAGCAAAAAACCCAGCCAGAAAAGAGTACATAATAATACTGTATGATTCCATTTGTATGAAATGCTATAGCAGGTCAACTGATCTATGGTGACAGAAAGTAGATCTGTGCCTAGAATCAAAATTGTGGCTGGCATCGACTACAAGTGGGTTCAATAAAATTTGAGGGGGTTGATGAAAATGTTTCATGTCTTGTGATTTTGTTTATGTGGGTATTGATGTTTGTCAAAATTTAGATTTATAATTTTAGAACCATTTTATATTATGTAAATGATACTTCAATTAAGTTAATTTTTTTGTTAGGAAAAATTGTATTTTAGAGTTCCCTTTCTTTCCTTATATTCTAATAAAATTATTGGAGAAGTTGCCAAAAATGAACTATTTTTTTTTAATTACAAGAGGGGAACAAGTTACATCATTTCAGCTCTCTGTTTATTTTAAGGCAGCCAACTTTACTAAGTGATATGAAGAAGTAGTTTTAAGCCTAGTCACTAACAGACTCTTAAGAGCAAGAGTTATGTTCTGAATGCACTTAATTTTAATTCATACAAAATGTCTCACTGGAACATAACCCTTAATTTTATTAATAAGAAAAAAGAAGAAATCACAATGCATAGTATTTATCCTCAAAAGATATCATATTCTAGACATTTCTCCTTCACAGTAGCCCCTTAAAATCCACCTTTATTGACATAAGTGTCAGAACCATCACCAGTTTTAGGAACAGGAAAGAGAATTTTATCTCCTAATGATCTTTTCCTAGTACATTACACATATTAATTTATAAAAACTAATCTTTAATACTGTGTGAAAAAGGCATATACAAGAAAAGAGACCTTTTTACATATCAGGTTAGCCTATCAGGGGTGGGCAAACTTTTTGACTCGAGGGCCACAATGGGTTCTTAAACTGGACCGGAGGGCCAGAACAAAAGCATGGATGGAGTGTTTGTGTGAACTAATACATGTTAACACTGCTGCTGGTGAAGGAGCGGAGGGGAGAGCAAGAGAACCCTCCGCTCTTTCGGCTCCGTGGGCCGGATAGAACAACCGAACAGGCCGGATCCGGCCTGCGGGCCGTAGTTTGCCCACGGCTGGCCCTAGATTGATCGATGGTTTGTTTTAACGAAAATACCCAATGTTGGAGCAGATGGACCTTCAAGAAAAGGTCATAAGATTGTGGATTGACCGTTTAGTAATGAGTTCGAAATTTGCTTCAAGGTCTTTAAGGATGACCATTTGCAACAGTATGAATGTACCTGGAGAGCATTACGCTAAGCAAAGTAAGTCAGTTGGAGAAAAATAAATATCACATGATCTCACTCATTTGTGGAATATAATGAACATAAACTGATGAACAAAAACAGATCAAATCTACTTTTAAAACAGAATTAATCAATTTTAGCTATGGTTTGAATTTAGGGCTTTTTTCTGCCTTAGAAGGAGAAGAGGGAATAATATTGATGTGTAGTATTATAATAGTACTTGTCATTATTATAATTTTTCTAGGCTTGTCCATGATAAAGTATTCTTCGTTTAGCTTTCATTATATATGTGCAACCAGGAGACAGTTCTTGAGTGATAAACTCTTAGATTTATCTCTGTAAGGGGAGTATAAATGAGGTATTCTAATTAAAACATACTCACTTTTAGCTGCTGTACATTTCTGTTTAACCTATATTGCATGGAAACGAAATGAATGTAAGGGCAGCTGCAGAGGGACAGTTGGGTTGTCTCTTCTGGTGCTTTCCTGAGTCAGAGCATCTAGATAACACTACTGCCCACACAGAGAACAAGCGATGGATTGAGTCATCTCTTGGGAACATGCCAGAATGGACTGACCTTTCTTCTGAAAACAAATGCAATAGTATGTTTAACGGGATTGTAATAAACGGACTCATTTTTATGCTATTGGAATGCTATAGGTCATATAAAAATGTACACTTCTTTCCACCTATTATCTTTCTTCACCAACTTACAGCCAAAAATTTCTTTGAATCTCATATTCTCCTGTTTTTCTGGCTAGTTAGATCCTTTGGTCGTTATTGCTCCAATGATGTTATTTCTTCCCTCGTGACTTGGAGTCATGTCAATATCATTTTTGTCATTTGTTTTTAATTTCTGTATATTTTGAACTTTTCTAATTAGTTTGCATTTGTGTCCTGACACTTATTTATTTCATTATTGTTTTAAATTTAGGAGGATTTTGACATGTAACCTGTTTTGATATTTGTATTTGCAGTTCCCCGAGTGTGGTTTCTATGGAATGTATGATAAGATCCTGCTGTTTCGCCATGACCCTACCTCTGAAAACATCCTTCAGCTGGTGAAAACGGCGAGTGATATCCAGGAAGGCGATCTTATTGAAGTGGTCTTGTCAGGTAGTATACATTTTTTCTCTCTCCACAGATTAATAATTAGTATGTGAAGAATTCTTGCACATAGTTTTGAAGGCATCATAGAAAACATACATCAAACTCGGTTCCAAAAGGAGATTTTAGGGCTCTGTTGACATGTACTTTCAAAATGATTTTGATAAAAACAAGAAGTTGCCTTTGAATTGGCTGCTTCCACACCCAGGACTGTCTCAATCACTTCTCCCAACTTCACGCTCTCACCAGCCCTCAAGGACACACTCCCATACCTTCATTCATTATCTTGAATCATGTGGACAGCAGCAAAAGCCAACAAAAAACTTTCCAACAGCCAAGCTAAGGCATGTCAGGCCCCACGTGTTCCTGAGTGTCTGGAAGCCAAGGGATCACAGCAGGGCTAGGGAACTGTTGCTTTCGTTGAGTCAAACATCCAGTAGTGCTGAGCCAAGACCCAGTTGAAAACCAGAGCTCAGCATTTACGGTATCAGGCCATGCCCTGTGACACTAGCTAACCCACTCCCTGAGAAATGGCGGCATCTCCCTCTGCCCAAATGTATATTTCTTATTTAGGATTTAGAAGTTAGGACTGTGCCTATCAATACAGGAAAAAAAAAGGATGATTTAATTTTTTTTTAAAGTGCCAGAGAACAGCTGTAGCTGGATCCTTGCAACATTCAGTGCAATATTCTGAAGAGGTTCAGATTTTTATTGTTTATTTTTGTTACGTTTGAGTCATTGAGAAACTCGGATTGCATTACTCCTTTTCCCCCCTCCAGCCTTCTTTGCTTGCTATCTCTTTGATGGAAGGAAATCCATTAGCTTTAATTATTCTGGACTCCATTTCCTAAAGTTCCTCAGTTTGTTCTGAGCCCAGTACTTGGGTGCACTGATAAAATTCTGTTGGTCCTTGCTTTAAGTCTAATTCTCTTTGTCTTTATCAATCATTTATCCTTGTGCGAAGTCCTGGAATTGCCATATTTTCATGGTGTAGGTAGGTAGATGCTATAAAACAAATCATTTTGCTATATAAAAGTGGTAACTTTACTCTTGTTTATAGGGTTGCCAATTGCTAAATAAACAAACAAAAAATAAAAGCAAAACTTTTCATAGTTTTTTGTTAAATATTTTTGGAAAAATCACTTGCTTTGACTAGATTCTCTCTTTGGCTCTTTTCACATTGACTTACTGCACCCTGCCCTCACAAAATTAGTGTCTAGACATGCCATTTTTTAAGGTTCCTGTTTCTCAACACTAGGGGCCGCCTGAAATAAATTATTCAGGGGAACCAGGCACTGGATCTGTTCTTACCACAATTTACATTCAACTCATAGCCAGACTGCTTTGCGGGAAATGTAGTGTGTTTTATGAGTCTTTTTCCTTGGGCAGATATTAAAATTTTGAAAATGACATTTCTAAATGTAGTTTATTTTTCTTTCCATTTTACTTTTGTTATCAGGTGCTTCAGAGTCTAGTCCCAGGCGCATAGGATGCAAGCTGTGTGTGTGTGTGTGTCTGTGTGTGTCTCTCTCTGTGTGTGTGTGTGTGTCTGTGTGTGTGTGCGTGTGTCTCTCTCTCTGTGTGTGTGTCTGTGTGTGTCTGTGTGTGTGCGCATGTGTTTTCAGAGAGGTGTGGTGGTCTTTGTGTGTGTTTGTGTGTGCTGGAGATACTGCCTGCCCGCGGCGGCTCTTCCCCACACCGAGCTCCTGCCACAGCCCTCCCAGTGCCCCGCTGCGCAGGGACCCTACTCTGCCTTCCCTCTCCCGTCCTTGCAACCCAGGACTTCACTGTGCTCAAGCTCGGCTTCTTTTCCCATCCACCCTTGATGTTTCATGGCCCCCGTCTCCCTGGCTGCCATTGCTGGGAGGGTACCTAGGGGCAGCCCTCTTTCTCACCTGCTTCCCCAGCTGCAGGAGGAGGAAGGGCTCTCCTACTGCTACTGGTGTCATTGGTATTTAAAAGGAGCCATTCTGTAACAGCCCAGTTTCAATTCTGAGCCTAGAGCCTTTGAGCCCTTTTCTCACGCCTCCAAGTCATTTAACTCCTCAATTATTGCAGTGTGTATATTTAATTGTACAGCTACTCAATTATATTTAGATCTCTAGCATTTAACTGTAAACTTCTTTCTAGCTCCTCTCCCACTCTACTGCTTAGTGTTGTAATTTTCTCAACAAATGTTAAAAATAGTTTTTCCTTAACATCTCCAAACCTTCCATATTACAACCCTGTTTTTCTGTCTGCCTCTTACCTTCCTTCTCATACTCTTTTTAGGCCCCGAGTCCCTTGTTGATCAGATGCCTGCTATTTCTCCCCTGACTCTGCCTCACTTGCAGCCCAGCTCCCCGGAAGGGGGTGCTCCATCCCTTCCATGGGGGAGGCCGTTATCCTCCGCTCTTAGGTGAGGAATTGAAGGAAACAGTCCGTCCTCGTCCCCTAGTTCCATTTCTGCTTATTTTCTGGACCATCCTCCTCCAGTTCCAGTGATACCTGTTTCACCAGTTATGTTTTCCTTAGAATCTTGCATTGGAATGATTTACCTCCTTGAAGCCTCATTCTTTTAGTCATGGCACTCACTTCAGCATCAGACTCCTGATCTTTCTTTTCATTTTCTGCACCCAGTCATCTTTGGCATTGTTAACATGGAATTTATAACTTCAGAGTCCTTGTTATCACTGCTGTTGTCAGTCGCCTGCAGCATAGTCCCATACCTGACCGCACCTATAAAGCATGGCTCCTGCACTGAGGTCACCATCGGGCCGCATTCCTCTTCCATGTCGTCCATTGTGACCAAATGCCCATTCCTGTTCCCTGTCTTTTTCACTGTAGTTGTCAACCACTAACTCCCTCCCATTTCTGGGCTGCATTTGTCCCTTTCTTTCTCCCCAGAGCACACAGCCTACTATATGCATGACTTGCATCACTTCGATGCAGCCTCAACTACCTTGTATTCTCTTGTAGCCTGTAGGAAATCTAAATACTTCACCAAACATTATTGCCATTCCTGTTCTGAGTCACACGTGACTGGTAGACACGCAGTTCCCTGCCCGTTTGGCTTAGTGCAGATTCGCTTTCCACCTGGCCTTATCACTGTTCTGCCTCTTCTCCCCTCACCCTCTGGTTGCGATAGGCATATAAAAATATATGTTCTCAAGTAACATGTAGGAGTTGGTCAATTGACTATCATATTAAAAGTTACCATATGTACAAAATTTTGTAAAAATACCGATTTTCATAAAAATATTTTTTCTAGATATATCCTCAAAGTTAACTGAAGTTTAAGCCTCCTGGTAATGCATTCACTCAGCAACAAGAAATTAGTGCCTGTGGTGTGTGCAGGATTGTATTGCATTATAATTTGAGGCAAGACGAATGATAACTACTAAGACAGTTAAAGCCATGGGTGTGGGAGAGCTCAGATCACATCCTCATTTCTGAACCAGCCCCTGAAGAGGACGGAGTGCTGTGATTGGTCAAGAAATATGCCATTCCCTGGAGGTATGGTTAAAGATCAGTTTTATTCAAACTGCAGTGGGTAAGGAGGGTAGGTAGTGTGTGTATGTGTGTGGGGGGGGCATGCTGGGTGTACCTCTATTGCCTTTTGACCAGTTCCCAAACACAAGCATACTATGGAAATTTCCCTCTTGAACACTATGACTTCACTGTTAAAATTCATTTATCCAAATTTTGTTTTTCTTCATAAAAAATCAAATTTCACTATGTAGTTACATAAACATAATTACATAAATATAATCTGGTTCTTCTTATATTTAGCCCACATTCTACCAATAGGAATATTTTCCTGACATAGGAGAACAGTAAAAATGTGAGAAAATATGGAAATTGTTTATTTTGAGGAAGGTTAAATAATCTTGGCTTTTCAGACAATACCAGAGATTTTCTCTTGATGTCATTTTCTGCTGAGATCTTTCATCATCTGTTAGTACTAACCAGGCTGCTCCCAGCAAATTTCCTGGGTTTTCCTCCCATTTTCTTTTTGAAATATGTGGCTGTAGACCCAGAAAGCCAGGAAAAGATTGCTTCTGCGTGGATGGGTTGGGTCATGGTGAAAAATGAAATAGCCTCATGGAAGTTCCCCACCATACACACTCCCGCCACTGTCAGATTGTCTGTTAAGCAGAGAATTAGTGTTGTTACTGTTGTTATGAAGTAGGAAAACACTGCAAATGGAAATTTCTCTTACTAAAGCCAAAGTCAAGTTCAAAAGTATTGTACTGAACTGTAAAATAAAGTTCATGGAATTTATCTGAAGTCTTCTTCATGATTGGTCTCTCTCAAAGCTTAATAATTCAGCCATAGCAAAGCAAATTAATAACAGGACTGTGATCACATGACCCAGATCTTTTAGTTTTTGTTATTTAGGTATGTGGGGCTTGATCTCTAATAATTGTGTGTGTGTGTGTGTGTGTGTGTGTGTGTGTGTGTGATAGGTGATTAAATGAATAAATAGACAAGGACTACAAGAATTTCTCAACTAAAATCTTAATTTTAAAAGTTTTAGAGCTAAATGTTGAATCTTTTTACTAATGGTAAAAATCCATCTTTTGCTTGTGTTTTTTCATTAGTTTTTGCAGCAGATTATGCTGCATTATTTATAACTTTTGCAAAATGCCATTTCTACATGTGGGTATTTGTTTCCCACTATCTAGAGATGGAAACCACATGAAAAAGTTAGTGCTATAGCCCAGGCAGAGGTGGTGTGGCCTATTTTCAGGCAGTGACAGCTGAAAATGAGGTAGGAGATCAACAAATGTTTCAGAGGTAAAATTAAAGAGATATAATTACCGTGTAGTCATAGTTGATGGAGAATGAGAAAATGAAGAGTACTCTAGGATAGATACAACTACTTAAGAGAGATCACATGTTCTACCCCCATCTCAAGTTTTGCCCTTATCTTTTTTTGTTCAACGTGTTTGCCAAATGGTTCGGATATTGCCCTGAGGGGCTGAAGAACTGATTTCTTGGGCATGAAGTACCATTTATTTCCTTTGTAATTTTGCACAAGTTGCATAACCTCTGCGATTCAGGGCTTTTTGTTTATTTTTTAATAAAAAAAAAGAGTTTATACTGGATGAAAGTGTCATACAGTGCTCATAGTAGATAGATTCCAAATGTTCTGAGAGGGCATATCCATTTTCTCTACACATAGGCCTCTTCTCTCTCATGGAGGGGAATATTTGAACCATGGAAAAGCAGGAGTTAGGAAGAGAAAAGTCTTTGTTTATGTAATATCACAAGCTTTTGGAGCAGTTTACATAAGTGATTTTGTTTCCTTAGCAGTGACTCTGGGAGGTAGTGAAATCGGATATCTTAAAAGCTATGGAGTATAAGTTTAACTCCCCCACCTCCCACAGTGAGCAGAGGTGGCACCAGCGCTTGAATGGAAGTGTTCAGTGGCTGTTCACACCACTTCACTGTCAAGCTAGTCCTTTGAACTTGGACCAGTAAACAGGAATGCTTGAGGACCTGTTCAAAGAATTACTACTACAGTAAGATAATTTATATTTCAGGGAAACATTGATGGTATTTGTAACAGCCAAACAAGTACTGAGCCACGAGTTTCATTGCCATGATTTCTATTACAGAACCATTTTTCCCACTTCTCATAAAAAAATAAATACTAAATAGTTCTACAAACTGTTATCATGTTAAGCAAATCCTGGAGGCTCTTGTCTGTGGAGTTACAATACAGAATCTGAAATAATAAAGTAACCTGCTTAAACAGGATCTCATCAGATAATTTCACAGCTCTGATCAAAATTGAAACAGCATCTTAGGGTCACTATATTTAAGAGATTTTTATGACCAGATTTCCTATTACTAAGATTTGGTGTCTAAACCATAAGCCAGAATAAATATATGGTAAAAAAAATTTTTAACACGATCCTTCTTCATTTATAGAAAGTATAAATTGTTGATTTATATGGCAGTGTGCCAGTTATATCCATTTCTCTCAGAAACAGTACATTGCTTAGCAGTGTTTGGTCCCCTCTGAAACATAGGTGGGAGAGAAAAACCTCGAGAGTGATACATTATATCCCTGCATTATTATTTCTACCTGAGTACATTCTATAGATACAGCTTTGTTTGCTTGCTTTTAAGAAAGCAGAATTAATCATGGGGAGCACGTTCCCAGCCCTAATACTGCTTAGATAATTAAGGTTATAAAAGACCAGGCCTTTAGTACTCAATTTATAATTCTTTGTAGTTGTTCTTGGACATCTAAATATGTCGGGCTGAGTGGTGCCAATTCCTGTCCAACTTTTGTTGCAGTTATCCGTGCGGGTGGTTCTGTAACAATGGAAAATTTAAATGCAAGATTACAGGTCATTACTCATTTCTTCTAAGTATGGTTTATGTTAGTGTGTCTTCAGCATCTCCTTTTTGTTATTGTTAATACCAATTCTGTTTCTGACCTTATCTTTTAAGTAAACTGGTTCTAGTTTCTTTGTGCCACACTAAACCAGTTTCATAGATAAATGCATGTAAGAGCAGGCAAGTTGGAATGTTTCCATAGAGTTCTCATCTCCCCTAATTGTGATTTCAGTGGAGATCTAGGGGCCAGGCAGACCTTAGTTACTTGGATGGTTTTCTCTGTGATTGTTTTTCTTGGAGTGGGTTCTCCAGGGAGATGTGGCTCACTGTGCATGCTTCTTTTACCCAAGGACCCCTCCCTAAGTATCAAGGCAGAATGGAGACAATATCACAGGTAACATGGCACATAAGACAAACCCTAAAGGGGAAAGTATTTTGAAGAAAATTATTTAATTTGAAAATTTTATGCACATTTTGCATTTTGCTACATTGTATTTCTTTTGCTTAATTGTGAATAAATGATATTTCTCTCCATGCTGTTCTTTAAGAAGTTATGAAAACAATAATGATGGTGATTAAGGACATATAGCATTTATGATGTGTTAGGTATAAGTGCTTTACATATAATAACTCAGAAATATGCATCATATTTTTTATGGCATCTATTCACATAACTTCAATTTGATACTTAGTGGCCTTCCAGGCAAAGACTTTGGTCTGAGTCCCAGACCTGTCATTTATTTCTTATATAATGTTTGGCAAGACAGCTCATTTCCCTGAGTCTTGATCCATCACCTGTGAAATAGCAAAAACAATATCTACAACTTAAGGTTAGGCTGTAGACTTCACAAGAATAAATATAAAACATTTCATAAGATGCCTGGCAAATACAGAATAGTCAACTCGCCTACCCCACCTCCATCCCACTAGGCTGTACATTTCTTGAAACAGGAACCATTTATTTTTATATTGAATCCCCAGGACCTGGCATATCTCATGCAATCGATGTCTATTGCATAATGTTGAGTGAATAAATGAATCCTTGAACTAACAAATTTTACAAACCAGCAAATGAGTGAGTAAATTGGTGCTCTATATATGATACTCAGAAGCTACCACTGTTCTGTAGGAATTGAATTTCAATGCTTGGTACAATTGGCTTGCCTTGGCCTACTCTAGTAGTAATATCAGTCTTATTGTCATCTGACTGATCCATTTTTTGGATTCTTACTATCCTCTACAGCATATTTGCAATAACTAATTATTTTTTAGATATTATTTATTTTTAGAAAACCAGTTCTGCATTCAAAGCACTGCAGTGTCTTTTACAACATTTCTCAAGACCAAATTCATAGAATACCAGTTATTTTCCTGACTAATTCCTGCTCCTCCCAGATCACGTTCATCACTGTGACCAAGCAACCCCATTTGCTACCAAACTCAATTCACATTTTTTAAAATTTAATTTTTTCAACCATTTCTCTTTTCTCCCAGATATTCTTGCTTTCTAAAATGTATTCAGTAGTCACTCTCTTTTGATGCTCTCCTCACAAAGTTAATCTCACTTGCCTTCATCAATTTATGGCCATTTCCTCATCTGGACCTCAGTGTTCCATGCCTGCATTAGAGTCAGACGGGTGACCCTGGAGCTAGTCTCTGGCTCTGGCCTGTCTGGAAGGAACAAGGACTAATATCCTGAGGTGCCGGCTGGCCTTTCCTGCGGCTCCCTCTCTTCCCTCCTCATGAGCTCCGTCTGTGCCTCAGGTCTGTAGGAAAAGCTGACCCATGTGCTCCACACTGGAACGTAGGTCTCCATAGATCTCTGTCCATGTACATACCATGGTTCTCAGAGAGGGACGTACCATGCCCCTCTGTTCGCAGAATTAGCCTAAGGCCTAGTTCTTCATCTGGCAAGTAGATATCTAGCCAGAAAGCATAGTTTTTCCTTTCTCTTTTCATCTATGACTTCTCTAATGGCAGGCAATATAGTTCATCCAGATAAACAGGAAAAGAAAACAGGGGCAAGGGAAAACCACACAAAGGGGGCTTTTTCTCTGTATTCTCTGGTCTCTGTGTAACCCAAAATTCCTTATATATGCTTCCTAGGGTGGAAATTTAAGTCTCATGTACATAAATCTTACCACATTAGGGCCTTGATGGTAAACAGAATCTCAGGTAACTTTGCATATTCAGAATCCTAGAAAATATAGTGTGATGTTAGCTTGTTCTTTTTGCCTTTTTACATGAATTAGTTTATGAAACACATAAAAATCTTCTTAATCTACCTAATTCATCAGATTTAACTCTGAATTATTTTGGGTGTCTTTTCAAAAATTGCACTCCAACTGAAAAACGAAGACTTTGACACATCAGAGATACCGAAATAGATGATTTACAGAATCTGAGCATAAAATATAAAATGTTTTAGGCAGTAGTAGTAGATTGTGAAATGTAGTTCCTTGGCTTGCTTCCATATAGAGGTAATTTTTTTTTCAAGTCAGAACCTTTGAAAAAAATTATTACTTTGTTGCTGAATTTGACAACACAAAATTCTTGTGCTCTAGCCTCAAACTGGAGAATAAAACTGGATTTGTATTTTGTCCATCTGTTAAAAAATATGAAATTCTATTCATGAGAATCAGCTGAGAGATACACAACCCAACCATTCCTCTAGTCTTCCCTGTCATGAGGGGCTATTTAAATTTAAATTAACTAAAATCAAGTGCAATTAAAATGCAGTTCCTCAATCACACTAACTACATTTCAGGTGTTTAATAATCACATTGGCTAATAGCTGCCATATTCATATAGAACACCTTCATCAAAAATTCTATTGGACAGAGCAGCTACACATGCGCGTGTATGCACATGCACGCGTGTCCTGCAGAAATGCTTTTACTAAAATGTTCTTTGATATGACATATTGAGAGATGTTACAAATGGCACACCTGATAATTTTGGTAGCATATTTATTATCAATATCTCATGGGAGATATTGTCCATTATATCATCCTGTGGGTTTTTTATAGTCTATATGCCTTGGACTTTAGTACCCCAGACAGCACTGTTTTATGAATAATGTTACTTAGATGACATGTAATTATTTTTCCTGCTTTGGCCTTGGCCTTGGCCTTTCAAATTTGAATTCAGAGGCCACTTCTCATATGATACAAGTCAGTACCACACCACTGACTAATCATTAATTAGTTATATACTAATTATTTGCATTTGGCTGAATAGGCAATTTCCCCAGGTTTTCTTAATATATCTTTTTAAAAATATATATATTTTATTGATTTTTTACAGAGAGGAAGGGAGAGGGCTAGAGAGCCAGAAACATCGATGAGAGAGAAACACCGATTAGCTGCCTCCTGCACACTTCCCACCGGGGATGTGCCTGCAACCAAGGTATATGCCCTTGACTGGAATCAAACCTGGGACCCTTCAGTCCGCAGGCCAACGCTCCATTCACTGAGCGAAACCAGCCAGGGCTTCTTAATATATCTCATTTCACTGTATGATATACAGAACTCCCTAGTGATTAAAAGTACCAACTTCAGAACCAAACTGCCTAAGTTCAATTCCTAGTTGCCTATTTATTAGCAATGTGGCACTGGGGAAGCTATCTAATGTTTGGGTGACAGTTTTCTCAACTTCAAATTGCAAATGACTTGATAATAATGTGAAGTATCTAACACATTACCCAGGATATAGGAATCTTGTCAAATCGTCTTAGAAAGGAAGGGGGTAGGAAAGTAGATCAGAAAAAAATAAAAAATAGCTCATTAAGAATAATACTGTATCATGGTATGGTATATAGACTACTTGTACAATTTATGAATGGCATCATTTCTTTTATCTC
>NW_006292573.1:1713312-1715518 GCF_000327345.1 Myotis davidii
ATAAAGAATACCAGTGATTGATAATGGATGTTGTCCAAGTTAGAAAAGATAACATGCAACTAGGAATGTAAATTCTAGAATATTTATTTAAAAATAGTCATATTACATTATCATATTTCACAAATTGCTTTGCAATCAGAAGAAAACCTGCTTTTAAAGGCCAAACCTTTCTTTGGTATATTGCCCAGCTGTTTATTCTCAAGAAAAATTAACTCTTGGTTTTCAGGAAATTTATATAGTATTCTGAATGCAGTGTAAAGCATGTATTGATCAAACTTGATTAATGACGGTTAATATTGGTCAGTATTGTTTCATGATCTTATATGGATGGATTTTCTTTTTCACTATGGGGACATGTTGGAATGCCTTCTTGTGTAGCAATAATTCCCTTGGTAATGGGAAATTATAGCAGATACTTTGTTTCCATATTCATCTCTCAACACACACACACACACACACACACACACACACAACACAGATTAGGAGAACCTAGAGGAGGAAAGACAGAATTGTATATATCTTCAAAATCAGTGAAATAAAGTCCTTAATAAAGGCTGCCTGTTTTCACAAAGGCCAATGGGGAATAGCTACTGAGTGGCTGTCTACAGACCTTGTGGGCATAAATTGGTTTCGTTTGAGGTAAAGGAAAAACTGCCAAATATATATCTTTGATGTTCCATGATTGGTGGCACATAGCACTTCAATTCAATAACTGAGCCATGCGTGCCACCATCTGCCCAGCACACTCATTCTGCTGGTTGGCATGTCATTTATTTGCTTTTAACATGCAACCCATATAAAAATCCCTCATAATCTGCCAAAATTAGAAATGCAGCTGTTTTAAGTCTTAAACAGCAATAATGCTATTCATTATGCCAGTGTGGAGGAATAAAATAGATGTATTTGAAAAGAGCAATACTCTACCAGAATATATTTGTACCTCCACTTAAATAAGTAATTTGAAGACATCTATAGCCTTTTATCAGTGTTGAATTTAGGCTCAAAGTGAGGTCCACACATAAATATAATAAATATCTCTCCTATATAAATTTTAACAAAAAAATTGGGATTTGAATCAAGCTCAGAATTCTTTTTTTTTCTTCGTGTTATGAAGCATTTTCAACTTTTCAGTTTCTAGAAAATGAAAAATTTCTGGCTAACGCTGAATCTCATCTTATTCTATTTTTATTTCCCCCAGAAGTTTTTTGAGGTTCTGATCATTATAACTTGCTAATCCTGAGAACATGATAATGTAGAGCTGTGTGGAGAATTCTCAATGAGACCAAGCAGGTGGTCCTCCGTTAAAAAAAAAAAAAGATGAAGAGAAAAAGAAGTCATTCATAATCAGAGTATTTAGGAATGATAGATATTAGGAAACAATAAAGATCTGGTATAGACACTCCATCCAAAGACACATTTCTTCCCAGTGACTAGGCATAACTGTTCTGAAATTAAAGTTGGATAGCTTGAAATTAGTTTGTTCCATCTTTTATATTTTGATGTTCCTATAAGTTTAAAGGTCTAAGTTGAATTTATTTGGTCATGTGTTAATGTTGGTCCCATGTAAGATTTTTCACTATATGAATTTTGAGCTCTTAAAAATCATTTATGTTTGTGAGAACTAACCTATAAGAAATAAACTTTGTGCAATCAGGGCATGGACAGCAATGATGGAGCAAAACACAAGTTTGCTAAAATGGATGTAGTTGATACGTATTGATCTTACATATCCAAGAAGATTAACTATACTAAAGAAACAGGACAGTATGTTATAGTTCTTAAAAAGTCCATATAACAATTAACTTAGTGGCAGACATATAGTAGTTACTCTGAAAATACTTGTTCATATGCTTGGCTTGACAATTTAGGATTTCATAAATGGATATCAATTTGAAAAGAAGAATTTAATTTTGGTTTTAAGGAGTTAAAATATTTGGAAAACTTTAAAGTTAAAAGACACATTAGACTTTATGATATGTTATTATGACAATTATTATAAAACTAGAGGCCCAGTGCACAAAAATTTGTTCACTCGTTGGGGAGGGGGTGTCCCTCAGCCCGGCCTGTGCCCTCTCGCAGTCTGGGACCCCTCAGGAGATAACGACCTGCTGGCTTAAGACTGCTCCCGGGTGGCAGAGGGCAGGCCCAATCCCTAGGTGCAGCCCCTGGTCGGGCTCAGAGCAGGGCCGATTGGGGAGTTGGGGTG
>NW_006292573.1:1715871-1717713 GCF_000327345.1 Myotis davidii
GGAATGTTGGAGTCCTCCGTCACTGAAGCAAGCAAGCCTCATGTTCGCTTCAAGCTGCCTGGCTGCTGGCCACCATCTTGGCTGGCAGTTAATTTGCATATCGCCCTGACTAGCCAATGGGAAGGGTAGCGGATGTACGGCTAATTACCATGTTTCTCTTTTATTAGATAGGATTTTAATGAAAAATATTTGCTTAATTCTATAGACTCAAAAACCTACCTTTCTACCTAGCGCATGTGTAATATTTATACATTGAGCATGTTAGATTCATTTCATTGTTCTTCAAGTTTAACAGGAACCTCAGGATTATCTCATGATGAATCTCTACTCTTGCTAGTTTAATGCTTTTAAAACATTTGGTGCTGAGCAGAGGCCTTGGTTTGCTGACTCCAATGACTGAAAACTGCTTGTTGTCTCTCGGTACTTAACACACAAAACAAATGAGACAAGCACGAATGCATCTTTCCAGCTTGCAATTAGACTGGCTGCCATGGATGATACTGCCCTGGCAAGTGAGTCAGTAGACAAAACCTGGAAGTTTTTTTAAATAAACTTTTTAATTTTTGAATACTTTTATATTTACAGAAAAGTTGTAAAGGTAATACAGAGAGTTTACCTCTCCCAGATTTATATAGTTTCACTAAGGTTATCATCTTACATTATTGTGGTATATTTGTCAAAGCTAAGAAATCAACATTGGTGCATGATTTTAATTACACATTTGTTTGTCGTTAATGCTCTACTTCTGCTCCAGGACCCACTCCTGAGTATCACACTGCATTTAGTTGTTACATTTCTCCAGTCTCCTCTGGCCTCGGATAGTTTCTCAGACTGTCCTTGTTTTTCATGACCTTCACAGTTGTGAGGAAGACAGACCAGGTATTCTGTAGAGCATCTTCAGGCTGGGTTTATCGCATGTTTTCCTCGTGATTAAATTGGAGTTGTGGATATTTGGTTAAAAAGTACCACAGATATATAAGTTTTTACTAATGAGAGTACACTTCCTATTGCATGGCGTCAGGTACGTGATATTGACACAACTTTACTGATGATGTTAACCTTCGTCACTAGGTTAGGTGGACGTGGCCAGGTCTCTTCCCTGGAGACTAACTTTTTCTTGCCCTACTCTGTAGCCCTCTAGGCTTCTATTAAGAGCCCTAGAAGGGAAGGTAAGTTCTAGAAAATGAAAATTTTCTGGCTAACTCTGAATCTCATCTTGTTCTATTTTTATTTTCCCCAGAAGTTGTTTCAGGTTATGATCCCATCATAGCTTTTTGACCCTGAGAACATGGTAATGTACAGCTGTGTGGAGAATTCTCAATGAGAGCAAGCAGAGGGGAAGACAAGTTCTTACCTCTGGAGAGGGGAATAATTACATACATTAAATTGAATTATTCTGGAAGGAATATTTGTTTTGTCTCCATTTATTTATTCAAAACACAATTTTTAGGTGTCTATTTTATTTTTACTATATTTGATAACAAGTTCTAGTGCCACTTGTCATAGTGATTTTTGACTTCACCTTTTCATATTAAATATATAAAGAAAATATGCCTGGCTGAGGCCACAGAGAGAGACCCAGACAGCAAGCTGAGCCTTTATTTTATAGCCAGAGGTAAACAAGGTAGTGGTCACCATAGTTATAATGTTCTTGTGAGTTTCACTTGTTTTGGCAGCACTTGCTGCACCTCCCACAGCCCATTAGCTACCCAGATAAGATCTAGGAGCCTCAGGAGGTCAAGACTAATTATGCTAAGAGGGCTGTGCCCTCTAAGCTGGGACTTGTTTGTGGCTTTTCCAACAGGTCAGTCTGAGGCTTAACCCTATAGCCTCTCTCTCTCT
>NW_006292573.1:1717860-1752831 GCF_000327345.1 Myotis davidii
TATATATATATATAGAGAGAGAGAGAGAGAGAGAGAGAGAGAGAGAGAGAGAGAGAATTGTGAGAATTGTGAACACCAGTGAATACCAGTGTAGGCGACCGTGATGGCCACATGGTCACATGTACCCAGTTATTTGATTGAACATTATTCTGTGTGTGTCTATCAGAGCACTTTTGGAGGGGATGAACATTTGAATCAATAAACTGAGTAAAGCATATTTTCCTCTCCAGTGTGTGTGGGCCTCATCCAGTCCCCTGAAGGCCTGACTAGAACAAAAAGCAGAATAAGGGAGGCCAGTCTGCCCGTTTTAGAGCTGGGGCATTGGTCTTCTGCCTCTAGATTTGGACTGGAACTACATATCTTATAGGCTCTCCAGCTTGCTGACTGCCAATCTTGGGGCTTGTTTGCCTCCACAATTATATGTGAATCCGTTCTATATATATTTTTATTCTATTGGTTATTTTCCTCTAAAAGAACTCTAACCAATTATTCCAGTGAAGAATTAGCGAAATAGCATAACCCTGAAAACCCTGTGTGTGCCCCTTGCTTCATTCACACTGTTTCTTTCTACTGTCTTGAAATTTATGTCTGTCATCTATTTGCATTTATTGTTTTTTTATGGTGGGATTTTAAAACTTGAAAATTGGAATTCTTCTGAGGTGGGTAAGTAGGTATGATTCTTAGGCAAAACTGTGAAATATTTCAATTACAATTTTAGATTTGTCTCTTTTATTTAAGGAAATACAATACATCTCTTCCTTAATTTTTTAGTAGTAATAATGATAAATCATATCCTGTGTACTAATAACTTTTATGGAGTTTCTTCACTTATAATTAATCTGTGTCTGAAGCAGGTGTTCATCAATGGGTAAGGATCTACTTATCTTTAGATTTGAATTTTTCATTAAAAAGGAACTTCTTACTAACAGTTTTCAAGTATTGTAGTGAAAATGGAAAAAACTTGACACATACTATGGTAAATGTTAATTGTACAGGATTAATCTTGGAACAGATATATAAAGTTTTAGTATCTTGCTTTATCGTGATTTAAAGACCTATAATCTAAAAAAAATATTATTTATGAAGATGGTTTGGTGTCTTTACCTCTTTAAGACTAGTAGGCAATGACAAAATATTTAGTCAAATCTCTTATTTGACGCCATGGCCACCATATAAAATTTGAAGTTAGTGTTTTAAAACTTTCAAATATATATGCACTTGCAACAATAGTTATATAATCACTACAACATAGACTTGTAAGGTTCAAACCCTAATAGTTATCTCAACTCTCTAAATTATATTTATCTTTTTTGTATGAGAACTTTTAAGTTCTAATCTCCCAGTTAATTTTAATTATACAATACAGTGTCATCAACTATAGTCACTCATATTATACATTAGATTGTTAGAACTTACTCATCTTACAACCAGGAAATGTTTTCACAGTTCCTTCAAGTACTCACTAGCCTCAGGATCATTTGGGTTCTTCATTTGGTGATCACATTAAACTGTCTTTCCTAATATCATCTTCTTTGCTTGATAAAGGGCATCACTGTGTATTAATCCATTAGATAGGAATGATAAACATGCTATAATGACTAACAATACTGTTAAGCAACATCTGTATCTTGGATAAGAGTTGAGCCCCTAATTGTAAGATTAACAGATTTAGTTTTCATGGTCAATTGGAGCTGTGGTCATTAGTTAATGAAAGTGAAAAGTCAGAAGCCGGATAGTTCAAGAGGTCATGACAGGGTCAATGATCTATCAGCCTGAAAGATGTATCCCAGGGGTCATATAATGATGATATACAAGCAACAAGTCCAGGTAGGTATATCAACATTCTGGAAGCCAAGAGATAGCTAGAATCAGGAGTCCAGAGAAAGTTGCTAATATTATGAATTGGTCAGCCAATGAGCATCATATCTAAGTACGGAATTAAGCCCCAGAAGTCACAAAACATATCTGAAATGGAGGATATAATCTAGTTTGGAAGTGACAGTTGTTAGTTGTTTGATTGTATCTGGGAAGAAACTAATTCTAGGAAGAAACTAATGCAAGAAGTAGGTGATGGTGGACTGATAGCTGTGTGCCATGAATTATCTATTTAGCTGTTGTTTATCTTTCCCACTAGAATATAAGTTCCAGAAGGGCAGGGGCATTATTTTTTTTTCTTTATTTTATAACCTCTTATATCTAGAACAAAGCCTATATTTAGTAAGCGCAATAAATATAAGTTAAATGAATGAATCTAACAAATCAGCAAGTTTTGTTGATATTTTCTTCCATGAAATATTAGCATTTCTTAATATTTACTAGAGGCCCAGTGTACGAATTCATGCATGAGTGGGGTCCGGTGGCCTGTCCATAATGAGGGCCATTGGGGCCGGGCCAGCCAGGGGGAGGGGCCATGGGTGGTTGGCCAGCCAGCCCCACACCAGCTTGAAGTCCTGGTCAAGGGGACAGTTTGCATATTAGCCTTTTATTATATAGGATATTATAATGTCTGTCTTTCTTCCAGTGCCCCTTTACACCTACTTGTTTTGCAACCAGTGCAATTCATATGCACCTTCATCCTCCCTCCATTTTCCTGGTTAATTTATTTTCTTTTTTTAAAAATATATTTAATTTACTTTTTACAGAGAGGAAGGGAGAGGGAGAGGGTTAGAGAGTTAGAAACATCGATGAGAGAGAAACATCAATCAGCTGCCTCCTGCACATTCTCTACTGGGGGTGTGCCTGCAACCAAGGTACATGCCCTTGACTGGAATCAAACTTGGGTACCTTCAGTTCATAGGCCGACACTCTGTCCACTGACCCAAACCAGTTAGGGCTGCCTGGCTAATTTCTATCGATCTTTCATGACTCAGCACATATATTCTCTTCCAAGAAGTCCTACCTGAAACACCAACTTTGTGTCAGGCAACTCTTCATACCAGGTGACTTCTTCAGTAATATTTATCACACTTTATTCATAATGACTTTTAAAGCAGGGGATACTGTGTGAGGAAAGGGGCTATGTTTATCTAATTTGCACATGTAATAACACCATAGGATTTTTGGTAAAGATAATATGAGATCTATAAATCACTCACATATTTTAACTTTTTTTCTATCCTCATCTCCAGTGCCTTGTGTACCATCTGGCAATAAGTGTTCACTAAATAATTATTGTTGACTATATTAAACTTCTCCATTAACTATCATCACGAGCACTTAACTAGGATTTGGATTTAAATATGATATGGATGTTAATTAATTTAGCACAGTATTTTTATTACTTGTCAATCCAGAGAGGAATTTTAAAAAAATGAATGTTTGTGTGGGTTTTTAAAATTTATAACTTGAGTGGCATTCAACAACAGTATTTCTGAAAAACACTCATCAGTGAACAAAAATAAGGAACATATGAGGTTGTTTTTTTTTGTTTGTTTGTTTTGCTTAACCCTTCACCCTTTTCACCCAGCCCCCAAACCCTTCCCCTCTGACAGCTGTCAGTCTGTTCTCTGTATCCATGAGTCTGTTTCTCTTTTGTTCATCAGTTTATTTTATTCGTTAGGTTACACATATAAGTGAAATCATATGGTATTTGTCTGTCTCTTTCTGGCTTATTTCACTTAGCATAATACTCTCCAGGTTCATCCATGCTGTCACAAAAGATAAGATTTCCTTATTTTTTATGGCCAATTAGTATTCCATTATGTAAATGTACCACAGCATTTTTATCTACTCCTCTACTGATGGGCAGTTGGGCTGCTTCCAAATCTTGGCTCTTGTAAATAATGCTACAATGAACATAGGGGTCAATATATTCTTTTGAATCGGTGTTTCAGGTTTCTTCAGATATATTCCTAGAATTGGAATTGCTGGGTCATAAAGTAGCTCCATTTTTAATTTTTAAAATAAGTTCCATATAATATAAAGATGATGTATTATAGAATTATACACCTGAAACCTATTTAATTTTCTTAACCAATGTCACCTCAATAAAGTCAATACAAATTTTTAAAAAAGAACATAGGGCAGGGGTCCTCAAACTTTTTAAACAGGGGGCCAGTTCACTGTCCCTCAGACGGTTGGAGGGCCGGACTATAGTTTAAAAAAAAACTATGAAAAAATTCCTATGCACACTGCACATATCTTATTTTGAAGTAAAGAAACAAAACGGGAACAAATACAATATTTGTATTTGCATGTGGCACACGGGCCGTAGTTTGAGTACCCCTGACATAGGGAATGGAGTTCCATTGAAGTTTAAAGGTGAAAAAGAAATGGGAATATAAAATTAAAAAGTGGACAAAGAATTGAATAGAAATTTCTCCAAAGAGGATACATACTAGTAAATGACCAATAAGCACATGAAAAGATACTCAACGTCATTAATCATTGCTGGGGTCCAGCCCCAGCGGGCCAGGGGTTCCCAAAGGTGTGACAGAGTCAGCGAAGAATGAAGGACACGAAGGCAGCATTCAGATGATCAGCATAGCTCACTTTAGTCTTCGTGGATCTTCCTGTGCCTGGCTGAGTCCACAGCAAAAGATCCAGAGCTTTTATTTTATAGTCAGAGGTAAACAAGGTAGTGGTTACCATAGTTACACTGTTCTTGTGAGATTCACTTGTTTTGGCAGCAATTCCTGCACCTCCCTCAGCCCATTAGCTTCCCAGAGAAGATCTAGGGAGAGTTATAAGGTCAAGCCTAATTATGCTAAGAGGACTGTGCCCTCTGAGCTGGGACTTGTTTGTGACTTTGCCAACAGGTCAGTCTGAGGCTTAACCCTATAGCCCCACAAATCATTAGAAAAATGCAAAACAAAACCAAATGAGAGGAGGAACCAAGATGGCGGCATAGGTAAACACCTGAACATGCAGCCTCCACAACCACATCAAAACTACAGCTAAAAGACAAAATGGATATCATCCAGAACCACGGGAAGGCTGGCTGAGTGGAAGTTCTACAACTAAGGAAAGAGAAGAGTGCATTGAGACTGGTAGGAGGTGCAGAAGTGTGGAGGTATGGAGGCTCACAAAATGGGCTGGCAACTGGGTACAGTTGTCTTTTTCAACCTGGAGGGAGATACAAGCTCCCAATTGCCCTGAACTCCAGTTCCTGGTGAGACTCTGGGGACCCAGACTCATACAGGGAGGAACTGGACTGTGGCATCCGGCCGGAACACAAGGGCGGCTTTCTCTCAGAGGTACTCACAGCAATCACTGTTCCAGCATGGGGCCATGAGACCCAGAGACCTCTTCCGGGCAGGGCTGACTGGCAGTCATTGCTATTTGTTCTGCCCTGGTGATTCCCTGAGACCCCGCCCCACCCAATTTACAATCCCACCCAAGCTGTGTGCAGAGGTTTTTGCATACGAATGGCCTGGCCTTTCTCTGCCTAAAAACTTGTCAAACTGCAGCTGGGTCAGAGAACCCCAGAGCTTCCACAAGAAGGCCCAAGGCTTGAAGTTCTCCCATTGTAGACAACACTGGTCCTCACAGCCAATTGGCCTGGAGGTTGATTCCTCCCAGTGATACCAACAGCAATCAAGGCTTAACTACATGACGACTGTGCACACAGCCCACAAAGGGGTGTCCAAGAGGGTACACCTCAGGTAATTAGGGAGGCTGAGACACTGGGCCCTATAGGACACCTAGCACACAAAGCCACTCTATCAACACAGGGAAGCAGCCAAAATACAGAGACAAAGAAACATGTCACAAATGAAAGAAATGGAGAAAGGCAATCTACTAGATATAGAGTTCACAACCATGGTTATACGGTTCCTCAAGAATCTTCTAGAAATCTCCGAGAAATTTAGTGAGACCCTCAAGGATATGAAAAATGACCAATTAGAAACTAAGCATACACTGACTGAAATAAAGAATAATATACAAAGACCCAATAGCAGACTAAAAGACCTCAAGAATCAAGTCAAAGATTTGAAATATGAAGAAGTAAAAAACACCCAACCAGAAAGGCAAAATGAAAAAAGAATCCAAAAATATGAAGATAGTGTAAGGAGCCTCTGGGACAACTTCAAGTTTACTAATATCTGAATTATGACGGTGCCAGAAGAAGAGAGATAGAAAGATATTGAAAACCTATTTGAAGAAATAATGACAGAAAATTTCCCCTACCTGGTGAAAGAAATAAACTTACAATTCCAGGAAGTGCAGAGATCCCCAAACAAGAGAATCCACAGAGGACCACACCAAGACACATCATAATTAAAATGCCTAAGGCAAAAGACAAAGAGAGAATCCTAAAAGCAGCAAGAGAAAAACAGTTAGTTACCTACAAGGGCGTACCCATATGTCTGTCAGCTGATTTCTCAACAGAAACTATGCAGGCCAGAAGGGAGTGGCAAGAAATATTCAAAGTGATAAATAGCAAGAAACTACAACCAAGATTACTCTACCTAGCAATGTTTTCAAATAATGAATTAATCATTCCACTCAAAAACATGTAAAGAGAATTAAATAAGGGAATGAAAAAAGATTAAAGAGGATACTGTGCATGCTTTCTACCAATACTTTTGAAAGTCATTGAATGGGGTTTATTCTAAGAGTTAAGGATTGTACACTTTCAATAATGTATTAATATAATTTCCTACATTATTAAATTAAAAGAGTAAAAGGATATGATCAACTCAACAGGTACCAAAAAATCATTACGTTCTTTTCTATGAAAAATCAAAGCAAGTTAGGAATAACATAAACTTTCTTACCTTTATAAAAGCATATTTTAAGAAATCTTTACCAAGCATCTCATGTAACAGGGAAATGAGAAAGAATCATTCTAATGAAAGTCTGGAATAAACTACAGTAGACTGGTCTAAGCTACCATTATTAAATATTTTACAAGAGTTCTTAGCTAATTACATATGAAAAATAAACTGTAGAAAGGAGAAAGAACAACTATTATTTTTTAAACATTTGATTACCTAATACTTAAATCTAAGGAATTTAATGAAAAACCTATTAGAACTAGAGGGTTTAGAATAAACCATAAATCATTGAGAACTTCATAAAATAATTAGGAATAAACCTTAGGAATGTTAATGCCTCTAAAAGAAAACTATGATGCATTCCTGAAGGATATTCAAAGAGCAAATGAGATGGTACCATATTCCTAGATGTGACAAGTCAATAAAATATACATTTTAGTTCTTCTAAGATTTATCATGTGTTCATTGCAATCTTTTATTTAATGTTAAAAGCTAATTTAGAAGTTAAAGTGTACAAGAGCAAGACTATTTGAGACATCAGATTATGGCCTTCTTGTGATTCTTAGAAGATTGGGGGATTTAGATCTGAACCAGAAAATATATAAGATGGGACTACAATATTTTGTTGTGCCAGGAAGCAAAGAACCTATCAAAGACTAATGAGTCTTGTCAAAAGGATACAGAAGCCAACATGAAGGGTTTCTCATTGAATAAATGTGGTTCAATTTAAGCATATAAAAGAATAATTAAGCTCAATTGATAAAAAGGTATTGAATATATGAAAATCTATAAGCTCATGATATGTAAGACAAAGTTAAAGTGAAAAAGGAAAAAAATAAATATTAATTGAACACCACTGGAAATAATTATGATGCCATCTAATTGTTGAAAATAATAGCAACTAAAAGGAAAGAATTGACAATTTACCTTGCCTTTTTTGTACCCACTGCATTGCAAAATAATCAGTTAGCACTAGTTTATGAGTATAAGGTATTCCTTATAGAAATATTTTAACTAACAATGTAGAATGAATGATAAAATTAGAAAGTCACTCTTTTGCAGCCTCTAATGAAATCATTGACTCAGGAAATATTTATTATTTGAGGAAACCATTAAAACTTTGGTTCTCAAATTTTAATATGCATGAGATTCTTTGGGGGAACTTTTTAAAACACAGATGTTGGGCTTCATCCCCAGAAGTTCTGGTTTGTTATGTTTAGGGTACGGTACGGTCAAGAATATGCATTTCTAATAAATTTCCAAGTGATGAACATGCTGCTTGTCTAAGGACTGCAATTTGAGAACCTCTGCATTAGATAAAATTTTGGTGGGGAATTTTAGAATGGAAAAATGAGGCTGTCATCACTTGAATCTACTCATCAATCAGCATTACTACAGTGGGGCAGACAAATATTGTGGGCCTCCAGATCTTATACAAAATGAAATACATGGAATTCGAACAGTATTAGGCAGGGTTCTCCAGAGAAACAGAACCAGGAAATGGAGGGTTGGGATGGGGCTGAGGAGAGAAAAGAAAAGAGATTGATTTTAAGGAATTGGTTCATGTGATTGTGCAGACTAACAAGGCCAAAATCTTCACTGTGGGGCAGCATTGAGGAGACCCTGTCCGAAGGCAGTCTGCTGGTAGAAGTGATTCTATCACCTCTTTTTGGGGGGAGGTCTATTTTGCTGTTTTTCTATTAAATCTTTCAACTGATTGGATGAGGCCCACTCATATTATTGAGGATAATTTGCTTTTTTCAAAGTCTACTGATTTTGCCCTAGCGGTTTGGCTTAATGGATAGAGCGTCGGCCTCTGGACTGAAGGGTCCCAGGTTCGATTCTGGCCAAAGACACATGCCTGGGCTCATTCCCCAGTAGGGGGCATACAGGAGGCAGCCGATCTATGATTCTCATCATTGATGTTTCTATCTTTCTCTCCGGCTTTTTTTAAAAGTCTACTGATTTTAATGTTAATCTCACCTTAAAGTAATTTTACAGAAACATCTAGAAAAATGTTTAATCAAATTTCTGGATACTAATGCCCTAGCCAAGATGACACATAAAAGTAACTATCATATGAATATAAAGTGCTCTTGCTAAAGAAGTTGACCCTGAATCCAATCAAGCTACCAGAGGTAATTTTTTTAAAAAACAAGAAATATGAGAGAAAGAAGAAAAGGTTAAATGAGAAAACAAAGAATAGAAATGCTTAGGCTTCTTCAACATGCCAGTGGTATTGAGGGAGGGAGGGCACTGACCACCAGGGTGCAGACGCTCCAACCAGAAGGTTAGCTTGCTGCTGGGTTCTAGCTGATTGGGACTGAGCAAGACAGGCAGGACCCACCCTGGAGCCATCCCTCCTTGCTCCCTGGCCCCGCCCTGTGGGGGTCCCTTGGCCTGGCCTGTGCCCTCTCGCAATCCAGGCTGAGGGAACCCTCCCCCCACCACCACCGAGTGCACGATTTTCATGCATAGGGCCTTTAGTGGATTATATAATAAGTGATTAGAACAATTGAATGTCCTCTTAGAAAATAAAATTTAAACAGAACTAAGAAGCAGGTCTGAAATTTAAACTTCTGAATAATTAAAATATGTCATACATGTAAAGCATTAACAAAAGAAATGGAGAATGTTTTGCCATAAAAGACAAATGATTAAGAGTTGTATATATGTGGCACTCCTGCAGAGATAAGAATAAGTGAAATTAAAATTAATCAGAAAAAATATGCAAAATCTGGACAGCCAGTTCACAAAAGAAGAACTAAAAATGTATGAAGACAAATTGAAACCTTTTAATAAACATTTGAAAAGATAGTCAACCTCATTTTTAACCTGAGAAATTTAAATTAATACAAAATAGTCTTCACCTATCAGATTGTAAAAAAAAATTAGAAGCCCAGGCAATGTCCAGTACTGATGGTACAGGGAATTATGCAGCCTCGTATACTGTTTTTTTATTATGTAAATTTATCTTTTTTTCTTTATTGGTTAAGGTATTATATATGTGTCCTTATCCCTCCATTGTTCCCGCATCCCCCACTCATGCCCTCACCGCCCCCGCCTCCGGTGTCTGTGTCCATTGGTTATGCTTATATGCATGCATGCAAGTCCTTTGGTTGATTTCTCCCCCTTACTCCCACCCTCCCCTACCTTCCCTCTGAGGTTTGACGGTCCGATCGATGCTTCTCTGTCTCTGGATCTGTTTTTGTTCATCAGTTTATTTTGTTCATTATATTTGTTTGGAAAACAAACAGGTAAAGTTTTTGGAGCAGGCAACTTGCTAGTTCCTTTCAAACAATTAAAAAAGCAAACTCATTGACCATGAAATTCTACATGTAGCAACCCATTAGTTATTAAATAATTTTACATGTTATTAGTTAACAAATTAGAAATCCACTATGCTAATAACCCATCATCAATAACCAAATAAATTTTGATACTTCATTGCCATGAAGTATTATATAACATTTAGAAGGAAGAATGAAAGAGATCTATATTTATTGACAAGGCAATGTCCTTGTCATTTAAGCAAGTGAAAACAGTAACAAATTATACTCTGTGGAATGCACTGTATTAAAAGCTACCCTTGACCACATGTGTCTGTACTTGCACTTTAGCATCTAACAAGAAAAGGCCTTCCTCACTTCCTCCCAAACAAGATTTCTTTTACATCTTGAGGGCAGCGCAGGCTGATTTGTGTTTCGTGATTTATGTACAGAGACTTAGCTGCTGTTGATCCTGTCCTTACTTTTAGGGCAAATGGATCTAATGAAGGTGACTGTCAAAACTCCTAAACCAGCATTCAGTGTGGTCACGCATTGGATGGAGCGTGTGTGGGAGACCCTTGCATTGTCGAACGGCTCCGCGTGCATGTGCAGGGCTAGAATGACAATCCTTCAGCAAGCAGTGCATATCCTCTCCAAATTTTAAGCGTCATAAAGATTTCATTATTGAGTAGGCAAAAGGCTAAGATTTCCTGTAGTACTTCAACTTTAGTGACAACCTAGAAAGGCAGAATTTAATTTAGAAGGTCGAACTGTATCTACTCTCTAGGATTTTTCCTCATAGGTCATTTTTTTAATATCTCATTCCCTCCCTGCCAAGCTTGATAGAGCTTGATGGAGCTTGCTTTATGAAATTTCAAAACTGTAAAAAGCTCTTCCTATAAATAATAATGTTACACTTGTTACTTTGCTCTCTTCATTGAAAAATGACATCCTAGGGAATCATGTTTACTTCACTTAATTTTAGTAATTTGAACAATTTTATATAGTATCTCATGATCCAGATAACAGTAATTAGAAACATTTGTTTATGTTTCAAATGTCATTTTTCAGTTCTCCCAAAACTTAGTTTTAAATACCTAAACCTTTGAAGTGAGGAAACACTGGGTGAGTGTTTTAGATATTGATGCTTTGACAGGTCCCATATGACTAATGATAATAGTTTTTAGAATAATTTGAAATATAAGTTATAATCAGAAAATTATATTTATTTCAGTAAAGTTTTTTGAGCATCTTTTGTTTCCTTGTGAATTTTGACCTCAGGTCACTTTGGAAATGCATAGTGCATCTTCAGATATTGCTCTACATGTTTGAATAGGCATTTATTCTCAGGTGTTCTATCTTCTCTGGCATATAAAATTATAGGCTTCTTATATAATATCAAAAAAGTAGAAAGCTGTGGGAGTTACACAATTTCATTATGTCAAGCAGAACTACATTACAGCTTACTGTTTGTTCAAGTTAAAAATACATTTGATGAAATTGCTGGAGAAATTCAAGCACAATTATCTCAAAAAGAAAAAGAACTGAGGGCGATTACCTAAAATTTTTTGAGTGGTAACAGTATTTTATATTAAAACATTCCTTTCCCCCAAAATTATTTCCACATAGATTTTTATAAAATAACTAGAGGCCCAGTGCATGAATTCATGGACGGGTGGGGTCCCGAGGGGACATGGGGGGCCAGGACCACCCTCTGGGTGGGTGATGGGACACCTTTGCTGGCCTGGGATCTGGATCCATCCTCCTGATGTTCGCACTGGTTGTCAGAGCCACCTGGCGGCTGCTTTTATATTGTTTCTTCCTTTCAGAGAGTCTAGGGAGGGGAAGCTGCTATGGTGGGTGCCCAAGGCCGACTTCTAGGAGGCCAGCAGCGCTGTCAGGATCATACTGGTGGTGCTGGTTCATCAGTGCCTGGCCCATTCTCCGGAGATTGGACCTGCAGGGGCACTGAGGGAGGGAGTGGCTGCCGCCAGGCTGGTGGGCCATTAGGACCAATCGGTCAGCTGAGTGGGGCTCCCGCTGTGGGAGAGCACTGACCACCACGGGGCAGCTCCTGCATTGAGAGTCTGTCTCCTGGTGGTCAGTGTGCATCATAGCTACAGGTCGACTAGTTGTTCGTTGTTCGGTCGCTTAGGCTTTTATATAGAGAGATTGTAGATAGCATATTCTTAATCAGTGACTGCCCAAAAACAGCTTCATAAAATTTAAAATGTTACTAAACACAAATCTGCATATGTGATACAGACCATCCTTATTTTAGAAAATAGGAATTCAAATGAAATTTTAACTTTTTGTTACATGTTTAAGCTGGTGTACATACATTCACTTATGCAAAAGACATGCTGGAATTGTGTTGATGCTCTTATTTGCCATCTGAGTAGAAGTGGTCATCTGCCTTGGAGCACTGGGTACAAGAATTTTCAAAAGACCCATCCATAGGTTTTAGCTCCTGATACTGAGAATTTTAAATTATCTGGTCAGCGAAGGAGTGGAGTTTAAATCTGGGTGCATGATTTTCTTTCATTGACTGTGTCAAAAAGTGGCTATAAGTGGGCAGTACATGGGCCAGACATAACCTGCAAAGGTGTTTTATTGAGCCAACAACATGTTTTTTCACCCCAGAGCAGATATTTAAAAATATGGAGATTGCACATAAAAATCAGGATTCAAGGGTTTTCTTAAAAGTCCAAAGGAACTGGCCCCCACACTCACTGTTCCTTGGCAGCCAGTGCCCGAAGTAGGGAGCCTCTCTTCTGTGGATCCTCAGCCCTTCCGTTCACTACAGTCATCTCCACTCTGTTGTCTTCCTGTCACAGAGGCTGAGTATCAGTTACCACTCATCCTTGAAATTGCACATTGTGCCTCTCATAATTCAGAAATACTTAGCCGAAACTATGTCTCTAGCAAATGTCAGAAAACAAAAGATAGAAATGACCAAGTTTCAAGATAAATGTGTTGAAATAATAAAGTAATCCACTTTCCCAATTTTTGTTTATTTTCCATCAGTTCTCATAGATATTTTAAAAATACCTGCATTGACATATAATTCATATACTATAACCTTCAGTTGTTTAAAACTTATAATTCAATGGTTTTCATTATATTCACAGAATTGTGCAGCCATTACGGGTATCTAATTTTGGAATATTCCATCACTTGCAAGATAAACTTTATTATCATTATCAGTTTTTATAGACATTTAAAAATGGAACCTAATAAACAAAATAATCGGCTTTAGTGCATAATCCAGATTTTATTTCAAAATTTAAGAAATATGAATTTCATGTCTCATAAACAACTGTTTTGTCCTATCTTTATGTATAGTACCTCATATTTTATAACTAAGCCTCTCATCTTCTCACCAAAATATCGATTTGAGGGGAAAAAGCAAAGCCAAAAAATCTTGTACATAGTTCAGATCATTCTAAATATACTTTCATAATTTGGTGAAGATGTATCCCTTTCTCTGTGATATGGTGATGACAGATTGAAGGAATCTCTGTTTTTTTTCCGAGTTCTACATTTTTTATTGTTGACTAGAGGCCCGGCGCACGAAATTTGTGCACGGGTACAGTTCCTAGGCCTGGCCCGCGATCAGGGCCATCTTCCCCAGCTGCCCACAGCCGGCCCCGCCCCCCCGCCGCCACCCACCCCCAGTTCCCTTTCGCCATCGGTTGATCAGTGCCTGACAGCCAGGGGAAGGAACCAAGAGGTTGGCTGTTCCCGCCTGCTCGCCGGCCCCGCACCCGCAGCGGGCGGCCATCAGGTGATGGAAGCCTGCCCCTGGGGAAAGGGACCAAGAGGGGGTCAGTGTGTCTCATAGTGACTGGTCCAGCAGTCATTCTGGTAATTTTGCCTTTAGGGTCAATTTGCATATTACCCTTTTATTATATAGGATAGAGGCCTGGTGCATGGGTGGGGGCCAGCTGACCTGCCCTGAAGGGGGCCCCAGTGGGGGCCAGCCTGGGCAAGGGGCCTTGGGTGGTTTGCAGGCCAGCCATGCCCCCATTGAGGTGGGGGTCCCCACTGGGGGAGGGGCCGGCCTGGGGGAGGTACCACGGGCGGTTTGCAGGCCGGCCAAAACCCAGGCTTTGTCAGGAAGGACGTCTAGAAGATGTCCAGTCTAATTAACATATTATCCTTTTATTAGTATAGATAGTATTACAGATATCTCCCATTTCCCCCCTTTTTCCCCCATCCTCCCAGCCCCTAACTTCCCTCCCTGCCACCCCCACCCCCTGGTCTTTACTACCCTGTTGCCAATGACCATGGGCTATGCATGTAAGTATATAAATATTAAGTGCCTAAGAAGTGATCAACAATCATACTTAACCCTTTGTACACTGTTAATCCAACCAGTTCTCTTTAAAGTACTAGCCTCAGTATGAGATGCTGTCTCAATGGAATAGAACTGTTGTTCTCTTATCACTACTACTTCGGTCGCCCTTTGCAGGGCAATGTGGCTTCTAGCTGTTGAGGAGACCATATGCTCTCAGAAAGCTCTTATTTGCATGGGAGTAGTTTTAAATGAGCCCACATCAGTGGTTATAAACTTGGGCTCCTCATTAAAATTACTTGGGAAAATTTTTAAAAATCCTATGCTTTCCCATTCCCAAGACTTATTTCATTTCTTTAGGTGCCATCTGATATGGGCATGCTTTAAAAGCTCCCAGGAGGTTTTAAGGTACAGCCAAGTAACTCATTGCTAGGCTGGATAGAATAATTATTTTCTGTGGGAACTGGCCTGATGGCCTGGTGGTTTCGTTATGGATTTTGAGGACTCCGGAAAATAGAGAAGACCCATTGTATAAAAGACCCCAGTAGAATTTTAGGGAAAGGAATTGTGCTGCTTTTTAACTCCATTTGAGTTTGAGCCTTAATGTAATTAAACATGCCATTTACTCATGCCACAAAGGTGTATTGAGCATCTACAATGTGCCTGGCACTGTGCCACTAATGAAGATAAAATGTGGCACAAGATAACCAAATAGCTGCCATTGTGAGACTTGGAGCCAAATCAAGAAGAAACAAGTTACCAAACAGGCTTCATACACTGCCCTGGGGAAGGTATCTACCCCGAATAAGAGGAAAGGGGATGTCAAGGAAGGCAGTGAAGTTTAAGGTGAAAACTGAAGGGTGAATAGGGCTTGTCCCAATAAGATGGTAGGAAGAGAGAGCATTCTGAGGAAATAAGATACTCAGAGGCCAGAAGCAAGAGATCATGGGTGCATTTCACAGAACAGAGAAGTTCAGTGATGCTTAGGAAGGTTAGGAGAGTTAGGTGAGGTTGAACAGACAAACAGATCTGAGGATTATAGTCTTGTCATTATCCCTACAAGCAATGGTTGAATTCTTGCTACAACACTGAGAATAGATTGAGAAAGGAGGCAAGAGTGAAGATAGAAAAAAAAAAAAAACTGCAGAAGCAGAAATCCAGGTAAGAGATGATGGTGGTGGCTTCAGTTACACAAGTAGAATTGGAGATGAGTAAACAGGTTTTGAGAACAGGAGACAGTTATTTGGTATTTGGAGACAAAAAAGGAGATGGGCGCAAGGATTACATCCGTATTTTGGTATGGGCAGTATGGCCAAATTAAAAATAAAGAACTTGGGAGGAGAAACACAAGAAGTTGGTAGGTTTGGTTATAACTATAATCCCATCTAAGGCTTCTGTGAACAGAACAAATGAACTGTGTCATGGGTAGCAGGTAATACAAATCTAAAGCTCATGGCAGATATCAGGACTAGGGGAGTATAAACAGTTATAGGATAATTAAACCAGGAGAACATCTAACCTCATCCAGAAAATGAGAAGAGAGGGAAGTCTGTGTTTGAAAGTTTCAGACGTGAGTCCCTTTCCAGTACATTGCACATCAGTATAACTAGGCTACCGCTCTGGCTTTGCCATTGCCATGGGCCAGTGATCTAATTGTTCTCATTTCATTTTCCTCATCCAGTCCAGGAGAAGCACCTGCCTCCACCTAACTCATAGGTTAGTGGTAGTGATCTACCAAAGATGTCTGTGTTCTAATCCCTGGCACCTGTGAATATGGTAGGCTTCATGGCAAAAGAGAATTGAGCTTGTAGATGGAATTGAAGTAGCTGATCATCTGACCTTAAAATTTGGATGTTATCCTGGATTTATCTTGGTGGGTGCAAGCAGCCTTCAAAATGTAGAGGAGAGAGCGGAACACAGGACCAGAGAAATGGCAGCATGACAAGAACTTGGCCTAACTTTACTGGTTTTGAAGATGAGGGAATGGGTCCTGAGACAAGGAATGCCAACTGCCTCTAGAAGCTGGAAAGGCAAGAAAACCGATTCTCCTTTGGGGACTCCAGGAGAAACACAGCTTGCTGGCACCTTGATTTGAGCTCACTGAGACCCATTTTGGACTTCTGATGTCCAGAGCTCTCAGAGAATAACTGCGCTGTTTTAACCCAGTGAGTTTCTGGTACCACAGCAATAGAAAGCAAAAACAAGTATTGGGCACATAAAATCAAATTATGGATATGAAATAGTGGAAAGACAGCAAATGGGTATGCAAATAGACAAGCTTATGAGAGCATGTTCGTGAGTTTCTCTACTAATTTTAGTGACAGATGTTTAGCATTAGTTGGTCCAGGTGTGATTGCTTTTAACATTAGACTCTTAGCAGTTACTGAGTAACAGGAAAAATGATCAGAAGACAAATGGCACATAAATACACAATTAACCACGATAATTCTGGTATTGAGATGTCAGTGGAGGACTGTCCACATTCAGAGCCTCCTTTCCACTTGGCTGGGGTGTGACTGTACCTGCAACCTGTGACTTAAATGGGCGTGGGTCTCGAAATTAGCAAAATTCATCGAGCCTCTGGTGATACCTCGCCTGTGGAGGTGTTGCAAAGAGATTATATACATAATCAACCCCTTTCTCCTCTCCACTCCTAATCTCAACCAGTTTCTCCTCCCACAAAACATATAAGACACCCAGTTTCAGGTGTGCTTTAAAACAGCTAGTAAAACAACCTCAAGTACTTCTGATCTTAAGAGATTTGGGTGTGTTTTTAAGGAAAATTAAAGAAGCTTTCTATTCTAGTAATGTTTAAAAGCCCATATGATCTAAAGAAATATGTTGCAGATGGTGATACAGGCCTCAAGAAAGTCACAAAGAACAGGAGTGGCTGAGCCTGGCATGCCTTCTGTCTCAGGAGGGCTCAGGCCAGCAGATCCCAGATTCGGGGGCAAGGCAGGGCAGGGCAAGGTCAGGCTGTGGAGAGTGAAGTAAATAGACTGATCTTTGGGAACTGGACTGAAGAAGACTCTGAAGAGAAAATTTTGACATGTTATGAATAGTCAGCTGGTGGTAAGTTCCGTGCCATCCATGGTCAGTATCCATCAGCTCTGTCTAACTCCAGGTAGAGAGAAAGAGAAAGATGATAGATTTTCTTCGTGAGTGTTTAACTATGTATTTTCCTAATGACGAAACAAGGAATCTTCAAAATAGTCTGTTAGGTAAGTGAAGTGATTGTTATTCCCATTTTACAGATGAAAAAACAACAACTGAGGCACAGATTGATTTATGAATTCGGTCAAGGTTACCTCACTGGTAATGACAAGTAGAGTCACATGGCCTAGAGGCAAAGCCCTTAGCTGGGAATCCAGAGCATCTATCCGATAATAGCACTGCTCCAGCCCCAGATTTAGTGTCTGTGGCTGAATCTCTGGGAGGCAACTTGGCAAATCAAGATGCGGTAACTGATGTTGAGGGGATTACTGAGGCAAAGACCCCAGTATGGACAACAGGGAGAAGATGCAGGCATCAGAACTGAAGGCATTGAGCACCCTGAGTGTGGAGAGGCTGAGCAGCACAGTCACAGTTGATGAACATGTTGGAATGTAGAGTACCAGCTTACCATCCCTCTACCCCCTCCCAACTGCCCACTCTTCCCGTGGGCATTCTTCTAAGTGCCTCCATCCAGAGACCAAGTATGAGAATCCTGGTGCTTGCCAGTACACGTCAGTCAGGCACAAGAAGCAAGTGTGTGTCATCAGCTGAATTGGGGAGCAAACTTTCCACTCAAACAAGAAGAAACCAAAGGATTCAAATTAAGAGGAAAGCGGGGGGCGGGGGGGAGGTTTCAAGCTATCAGTGGGATGGAGGGATGGAAGCTCTGTATCCCATTTCTCAAAAATCCTCACAGTAGGAAGAAGCCTTTTGTAAGAATTGTGCAAATTGAATCCAAAACCACACGTCTTCCCCTTTGTAATACTGTTACTGTGGAAAGTTATTATATGTGTGTCTTTGAAGACTTTAAAATGGAAATAAACATTTTTCCCAAATCAGCTGTCATCATCAAAATGTGAATCTGTCTTACTGTTAGAAATTCTGAGTTAAAGAAGTTTCTATTTCTAAAACTAAATGCTGATGAAAGCTATACAGTCCAAAATAGAAATTTTTCCCCCCCTCAGCATAAACATCTGAAGTTTGAGTTATAGTTAGTTGGTCCAGTATTGCACAGAGAAGACATAACACACACATCGAATGAGGATAAAGATACATCTTTGTTCTTTCTCTGAATTACAACTGTTCATCTTTCTTGAGTATTAAACTAAAGACCCACAAAAGATGCTATTTTCCTCCAAAGATTTATCACTTTTACTGGAAAATATGTCAGAGTATTGATGACAGGATTGGGAATTTTAACATCCACATTTTTGTTCAGTTCGTGGAAAGTATTGTGAACAAGGTGTCGCCAAAGTTGAATGGCATGCTCCCCTTGTCACAACAGTTTGTCATAGTCTCATTTCCATGAAAGTAAAGGAGCACTTTTCCTTGTTCTCTTGGAGATGATACAAAACTGTGTTTACATGTAAGACCATCTTTTAGTTTAATATTTCAGAGAGATAGATAAGGATAATTTATTAAAAACAACAACAAATTGATAGAGCTTTATGGTATATGGAGAAAGTCCATTTGTAAAGAGCTTCACTGTTGTGTTTGTGTTTCATGGAAATGAAACTTAGTAGATGGGATGTGCTGTGCTCTCATTTCTATCAGACTGACGTTCCATTGCAGGTGATGGTGGTTTTCAATGCATTTAGTTTGCCATTTACTTTCTCAAATACATTTGGAATAAAATTGTAGAGCATATTTAAACAAGCTAAAAACCAGCACTCAAAAGCAGGGGGAGGACTACTTTCTAGCAGTCATTGAGTTAGATTTGGAAGCAAATATGGTGGCCCTAATCCCAGGGGCAGTCAGACTTCTGCCCAGTGGGCTGCTCTTTTGCACTTTGAGTGGGAAATGGCAAGAAGTTACACTGAGCCTTGGCCTGAGGAATCTGGCCAGACGAATATGAGCCAGGAAATTCAGGGGGGGTTATGTGCTGGAATTTGCCTAAATCTTACTGTAAAGAAGATTTCTTTCTTTTTTAAACCAAGAAAAGTAAAACTTTGAGAGACAATTTTTGTAGAATTACTCCCTATAAAGGGAGAAAAAGTTCAGAATTCAAAAACTCAAAAGAAAAAAGCAAGAAAGCTTTCAAAAATACGCTTAAACTGCTAGTTCACTGGAAAAATTGTATGCCTTAATTTGCTAACAATCTCAGGGGTGTGATAACTGCATGAGAAGCCAAGCATTTTTTCAGAACTTTTAGCTCTGAACAGTCCTCCTCAACCCCACCCGATGAGCAGGGCTTTCCTTCCTAGTCAGCATCCATTTAGCCCTGCACAGGCTGCGTAGGCTGGGAATGTTCTTCTGCTCTCTTAGAGTCATCTTAGTGAACCCGCATAACTGAGAGCATTTCTGCTTCACCCTCAACCCAGTTCGGATTCCTTTTTAACATCTGGAGACATGAGTTAATACATAACAGGTATTTCCTCACTGGATACACCATGCTTCTCACTGATAACAAATTGCTTTGGAGGGTACAGAAGAAATATAAAAGGTGATGCATCTCTGTCTGAAGGCGCCAGCTACTTATTTGAGGAAAGAACAGTGCACTTAAGTTATTGTTGCATAATAGAGGAAATTACATAAAACTGGCCATTGACATATGGAGAGCAAATGCTGTGAACAATATAGAGAATGGGTGTCTTCTCCAATCTGTCTCTCCTCTAACCTCTCTCCTAAAGCACACTGCTGTCTGCTGGACATTTCCCCGTGGAGAGCCCGCAGGCACTCGTAGCTGGGCATGTCCAGAACAGAGTGTGCTGTTCCTCCTGCTCAGCTCACACCTTCTGTGAGTGATCTGTCATCATTGCCAACTGGTTTCCAGCTCCTTGTAAGGGCTTATTAGTGTCACTGTTCACTGCTTTTCTCAGTAACTTCTCATCATGTTAGTTGTCAAGTGTATAGCTTGCAGTTATTTTTCTTTCCTTTGTTTCCACTGCTAGAGCCCCTGTAGTTCCTTCTAACTAGTGTCCTTGACCCTCTGCAGTTCATCCTTTTTGCAGACGATCCTACATGTTAATTTCCCCAGAATCTGGCCATGATCAGGCACCACCTCTGCTCCAAAGCCTCCAGTTCCTCCCTGTTCACTGCCCCCTGAATGCAGTGTCCCTGAGCAGGTAGCCAACCTTCTCTACAGAAGCCCGGACTTACCCTCCAGCTTATCCCTGACACATTTCTGTCCGTCCCCTTTGGGATCCATGATCCAGCCAAACTGAACAGCTGTGCTCTTGAACTGCCCTTTGCTTTTCTGATTCTGGGCATTTCTTTCTGTCTGAAACATCTGCCCCTTATTAATAGCTTTCAGGTTTCACATTTACCCTTCACAATCCACCTGAGATCCCAAGTTCTGCATAGAGGTTCCCCTCCACTGTTATAGTATCTGTCACATCCCATTGAAGTTTTTGCACACATTTTGTGTTTCTACTCGACCATAATCTCCATGAGCACCTGAATCATATTCTGCTTCTCTTAGCATCCCCAGCTCTCCTCCCCTTTTCACTTCCCAGCACTGTCTTCTGAGTAGTTGCTCTTCAACGGATGGATGTTTCCTGGATGAATAATGCAGTCAGAAACATAAAGCTATTTAATTTTAAGGGAGGGAGGGATATTGATGAAAGTGGTCTTTCAGGAAGCTTAGTCGGATATTAATTATATGAAGGTTCTGAGCTAATTTTTCAGAATATTTAAAACTTATGATGGGAAGTCAGTCATTTTTAGTGATATCTTAAACCCAATTTATCCTTTCAAGCATGGGGGTACTCTCAAAGCCTTTGGGATAGAGGTTAAAGGAAATTCTTCTAATGTTTATCTTCTCCTATCAATGCACATAGTTCAGTATCCTCACTTTAATTTTTGTTAAATAAGTTCATAAACATGCCAGACCTTATTGATACTCCCAGATATGACAGTTACATTTATAGATGATCTAGTGCAATAGAGAACCATAAGTCAAATTGCAGGAGTACTTGCACACCCACCCACACACGCACACACACACACACACACACACACTGTAAAAATTCAGTGGATATCAAATTATGCACAATGATCCATGGCCATCTTGCTAGTTTTCACTTTCCATGTTTTTCATTATCTTTAGGTTCAGTGTAGTTGGCTATGGAGAATGCCATTGGTAGTGTAATTGAGAGTTACATCTATACTCAGCAATTTTGAAAGCTTAACTGCTGGTTTTCTCAGCATACTCTTAGGGTTACTGGCCTGTACTGATCCTTCTAAAAACATTTCACCATTAAGTATGTGGATCCTTGATGACAATTTCTGCCATGTTGAGTATTTAAGTAAAAAACACAGAATCAAATGGTCTATGAGGGCAGGTTTTGGTTTTATACAAAGGATGGTGTAACAAGGACAAAAGGGAACTGTCTCTCAGAGATAATATTTTTCTTATTTTATTTAAAGATATACTTGAATATTATTAGGAGGATACATATGTAAGTATCCTGCTAATAATTTCAACTTAGTAGAAGTCCCTGCCTCGTTTATATCACTAGGGATATGATGGAGAGTAATGCCTACCATAATGACTTTTCATTTCACCTCGACTGGTGATGGGAGGAGGGCAGTATTGGTCCCCCGTGGATATTCTTTGTAACAGTGACACAGACATCATATTCACCTTCATCTCTGCTGTGGACACATATACATATAACTGACTTGGGATTACTCAGAAGCAGAACAAATTTTCCAGCATAATAGCTTCCCTCTTTTTTCTTTTTATTCTTGAGCTTTTTAGTTTATCATTTTAATAATTCATCAGGAAGCAGGCTTGAAAGTAACACAATAAAACTTTATGTTTTCCTGTGGAAGAAATTGAGGGAAGTAACAAAATAAGGTTTGGTGTTGTTGGTTTTTTTTTTTGTTTTTTTTTTGCTGTTGTTGTTTTTGGTCCATTAGTCTCCCACGTTTGAAAGTAAGAAAATATGCCAGGGAGCAGGCAGACACGAGGAAGTAATACATTACTTGCAGCAGGAAACGTGTCCCCAAATACAGTACAGAACTGTACAGAGCTAAGGTGAAATAAATGGTGCTGTGGTTCTCTGTATTCACTTTCTTTTGCTGCTCTAATAAATCACCACAAACTAATTGGCTTAAAACGTCACAGCTTTATCCTATGTTTCTGGAGGTCAGAAGTCCATGGAGTCTCACTGGGCTAAACTCAAAGGGTTGGCAGGGCCGCATTCCTTTCTGGAGGCTCCAGGGGAGAACATGCTTCCTTGCATTTTCCAGTTTCTGCAGGCTGCCTGCATTCCTTGGCCATGGCCCATACCCTCTTCAAAGTCAGCAATGGCCAGTGGCGTCCTCATTTTGTTGCACTCTGCATTTGACTTTTCTGCTTCCCTCTTGCACATTTAAGGGCCATGGCAGTAACACTGTGCTAAACTAGCTAATCCAAAATAATCTCACTATCTGACAGCTGATTAGCAACCTTAATTCCATCGGCTACCATCACTTCTCTTTGCCATAATATATTCACAGGTTTTGGGGCTTTAGATGTAGACATCTATGGGGGGTGATTACTCTGCCTTTCACAGTCTTCCTTCTGGCCTGCAAAGATTCACATCCAGCCCACTTCCAAAATACATTTACCACCCCCCCCCCACACACACACACAAGATCCCCACAAGTCCCCAACCTCACCAGCTCCACAGTCCCAGATCTCATTGTGTGAATTTGAATTGCCTTTAAATAGCGAGAGCTTAACTTGTTTTCCAAAAGCCCTGCTGGTATTCTTGGGAAACCTTTCCTGAGATTTGGGTTTAGACTTTGGATTTTGAACACACAGAGCAGGTCTTTCATAGACGTTAATAGATCTAGTACTTGCCCGTGCACATACACACACACACACACACACAGTCTCACACATACTTTCACACATACACACCCTCTCACACACAAGAAAAGAGGAGGGAAGGAAAGTAGGGGGAAGGAAGAAATAAAAATAATAACAATAAAGGATAGCTTATAGTGACTGCATGTGTACTGTTTGCCAGGCACTGTTCTAAAAGTTAATTCAAACCTCAGAACCAATTAGTTCCTATTATTAGTCTCAACGCTTTTATTACATGAGGAAACCGAAGCACAGAGACAGTAAGTAACTCGCCTAAGATCACCTAGCAGGTGAGTGATTAGCAGGGGCCAAAGGGTTGTGTCCTGGGCTCAGATCCCAGAGTGTGAGCTCCTGGCCGTGGCTTAGAACTGTCATATTTGCTCTGGTGCTATCTTTGTTCTACTGCAGTGATATACTGGTGCCATGTAAGGTCAAGTTGATGAGGGCAGTAGCTTAAGCCCTGGGAGAGATTGGAGAGAAAGCCATGAAAGGCCATCCTCAACTCTCACCTCTCAGGCTGCAAGGAATACTATAGAGAAGAGACCACACACCATTTCCCTCAACAATCTTTCCTCTGAATACTCCCCTCACTTGCAGGGCTGTGCTCTACATAGTTTCTTGGAATCTGACCATTTAATTAGAGTGTAACTTCCCCTTGAGAGTGGACAAAGTGCTGTAGTGTCCAGAAATGGTAGCTTTGATTCTCCATCAGGTGGTGTGTTCTTTAGGGATGGGTGCCCCCGGGGCATGCTGGATTCAAGGCTTGAGCATTTCTGATGAAGGAACAGGCAGGAAATAGATATCAAGTGAGCCCCCAGGGTTAGAGTGGAACGATTCTCATTCAACAGAAAGATAGGCTTACATCCTGCCTCGGTCTTTATGGAATCAGTTTCATCAGGGGCTAGTTAGGAAGGACCATCAGCTCTCCATAAGCAGCATTTTAGGACTGTGCCATGGCTTTGAGAACAGACTGTCTTTGTCCTTTGTAATCTTTCATGCCACTCTGGCCAAAAGCAAAGAACTACTTGCACATAGAGGTTAAAATCCAGGGAGGGGAAACATACATAGCTTCTCTCCCTTGGTTATCCTAGCAGTGAATTAAGTTAGCAATGCTGGGTAAGGGATGGTACATATGTGGCCCGTTGAAGATGTTCTCTGCATTGCCTGTGGAGGGTAGAGTTATTGAACTCACAGGCAAACACTGACTAGTTGGAAGTTTAAAGAGTTTTACTCCAGTTATACTTTTTCATAGGCTTACAATCTCATTAGGACTATTTTACACTAGAATATTCTCTCCTATACTTTGAATCAGCACCAGCCATACATTCTTCACAGTGTTAGCCCTTGTGCCAAGCCAGCTCAGCCAAGAGTTCACAAGCCTGGGTGAGGGCAGTGAAGGATGCAGAAATGACAGACAAAGAGATTAAACTGGGTCTAGGTGGATCTCCTGTGCCTGGCTGAGGCCACAAAGAGATCCAGATGGCAAGCTGAGCCTTTATTTCATAGACAGAGGTAAACAAGGTAGTGGTCACCATAGTTACAATGTTCTTGTGAGTTTCACTTGTTTTGGCAGCACTTGCTGCATCTCCCTCAGCCCATTAGCTCCCCAGATAAGATCTAGGGAGAGTCATAAGGTCAAGCCTAATTATGCTAAGAGGGCTGTGCTCTATAAGCTGGGACTTGTTTGTGGCTTTGCCAACAGCTCAGTCCGAGGCTTAACCCTATAGCCGCACCCTACAAGCCCTCACTGGTTGTCATTATGCAAGTCTCCTCTGGTCACGTATGTCTTTTGATGTCCTCCAAATCATTATATACACTGTTGTTTTATGTCCCCATTGAGCACATTATGGATGGTGATCACATGTTACTTAAAATATGCCCCTCAGTACCTTGACCAACAATGAACTGATGCTAGGTTCTGATTCCTTGGTAATTGACTTTAGTAGACCTGTGCACTTCAATGAGGGCACTCTTAAGCAGTGATAGTTATTCTCAGCCCTGATCATTCATCCATGAGAGTTTTTTAAAAAATCTATGTTCATGCTCCAACATAGAACAATTAAATCAGAGTTTGGATCCAATACTTTCCATTGGTTTAAACCTCTCCAGTTGACCCTAATGCACAGTCCAGGTCAAGAATGTCTGCACTAAATATAGGCAGTTTGTGGGAGGCACAGGGAAGTTTAGGAAAGCCCAGCTGCTTTGGCAGTTGCATAGGAAATATGTCATTGGTCTTGCTTCTTCTTAAGGCAATAAGAGACTGGGAGGAAGAGGTGGGGAATGTCTCAGCACTGCCCTCAGCCCCTTATGTGTGCCTGGGCCCAGCTATGGGCTGTGTCCGCAGGAATATTACTACATGGAGGTATTTTTCCAGGCCACACAATTCACCTTCCCAAATGCTTTCTTATTTCCTCATTTGTGACTCTTAGGACTCCTGGTTCCCTCTGCCCTGTGTTTCCACTTTTAACAATCCCTCTAGCTGGCTTGTTCTTAGTCCTCAAGCCTCAAATCTGAACATTTTGCTCTACTTTTTAACTTCTCAGAAGGCTCTTGTCATCTCAGATTCTTCAACAGCTACTTTTTGAAATTACTTCTTGCACTCTTAGCCTTCATTTTTGGCTTCAGTGTGCATTTTCTTCTACTAATACAATTTTCACACTCAAATGTCTCATTTTGACAAGTATGGGTGGGTCTGAAACATGGGCTTAATCTTTAAACCTTCCTTTCTTTCCTATTTCTATTAATGGTACCGATATTTTGTTGCATCCATGCAGAAACATACACACAAAAGCCAAACTAAAACAACTCCAAGAACAAGCAAGCAAAACAAAATTGAGTCATATTTGCCTTCCAATACCTATGTAACAATAAACTGTACATATTTCCTTTCTTCTGCATTCCCACTGCTTCTTCCTTAGTCCAAACCCAGGATTCTTACTGCTCTCTAGTGTCTCTGTTCTTTTTGTGTCTCCCTCTTTACGCTATTGAACACTACTCAACTAACCTCACTCAAACATTGACACTACTTAGTCTACCCAGCTGGGGAGGGGAGGGGTCAAAGGCAACTTCAAAGGTAACGGTATTCTTTGTCTTCAGTGGGTGGAAAGTATAATGGCTCTTTATTCTTCTTCCGTAAACTACACAGTTGTTACATATGTTATTTTGTATATGTGATACTTTTAACTAAAATTATTTATAGTATGTTTAAAAAGTCTAAACTATGTCTAATTGCATTCTAGGGTCTCAACTTGAAATGAAATATCAAAGTTGTCCATCAGCTCATCTCAAATAAACTATCCACTGTGTTTCCCATTGTTGGCCTCTAGTCACCTTCCCTTCAGTCATGTTGATTCCTTCAGATCTTTCCCTTCCTATCTCTATTTCCCCTCCTTAACCTTATTCTCACTGTGTTTGTATCTGAGAAATTCTTTTTCTTCTTCAGTCCAAGATTTACATTTTTTCATCTTTTATAGCCAGTCTTTCTACGCACTCTCCCTTCTCCTTGCCTGGAGCTCCTGTTGGCCTTTAAAATATCCACCTCTGTGTTTGGTTAATATTGAGTTATAGTCTACTTGACCTATTTTGTTTGTTTTTTAGTGTTTCATTAACTCTTCTCAACTGAAATATAAAATCCTAGATGGTTGACCATGAATCTCTTGCTACTTTGTTTTAAATATGTTGGAAGATGCTGTATGTGTTTGGCTTAATAATGCCATGTTGAAATAATCCAAAGAATGTCACTGTAAATGTGAAGCAAGACAAAAAATATTGAAGGGCAGGTATGATCTTTGAGTGCCAAGAACAATGGCCTTTGAAAATGACTTCAAAGTTCTACCAAATGCAGTGATCCTGTAGGCAAAATCACCTTTTGGAACGTTTTGCTCAGAATCACTGGTGCTAATGTCGTGATTATAGTGCAGTTTAGGAAGACAGGCGAAATGGCATTTGGTACAAGTTTAATCTATTCTTTGCTTATCATCAAATCAATTTTCTTCCATTTTAAATTTCCATTTTTAGGTTCATTTTCATCAGCTTTTTTTGATAAATGTGGCACGTGGCTTGATTTCTGAGTTGTGTACTTTTTAAAAAGATCATTTTCATCTAGGAACATTGCTAAAGAGTCCTGGAAAAGGAACACATTCTCTCCTGCCTGTGGCCTTCTATCTAGCAGGCAGCTTTTAATAAAGGCTGAAGCTTTTAACTTATTTAAAGCTAGAAGTTGATGTGCAAATGGCCCACAGTTTTAAATGTTAACTTTAGTGCTTACTTGTTACTTTTTCAAATAATACCTGATTATTTAAGATAAGGATTATCACATTAAATGTATGCTAATTGTGCTGTGCTTAAAATACTCACTGTTCATTTAAATTTACACTCATGTTAAAATCCATCATTTTTATCAGGGATACAATTAAATCATTTAAGTATTGAAATACATTTTAATAGTAAGATTTGTTCACTTTCACTCTCCTTTGATTAGATTGTAAGAATTCATTAGAATGTTCTCGTTATTATATGGTACACACACAAACTTTTTGATAAAAAGAAATTGAAATTTGTTAAAGATGTGTCAGCTCCCTAACCACTCCCTCAAAAACAGAGCATTGTATAGGCAAGTTTGGGTTACGTTTCTATCGATCCCTTAAGCAGAAACTATTTCAGAACACATAAAAGTTAAAAATCTTGTCCAATAAATTGTCCAAATCTAACAAAATTGTAACACTGAAATATGGAAAAGGCAGTACGGTATAAGAAAGAAAAGTAAATTGCAGAGGATTAAATGTTCATGTTCCCTCAACATTTGTGCTGAAATCCTAGCCCGCAAGGTGATGCTGTCAGGAGGTGATTAGGTCATGAAGTTGGGTCTTGAATGGGAGTGGTGCTCTTAGGAAACAGACCACACATTGCTCCCTTGCCTCCTGGCATGTGGGATAACAGCAAACTATCTATGAAACAGGAAGTCCCTCTCACTAGACACCGAGCCTGCCAGCACCTTGATCTAGGATTTCCCACCTTCTAGAACTACTGTTTGTAAGCCACCCAGTCTTTGGTATTTGGTTTAGCAGTCCCAGTGGACTAAGAAAAAAGAAAAGAAAACTATAGACCATGTCCACAAATAGAATGGTTGATGTCTTTAAACACATACCATTCACTATGCACTGTGATAAATCTTTTCAGAGGGATAGAGATATTAAGTAATTTGTTAGGAATTACCCAGTTACTTGGTAGTAAACCTGTACTTAAAGTCCAGGAAAATCTGAAATCAGAATCCACATGCAGCTAATGAAATATGTTGGCTTCCTGGATACAAAAGTCCTAACTAAAATGTTGTGCAAGATAGAACCCATAAGAATACAAAAGAGCAATGCAAAATAACAAAGTAAATTATTCTAGGAATAAAAAGATGATATCATATAATTATTTAATTAGTTTTTATCATCTGTCATGCATTTTAGTGCCTTCACAGTAATAAGGAACAGCTAATTCAAATGAACAGCATCGTATTTAATTAGAACGTACAAGGCACGGTGCAAGCAAGGTTAAGACTATCTTTACTAGTATTCCACATTGTTCAGGAAGTCGCAAATGTAATAACATCACAGAAATAAAAGAAGTAGAAATAGTGGAAAGCAACAGGTAACATGGCTTATTTGCAGTGGATAAGATGTAGTGGGAAATCCATATGTGGGTCTGGATTCAGACTGATTGAAGTTATTCTCCAGAAATTCCCTCTCTAAAGCCTAATTTGTCCACATTTAAAGCCTTAATGGCTTCATCTATAAAATAAGGATAATAACAGCACTCATTTTGTGAGTTTGGGGGATTAAATAAAATAAATAATGTATTTATTTTAGCATAGAACCTGTCTTTAAGTAAGTGATCAATAATTGTCAGCCTATTATTAGTAAGGGCAATAATACAGGGGTGGGCAAAAGTAGGTTTACAGTTGTTCGTATGGAAAAATATATTAAGAATAAAATCTGTGTTTTGTGTACTCAAACCTAAAACCTACATTTGCCCATTCCTGTACTAAAGCTTGAGAATAAAAATGAAATTTGGGTTTAGTAAATAAATGTAGAAAAGTACTGTTTTAATACCTACCACTAGGTTCATTTTCTTTGCAAAATTCTTTCTCTCCAGCACTGTTGTCCCAGGGCAGCTTTCTGTAATCATGGAAATGGTTTGCACTCCCCAATATAATAACCACTAATCATGTGTGGCCATTGAGAACGTGAAATGGAGTAGTGTGACTGAGGAGCTGAATTTTTAATTTTATTAAATTTCAATTCAAAGACAACATGTGGCTAGTGGCCACCATATCGGAAATTAAAGCCCTAGAAGGTCTCATTAATTCACATGGCTGTATTGGCTGTTGTTCTGCTGACGATTCCCAAATTAATTCGCCAGCCCACACCCTACTCTGAGCATCATGTATCACACGCGTCCTTTTGCCTGCTCCTCACCTACCCCTGCTAAAATATAAGAACTCTCACTGTGAAAGAGATTTGCCTCCCAATATCCATCCTCTCCTTTAGTGACATGAACCCGCATTCGGGGGGTAAACATTTCTGCAGGATTCGTTGCAGCTCATGGGCTCTCCTGTTTCTCTAACCTGCTGCCTAGAATTGATGGCCAGTTTGAAGCTGGAGGTATAGAGTGGGCAGCTGGAAGAAGCCATAGCAGCACGGGGCTGCCTCCTTCTTTATGTGAGAATGTAACACATTTGTATCTTGTTTAAGACCATTATTTTGGGTTTCTTTGAAATAAATATCTGAATCAAAACCCATCCTAACACAAATTACAAGGTCTACATTATGAAAACATTCAGGAGGTTAAAAATTGAGTGAATGGAAAGTCATATAAAATAACAATAATGGTCTTCATCATCATACTAATGTTTGATCAATGCTTTACCTGGCAAATAAAGTAAATGCTAAGTAAATATTTGTTTACCTCAGTAACAACAAATGCCAGTTGAATGAATATCTCTTTTAGAAAGATAGAGATAAGGTATTCATTCAACATATATCCACTGACTACCTGAAATGCCAGATAATATTCTCTACTGTGCAGAATGAAAATGAAACAAAATAAAACAAACACATACAATAAAAACATAATTAAGGTCCAGTACCTCAATATATATTTTTTTCACAGATGATTTGCAAATGTTGATTAGAAGAATTAGCTGGGATAAACTTTCAATTTAGAAACATCATTCTCTGAAAGCTAAACAAAAAATTAAGTCATACTCTTCCACTCCTGCAATATTTTCACATAACTTTTATACAAATGAACTCTAAAAATGAGTATGGACAGAATCAGCTGTAGATTGGACAAGCTTATTGCAAATATCGTAGAGTGTCAACAACAACTTTAAAATGAGGATAAAAAAACATAAGAAATATCTTCAATACTACCAAACATTTATTAGGACAAGGTAATTAATTATATGCCAGACACGAATCTAAATGTTTATACATATGTAATGCTTCAGCAGTGATGCACGTATGATCTATCACTTCTATCTCATAGATATGGTAGGTCAGACCTACACAGTTAGGAAGCACAGCCAGGCTCAGCTCAGACACATAGTAAGTAGTGAAGCTGGATTTCAAACCCAGGCACTTTTGCACCAGAACTGGTGCTCCTAACCCATTACACTATATTGAAGAACAAAATCCTTGCTGCTTCCATGTTATTTATGTGCCCAGCACAAAGTGAACTCTGCCATCACATGGAATAATGCTTGTCACGGGTGAATATTCCTCTAGATTAAGAAAGGCGCTACAATCAGAATTTCACGGGGTGCATATACAATTTGAGAACTACTTCATTCCTCTCCTTCTCAATGCTGAAATATCTAAGAAAACATCACTACTGTATGAGAATCATAATAGGGAACATCAAATTTATATAAAAATTTACCTCTATGTATTTCAAACATTTTTTATGTTATTTATCCTTTATTCTCCTGGCATCACAGGATCATTTGTTCAGAATTTATGATGATAAAATTGGCCCCTTGTTGCTTTCTATATAATGACATTGTACCTTGTGTTTTTAAAGGGAGTGAAATTAGAATAAATGCTGAAATTAGGCCTAATAGTAGTGAGAATCAAATGTTTATTAAATGAGTAAATGAATGAAGTTGAAATAATTCACTTACAATACACATGCAGAACATTTTGATAATCAAAAAAATGAATGTTTTTGCACAAAAGTAATTAATGTCTGTCCAAACAAAGTTAATTTTAGATTAAAAGTCTAATTATAAATTGTTTGGGAATGATGATTTATCTGTTTGTTCTTGTAACATTTCCTTAAGTAGGACAAAAGTTTGTGATTTCAGTTATCAAGGTGGAATGTGATATAAGATCCAAAAACAAATATAGATAGGCCTGCACATGAGTGAGTTATGTCCCAAAATGCATTAATTTGAAAGCTAAGTATTTAGGACACAGAAAGACTTTGTGATCGACAGAATATCAATATACAAGTAACCATGATCCCAAACTACTGTACCAAAGCCCACTGAACCCATAGTTAACCAGGTTTCACCTCCTTCCTTATTTGCCATCCACATAGCTTCTTTGGTCAACTGCCCTTTCAAACCTTCCTCTAATTTTTTAATTGGTTCTTTTCTTAATATTGCTGAGAAGTTTTAATATATTTCATACACAGTCCTTTATTCAAAATGTACTTTGCAAATGTTTATCCTAGAGTGTAGCTTTTATCTTCATAATTTAGCAGGTTTTTCAAAGACCAAAAGTATTTAATTTTGATAAAACCTATGAATTTTTAAAATGAATTATATTTTTGGTGTTTGTCTAGGAAATTTCTGCATAAATCACTATCATAAACATATTCTTGGATAGATTTTCTCTTAGAAGTTTTATAGTTTAAGATTTATATTTAAGTCCATGATCTATTTTGAGTTATGTTTTGCAAATGGTGCAAAAACATAAGATTATTATTACATATGCATATTTGAAAAACTGTCTACCAATTTTGTGCACAATTACAGTGTAGTGCCAGTATGATACTGTTATTTTTATTGATTGTGTGGTTTGTTTGTTTGTTTACCTTTTTATTGAATTTATTAGGGAGACATCCTATATAATAAAAGGGTAATATGCAAATTGACCCTAACAGTAGAACGACTGGGAATGACTGGTCACTATGACACACACTGACCACCAGGGGGCAGACGCTCAATGCAGGAGCTGCCCTGATGGTCAGTGCGCTCCCACAGGGGAGCTCTGCTCAGCTACAAGCCAGGCTGATGGCTGCCAGCACAGCGGTGGTGGCTGGAGCCTCTCCTGCCTCCTCAGCAGCGCTAAGGATGTCCGACTGCAGCTTAGGCCTGCTCCCTGCTGGCAAGTGGACATCCCCCAAGGGCTGCCGGGCTACCAGAGGGATGTCTGACTGCCAGCATAGGCCCGATCCCCCAGGGAGTGGGCCTAAGCCAGCAGGTGGTCATCCCCTGAGGGGTCCCAGACTGTGAGAGGGCACAGGCCGGGCAGAGGGACCCCCCCGAGTGTACACATTTTTGCGCACCGGGCCTCTAGTTGGTTAATAAAATTATATTGGTTTCAGGTGTGATATTGTTGTTTTTAATTTTTTTATGGAAATAATTATGAAATTGCTCTTAGGGTTAGTAATTATGCCCATTTTTCAAAGATGAAGGATACGAGGTAAAGAGAGATCCTGAAGCCACTTTATCTCACTCTAAAATTCATATGTTGTCAGGTGTAAAAGGAAGTTCTTTCCAAGAATAAAGTCTCTGTGTTATGAATGGCCTGTACAGGTCACAAATAAACATTTCTTTCCACTTGTACCTCCTCCCCGGGGCTCTGGACTCAGATCTCTACTGCCCTCATCCCACAGGACCCTTGGCTGTAAGCCCTGGTGAATGGATAAGCTGCTGGGCGCTTGAAAGGATTCTACTGGTGAATTGATAAGCAAACCATGGCATATCAACCAAATGGAATATGACTCAGCAGTAAAAGGGAAGGAACTGCGGATGCACATACAACATGGATGAAATTCAAATGCATTCGCTGAAAGGAGAGTCAAAAGGCTGCATTAAACGGCAAGCTAGAAAAGGGATAGAAAGGAAATCCATGGTTGCCAGGGGACAAGGGTGAGGAAGGGATTATCTACAGAGAAGCACAGGGGAGTGTGGGAAGGGTTGATAAAATTGTTTCTTGTCTCTATTACAGCATTGGTTATACAACTGTATGTGTTTATTGAAAGTGTACCCAGAAAAAGGATAGATTTTACTACATGTAAGTTATACCTCAGTAAACCTAACTACAAAGTATAAATTCCAGTTTCCAGTTAATAAAACCCTTTCAGTCTGATGAACCAGAGTGGACCAATGTATCAGTCAGCCTTCAAAGGAAAACAGGGAGGCCCGTGGCAGCAGGTTCCCTTCTCTCTGTGCCTTGAGCAGCAGCCGGAACAGTTCCTGCAGTGCAGGTGCCTGGCCAGCAGGCACTGAGGTAAACTCTGCTGTCCTTGAACTGTTGCCTCTTCTGAATTGGGGATACCCAGCTGATTTCACAGCTTTCAAGGACTGTGTTTTTCATGAATTTAAAGTAAATATATGTTTTCATGAAAAGTACAGTGAGACTTAAAGAAACTTGAAGCAAAGCATATAGGACCTCGGCCTCGTGTCTCTATGCGCAAATGTATTTGACAACAGTGATGCTGTTTGTCACCAGCAACCCTGCTGCCTATTAGAACATTTCAGTAAAACTGCACCTAGCCTTTGTCCACCAGCCTTTTGTAAGTAGTCCAAAGGGCAATTGGTATGCTGGTGCTCCTCATGCAAATGAGGTCATTATCCTTTTAAAGGTATAAAGTCTCCTGTATGTGATGGAGCTTTCTAAGAAACAGACGACCTTTCTCTCCCTCTATTCAGGGTGCCTGCCGAGCCTGCACTCATTAGCTAGAATTTGACTCCATGACATTTTTACTTAATTTTCTTTTTCCTCTATATTGAACACATGGGGCAACCATTTATGTTCTTTCTTGACCTGAGGTGCTCTCTAATCTCTTTCCAGCTGTGGCATTTGTCATTCAGTCACATCAGGATATGGCCACCATTCTTTCCCCATGGTAGTTCCTAACTGTTCATTGATTCGTTTTAGAGAAGGAACTAGACACAGTCCTGTGGACTTCGCTCCATTTAATTAATGCTAACCAGAACACTAGATAGAAAAGTAATTTCCTCTGGAGCGGAAATGTATTCTATAAGAAGTAGCAACGAGAACAAATAATATTAGTTTTTAATGCCTTTAATTTTTGTAAGTGCTGTGGATTGATAATAGACTTAAAATACTATTTTCTTTTATTATTACTAATGGTGACAATAAAAATAAAAAAATAATCATAACTGGAATTCAAACTAAGGTCTTTTTATTACATACGGTTCATCATCATTATGCTAAGAAATTTTTTGTGATAATGATCCCCAGTGTGCCAAGTACTGTGCTGCTTACTTTGTGTTCTCTGAGCCCCGTGAGGTGAGCTTCAAACGCCAGTTTAATAGAGAGGGACACTGAGGTCAGAGAGGTGATGGAGCTCTCCCACAGGCTTAAATTTGCTACGACCAGGATTAGAACCCAGTTATGCTCTGACCCTGTGTCCATGCTTTTCATAACTACC
>NW_006292573.1:1752871-1757582 GCF_000327345.1 Myotis davidii
CCCCCCCCCCACACACACACAGCCTTTTAGAGGACTGAGACACTAGCAAGGACATCTCTGGAAAGCATTGCTAGACATTTCTTAAAATGTGATTGTGGAGCCTGAAGAAGGTACCTGCTAAGAAGAGCTCTCAGTAGCTTAACTGGGCTCAAATTTAAAAAATAGAGCCTAGCAGTCATTTATAAACAGGGGCCTCTTACAGCTAACTGCACTTCAGGGAGAAGCCTGCACGGAACAGCACTGAACTGCCTGCCTGAACTGCGTTCCTGCCAACTGAGCCAGCACTTATACAGGAGTTCGTGGAATTGTATTTCAACCAGTAGGACTGAGGCTTTCCTGTCCAATTAGAGCTGTGCAGCTATCTCCTTATCAGCATCTTCACCAGCCAATCAAAATGGCTTCATTCTGACCAATCTGGATAGTGCCTTTTGGATCAATCAAATTGCAAGGATTTGGAATCCTCATTTGTTTCAGGATGGACCAATTAGGAATTAGGGGCAGGGATATATATATCCCTGCCCCTAATTCCATATATATATATATCCCTAACTGACCAGTCCACTGTTTGACCAGTCACTATGATGCACACTGACCACCAGGGGCAGACACTCAATGCAGGAGCTGCCTCCTGGTGGTCAGTGCGCTCCCACAGTGGGAGCACCACTCAGCTGACAGGCGCCAGACGCCAGGCACACTGCTGGCGAGTGCTGCTACAGCGGCAAGCCTCTCCCACCTCCACGGCAGTGCTACAGAGCCGTGGTGGGAGGCACAGCGCAGCACCTGGCCCAGGCTTGGGCTCCTCCTAGGCCGCCTGCATCTTTGCACACTACTACCTCAGAGATCGGGCTGAAACCAGCAGTCCAATATCCCCCAAGGGGTCCCTGTTTGTGAGAGGGCACAGGACAGGCTGAGGGACCCCATGGTACATGAATCCATGCACCGGGCCTCTAGTTTGTCTATAATTAAACCAGCTCCCCTCTGGCTGGGGTAGTGCATGTTCCCTTTGCACTGAAAAGTAAAGACATCATTTCCTTGGCTGGAGCTGAAACACCAAAGATGTAATCCCAAAGATGTCTAGCCAGAGCAGAGCTAACCAGCCCAGAGCAGAAGGAGCAGTCTATCCAGAGAGAGGCCTAGTCCCAGGACCTCCTGGCCCTTGGCCCACCAAACTGCCTTGCTGTTTTCACAGCTGTGCTGTATATTACAGTTGAGCTGTTTGCACTGAATAAAGTTTCCTTTGTTTCTCTTTTGAATTTGAAGTGCTATATACAGGTTATTAGGATTTAATAAAATGTAGAACCATAGAAAAGCAATATGCATTTTAAAGGTTTACTTATTCAACCAAGAACATTAGTTGATCACTTAATATATGCACATATACTCAGAGAAAGTACTATCTCTGTTTTCTAGCAATTTATAATGTCAGATGTAACAGATAAAGGAGTGAAGGGTGGCAGTATAGAGTGATGCGTTTTATGATACAATTGTGACCAGGAGCCTATGAGAACAGAGAAGAAGTCAATTGACAGCACGTGGTTGTGGGCGTATTACAGAAGGCTTCCCAGTGCAGGTGATACTGAGCCGAGTTGCTAGATGAGTAAGAGTTAGCTAACTTAGAGTTGGCTACCTGTAAAACAGAAGGCAGGTTTTGTGTCAAAGACAGGACATGTTACATCAGTAATGGCTAGAACAAAGAAACATGTATGTTGAGAGCAATGTTCTTGGCTGATTTCTCAGTATGGAGATGGATGGAATAAAGTAATTCAGTTTTCTAGCTTTCTCCTTTATTTACATAGATTTCATCTTGTGTCTCTGTCGTCCTTGCAGTACCTTCCTGGCAGGTGGCATTGCTGCTGCTGCTGCAGCAGTTGTTCTGTTGTAGCCATAGAGCCCATTGCCCCTAGGGAAGCAAAGGATGGCACAAGTATTAACTGTAGTTTCCTGAGTTCAGGTCCTAAAGGACTTGTTGAGCAGGATTTAGCCCAGCCATCAAAACTCCTGCTGTCCTAGTTACAAGGAGAATAAAGGGAAGAAGAAGAAGGTTCTTTTTCTTTCTGAGCAGGCATGAATACATGTGACCTTCTTAATCTATACTGATAAAAGGGTAATATGTTAATTAGACCAGGCATCTTCCAGACATCCTACCAGATGTCTTTCTGGATAAAGCCATGGTGGTGGGGGCTGAGGCAGAGGAGGTTAAGGGTGATCAGGCTGGCAGGGGAGAGCAGTTAGGGGGATCAGGCTGGCAGGGGAGGGCAGTTAGGGGGATCAGGGCTGCAGGCAGAGAGGTTAGGGGCAATCAGGCAGGCAGGCAGGTGAGTGGTTAGGAGCCAGCAGTCCTGGGGTTCGAGAGGGATGTCCGACTGCCAGTTTAGGCCCTATCCCACAGGGCATCCCCTGAGAGGTCCCTGATTAGAAAGGGTGCAGGCTGGGCTGAGGGGCCTCCCCCCACCCACCTCCCGCAGAAATTCCGTGCACCAGCCTCTCCTTTCATAATAAAACATGAGGCTTGTCACCTGTATGTCTGGTATCTAACTGCATAGTGGTATCTCCTTGAATATTAGTAATTATATTCTAAACACCTGGAATTATGAAACATAATTAGCTTTCTGTGACCTCCCATATGTAACAGTTATAAATAATCCTATTTTAACTATGCAAAATAAAAGAGACTTATGCAACTGTATGACAAGTCAACCTGTAGTGCCTGCTGTATGGCCATGCTAAGGAATCTTTCCCATTTGATTTCTTCTGTCACTTTGAAGATTTCTAAACTCCTCCTACTTTCTAACATCATTTTTCCTCCACATATTTGATAAGCATTCACTTCTGTTTCCTTCTAGTTTTTCTATGACTTGTTTTTTTTATTTTAACGTTTTACTCTCAGGTACAAAACGTATATTTTTATAAGTATATAAATTGAATTTTCCTCAAATAGCTAGTTACTTCTAATTGTTAATCATTCATTAAATATTTTTTCCTTGATAAATTGATTTTTGGTATCTCTTCTATTGTATTTTAAATTCTTACAGAGTGCATTTCTGTGTTATCAATTCTTTCTTGTGGATCAGGAGTGTATTCCACAAATAATACATGAGTCCTCATTTTTTATTCATTTGGGCCTATTAAAAATAGTTTAGTTAAAGCCTTTAGTTAATCTTTCTTCAGTCATCCTGGATTTGTAGAGTTCACTTCCTTCTTGAGTATATTCTTTTTTTTTTTTTTTTTAAGTTTGAAGACAGTTTGCTTTTAGAAAAGGTAGAAAACAAAAGTGCAATTGACTCGTTCAGCCTTTTCTGTTTTGTCAGCATCAAACTGTACTTTTCCATGGTTCAGGCCTATCTTTGTGTCATTCTTTCCGCATGGAACACAGCAAAAGGCCCTTTGTTCTGTTTCAGCTTTTTAAAACTTCAGTTTTTTCCTTCTCTTGCCTTCCCGGGTGGCTCTCCCTGGCCAAGCCACTGGTTGCCGTCCTCTGCCATGTGTTGCTGGGTCTGCAGTTGGTGTGCTCTCTCTCCAGAGGACCTACCCCATCAGAGTTTCCTGAGCAGTTACATCCGTTTCGGTACCTACCAAACCCCCTTTCTTCCTCATTAGGATAACTTGTAATTGTGCTATCAGTCTGGCTTATGAGATCTTTATTCCTCTTGGAGCCATATTTTTTTAACAGTCTCTGGCCATGCACTTATTATTATAAAATACTTTCCCAGAACTTTCTGAACTTGCCTAATCAACATATCTAACTACTTTTTATGTTCTTTCCTATTAGCTGCTATAATCTCTGGGGTGATATATTCACAGACTCCCAAGTTCCCATTATTGCACTTCACTAACATTTTTCTGGTCAGATGTGAGTTAAAAAGAGAAATTCCCCCTTTTTTTTCCCCTCCAGCCATCCAAAAGATGCTATGGTAATTGTCTAAACAAGAATTGAATATTCTCATTGCTGGGGGGGTGTCTCCAGGTATAACACAATAAGAAATGTGTGTTTAATTGGAACAGTAATTGCATGATGGGAGAATCTGGTACAAAAGGGGTTTGAAGAGACTCTGACCAAAGGAGAAACAGAAATGGCCAGCCTCATGGTGTAGATGTGTGTGCATGGGAGGTGATGGAGCGGGGTAGACAGGTGCAGGCTTAATTTTACAAGTACTGCCTCACATCTGGGCCACAATAGCATGGAGGTGATCTGTGGTCATCTCTCAGTTATCTGCATCATGAACATTCTTACTATCTCTCTTAAAAGTAAACAAAAGACAATGAAGTGTCAAGAATAGTTATAATTACAAAGAAATATATAGATAATCCTATAAATTATCAATAATTTAATAAAATGAGACCTTATAAAAATGTTTCCTCTATTCTTTTTTTTTTAATCTTCATCCAATGATATATTTTTATGGGTGTTTAGAGTGAGAGGGAGAAGGAGAAGGAGAGGGAGAGGGAGAGGGGAGAGGAAGAGAGGGGGGGAGAGAGAAAAGAGAAACATCAATTGGTTGTCTTCCAATCATGTCCCAACCAGTAACGAACCCATAACCTACCGTATTTGCCGGCGTATAAGACGATTTTTTGTCCCTGAAAAATATGCCTCCAAGTGGGGGGTCGTCTTATCCGCCAGGTACACTTCAGATAGACTGCCCATAGTGCTTGCCCCGTGCCATAGTGGCCTCCCGATGCCCGCCCACTTCATTCCACATACCGTTCAGGCATC
>NW_006292573.1:1758099-1783596 GCF_000327345.1 Myotis davidii
TAAAATGTTAAAATCAAATCTGATATTGTTTTACCTTTTATTTGGTGTGTGGAAGGTGTGCGGAAGAGGGGATAGTCTTATACGGCGAGTATATAACAAACTCTGTATTTTGAGTGGAAATGTTAGGGGGTCGTCTTATACGCCCAGTCGTCTTATACGCCGGCAAATACGGTAGGTATGTGCCCTGACTGGGAATCGAACCCGCAGCCTTTTGGTGATGGGACTATGCTCCAACCAACTGAGACACCCAGCCAGGGTATGTCCTCTTTTCTTTATTTGATTCTCTGCCTTTCAAAATATTCTCATCCTTCAAGACTCTGTTCCAGGCAGTCTCAGCACCCTTTCTTTTGTGTTTCTATCCCTGCATTTTTTATTAATTATTCATGGGTCGTTCTCATTTTGACTTTGAATCCTTAACAACAGATACTACTCATTTTTCTATTTCTAGCCTACACTACATTACCTAGTAGGTTCTAGATGTATTAATAGCATATAACATAAATTAACTGTGATGCTTGAAGGTATTAAGGCTGCTTGGTTCACATGAGCTGATTTAAAAAAAAAAGACATGAAAATATCTTAATTTTAAATGCTTGCTTTTGGAACTGTGACAAGTTAGAAGTTACAAAGGAGTATCTGGGACTCATAAAAAACACTTTCTAATAATTTGAAGTATCTCTGCTACGTGTGTGTATGGGTGAATGGGAAGATGCTAACTGGAGATGGTTAGGATGTTTCTCATCCAGAATACTTTAAAACAGATGAGTATGTGTGTTTATGCTGGGAGAGTGATATCCAGAAGCAATTTTCAATATTCCAAAGGCTAAGGGAAAAACAAACTTGTCCCAACAAATCTTCACAGCTTTTAAAAACTCCCCAGTGTCTTGCTTTTGGCCAGACTTACTGACTGAATGTGGTGACAATGGTTATCATGTAAATATAAGCTCCAATTGGCTGTAGTTCTGCATTAAAGTTAATTTTTATAAAAATTTAAAAGCTAGTTATTGTTACTAACTTCAATTTGGATGGGGGAGGATTTCAAAAAAATGAAGTCTATGCAGAAAGCATATTAATTTTTATCATTTTTTATCATGACCTGAATGAATTTCATTCTGTACATTATTTCATAGACTCCTCTCCCCAGTAGTTTTTGCATTTCTGAGGTAAGGGTGCATCTTACAATGATGGTGTATATTGTTAATTACAGTTTTTTGTTAATCTTTCCAAGTATCTTATAAGATAAAGATGTAGTTTGTTATTCATAGTGTTTCAATGGTCAGAGAAATATCAGAGTGGCTGAGAGAGTTTGTATGGTATAGGTGTCAGGACTATTTGACTCAAGATCCTATGTTACCTTGGGCAGCTTCTTAATTTCTCTGAGTCTCAGTTTTCTCATTTATAAAATGGAAATAATAATATGTACCTCATAGATTGCTTGTAAAAAATTGAGACGTTATTTGCAATATGTTAAACTTTTATTTTTTAATTATATCTGTCCCAACCTGTTATTGCCAGAAAGAGTTATTGTTACTCCCTAATTGCCAAAATTACCAGTAAAAAAATTGCTGAAAATCTTGGAAAATCTGACATGTTTCTATTTTATTATGCAAATAATTTTGACCCCAGAAGTTATTTATTTTGCTTTGGAAGCCTCATTTCATGTGTACTGCTAACCAAATGCTTTATTCCACTTTGTGCAACAATTTATAATGAATCTTAAAAGAACTACTGATTATCTGAGAGTTTTGGGCTCAATTACCTATTTCAAATGTTCATCGACTAAGGAAAGCACGTCATTTTCTCCGCTCCTGCACTCTGGAGTATAACAATAGACTGTGAATAGAGCAAATCAAAGAAACACAAATACCAGTATAAGGAACCCATTGTGTTCAGTTTGTAGCTCTGTCATATGGTTTTAATTTAGGTCGACTGATTGATTATAACAGACTGACAGATAGCACATTGTTCATCTCCTGGAATCTCTAGACACTTTAATATTCTTATTCTTATCTGTCCATTTGGATTCCAAAACTTAAGTGAAATGGAATTACAGTATTCACTTTGTTTTCCTGTGCTAAGTGATTATCTCTGAAGTGCAATTTTGTGATTAGGTGAGATGGCATGCATACCCAGCTATGCTGCTTCCCCGGGGTGCAGAACAAGTACATTCATAATGAATGGAGGTTGTGCTTTGATTTCAAATGGATGTAAAACCTCACCACACTTAGTAGTTTTATTTTTTAAATGTAATTAATTATTTTAACATTAACAAGAAAATATTAAAATTGAACTTTAGAAAATGGCATTTAAACATAAGTCAAGGGTGCTAACAGCTTATGAATGTTAATCCCTTTCAAAAAGCAAATAAACTTTGTACAAATATGTACTTACCTGACATAAATTGGGAGGGGGGGGTTACTGAAAATCTTCAGTTTAATGTTTATATTCTTCCTGATTAATTTAGAAAACTATCTATATGCAACTTGGTATTAGTATTGTCAAATTCTAATGCGTCTTATTTTGAAAAATACAGTAATTATTCAACTACTTGTCATAGTTGTTTGGTCCTTGAGGGGGTGGGGGTGGGGATGGAGAAGCCAGGAATTAATGGTTGGCAGAAAATATTTTCTTTAACTATTTTCTTTGATGTTATAAAAGCAAATTTTGTCCTTGAGTATGTGAGACCAACTTTAAAGTGGATTTAGCATTCCCAAATTTAGACACATTTTGATCAAACCACAAAAGGTGCCCAGACAGTACACAGGTTAGGATTCCATGTGGACAAGGCTGGGCATGGTTATGTGGCTACAGTAACCTTGATCAGCCCTATCTTCCACACTTAACTCTCCTAGCATAGTGTTCAGTATATAGTCAGCACTTAATGAATTTTAGTTGCTCCTGTAATTATTTTCTTTATCTTTCCAATTGCATAAAAATTATAACTTGAATAAGTTGATAGGTGATTTTCAATAATACAGCACATTAATTTGGGGTAAAGTACTTTTATTCAAGGTTCAAGGAAAAGCCAACCCATTACAATTTTAATCTTCTATTACGGTCCCGTTATATGTGCTGTGAACCCTCAATAATATTCTTTCTGGTAGAACTGATTCACCTGCCCTGATGGATGTGAAACCTTCAAACTTGTTCCCATAATTGTGGATACCTGTGTAGCAGAGATGAATGGCCTGCTTTTTCATCCTTCACTCTGTCACATCTTGCAGACCTGAGTTAACAGGTATTTTATAAATGTACCCAGTGATTACCCTACAGCCTGCCATCCAGGCACCAGCAGGACAACTGCAAATGTTTATTCCCCACATCATGTGGCCATTGGATATAATTCTGCCAGCAGCGTTGGGGAAGATAAGATGTATCACAGATAATACTGAAAAGAACAGTATATTGGGGCCCAAACACCTGTGGGTTGTAGTCCTATTTCTCTTTAATATCTATATAACTTATGTAGCTTCTTTGAACCTTAGAAGTTACTTTATAATTACTGTGGGCTTCTTTTGTTTGTTTGTTTTGTTTGTTTGTCTTTCCTGCTAGTCTGGTAGGCTCTTCGAAGATGTCTTACTTCTCTTTTCATGTTTGTCCCAGGTCTTGTCCCATTGGAAGCCTTGAAGGTGCTTAACAAATGTATATTGAAAAAGTAAGGCAAGAGGACGGACAAGAGAAAGAGAGAGGCATAGAAGGATATATTTAAGGCCTAAAATCTACCCCAAATTCTCTTTGAATAAAAACCTTATGAAATCAAGTGCACATGGGTCTGCCCTAACATTAATGGACGTTTAAAGCGTAAGGGCCTGGGGAAGTCACCATCAGTCAGACCTTCTCTTGGAGCCTTAGAAATGGAGGCAGGTTTGACCTCAGGCTCCATGGCCAAATAGGCAACGGCAGAGCTTCATCCAGCTCCTCTCACCCCAGGCCGCATATCTGCACTGTACTGAGCAGTCTCCACATCAGGCTATGTGTGCAAAGAGGTCTAAAAGCTACGCCCTTACCCATTAGAATTTGGGGAAAAGAGGTTGTCTTTCACTTTCAATTCTTTATATCTATTTCTTGACTTGAACAACAATAACAAAATACATCAGCCATTTTTATAACATCATAAAATATGTAGAAAAACATACTTTAAAAAATAATTTTAGTATTCTGCATGAGTACCATAGAGAATAAATTCCAATAAGCAAGGGGAAAAAAAGGCCTACAGCATAAATATCATTTGCTACAGTCTATTTCTCAAAGAATGGCCTGGAATTCGCCTGAGTGTGTATTAAACTCTCTGTTTGGCTTATTGTTGAGGAGGCTACTTGCTTATGTTTAGCTGAGGATTTAAATGCCAACCTATAGTGCCTAAGAGCTCAAATAACTGTCTCCCCAGGAAAGGCTGCTCAGATGTCTTCTCTCTTCCAATTGGGCCCCACTCCTCTCATGTACCCATTCGGGTCATATTCCATTATACTACCTTCTGATCTAAATGCATCATAATTTTCCTTTTCATTAATATTTCTGAATACCTTTCTGGTTCATTTACGGGAAAGCAAAAGCAAGATGTTTTTAATAACATCAGGTATTTCTGAATCGAGTTGAGCTAACTTTTCATTCATGCTTCTGCCAGCATTTTGGCTGTTCTCAAAGTGGCCTGCGACTGGCAAGCAGGAAGAGAAGAGTGAGAGTTGCTTTGGCACCACTTGTAAAACTGTGGTTGGAAAGAATGGAGTCTCATGGCTAAAGGCCAAGCCAGGTTGCAACTTATCTTTCCTTAACTTTGCCGGGAGAGTTGTCGCTATACTTTATATTCATTATCTTGCATACTAATTACCTACAGATCAAGGCATCCATTCAACTCATTTTCCAACTTTGCTATTTTTACAGCCTCTGCCACCTTCGAAGACTTTCAGATCCGCCCCCACGCTCTCTTTGTTCATTCGTACCGAGCCCCAGCTTTCTGTGACCACTGCGGGGAGATGCTGTGGGGGCTGGTCCGTCAGGGCCTCAAATGTGAAGGTAAGGTATCCCTTCCCCAATCAAGTGGAACACGGGCTGGAGTTATCTGCCTGTGCTGTGCCGTATACAACCATGTCTCCTTCCCCTCAGATGTCTCCCAGGGACTTGGGGGTGCATGAATTCTTCTGTTCATTCCTTTACGCTCCCAAGCTTCAACATATTTGCTCTGATCTAGGAAACCCTATTCTCACATATTTTCCCTGTACTGTATGCATATGTTTCTTTTGCGCTGGTTATTTTGGCAACAGACAAAAAATAAACTTGGCATCTTAATTCAGATCTTGGAATAGTAGACATTCGATAAGTGTTTGTTGAAGTGAGCAGATATTCAGGAAGTTCATCAAACCATCCCAGGTCACTCTGCTATTGAGTGGCGGATTCCGGCTTGTGTACCAGTATCATAGTTTTATCATCCTCTGTGGAAAAACCCCTTGAACCTGTGGAGCCAGGATTAAAATAAGTGTAGTTCAGAATTTGTGCTGTTTTGTGATTAATTTCCCTATGTGTCCACTCACATTAGAACTTGTGGCAGCTGAAAATGGCTCAGGTAATCTCTTAGGAGCTTTATTGCTGGATCCTCCAAAGCCAAAATCCATTATATCAGAGGACATTTCAAAAAAATGGTAATCACAATAGTTGCTGAGCTCATTCAATAAAATCAGAATTCAAAACCCAGATTACTTACAGATTGGGAAGATAAATCAGAAAAAGCGCAAAAGAAAATGTGAATTTCCAAGTAGCCCCTGGAGAAATGGAAGCAGTACTATTGTAAAAAAATTCACAATTTACAACTGAAACTAGCATAGCTTTTATTTTATGGTTGAACAAAAGCCATTTTTCTTTTTCTTTTTCCAGGATGTGGTCTGAATTACCATAAGAGATGTGCATTTAAAATCCCCAACAACTGCAGTGGCGTGAGGCGGAGAAGACTCTCAAATGTTTCCCTCACTGGGCTCAGCACGGTCCGCACAGTGTCTGCTGAGCTGTCCACCAGTGTCCCGGATGAGCCCCTTCTGGTAGGGCCTTCTGTTCATCCACTCCCCCTTCATGTGAGAAATCTGTGGGACAAAGTGACAGCAGTGTCAGCCAAGACAGTGCCCTCCCTGCAAGGGAGGACACAGCCAGGGTGTAAACGTTTCACTGGGGCCTGTGCTGTAGATTGCTCAAGGCTTCATCACATATCCAACAGCTTTGAGTTTGCTTTTATTGTGAGTTTACAAAATGTGTGAGGTTTCACTGTGGTCACAGGGCCAGAGCAGCACAAACTGATGTGTGAATTTTACAAAACATAAGTTTGTCAAAATTTGGAAAATAGAGATGAGCGATGTTTTTCTCTGAAGATTATTAACGTCCTTTGTGGCATAGCTGGATATGTATTCGGGGAGAAAATTTAAAATGTTCTCTTAATGCAGGGGTGGGAGATGTCCAGCCCGCGGGCCATATAAGGCCCTCGAAATCATTTGGTCTGACCCTGCCAAGGCATTAGGGATTAGTTAATTAAAGGTTGACCAAAGATAGCAGGCTAATTTCTAAGTTGATAATTTTGGATGGCCTGTGATTGATGCTATAAATATCCAAATGGCCCTTGGCAGAAAAAATGTTCCCCACCCATATCTTAATGGAAATATGAAAGTATTTAATTACATGGCATTACTAGCATACATTCCAGTGTATGGTCAGAATGACACTATTGACAAATGCTGTGAGAAAAATAGCACCTAATACATTAAAGCATTCCATTAGCTCTAAAATATATAATTCATTGGCATGCCTTAAATATTATTCTTTAGGAAAATTACATTTGGATTTTTCAAACATTGAAAACAAAATAAAAATTGTGGTAATGATGTGAATTATTTAAAATAAGAATGTTTTTTTCTGAAATTAGCTAATCGTGTGAGGCTTTAAATTTCCCATATCTATTCTATTCCCCAATGGATTTTACAAAGAACTCTTTATAATCTAGCTGTTGTAAAATTGAATTAAAGAAAAAAATTAAAAATTACTACAGCTCTTAGGTTAAATAAATCCTTCTTGGAGTGGAGAGTGGTGATACATATTTAAGATACCTAAAAAGTTTTATTAATTAGCTTTTTGTTTGAAACATATTTTATTGTGATCTCTATATCACTTTAATTTGTTATAGCTTAAACCAGACATATAACTCAATTGAATGCTCATTTTGATAATTAAGCGAATTTCATACTCTGTTTTGGGAAAAAGCAGGTACTAAATTCTACCAATAGCTGGAAGAATGTATTATATTTGGTAACATTCGGAATGTATGTGTGTGACTATATATTGTTTCATAAACTTATATTAATTGGAAATAGTGATGTTCTTACAGAAAGGTGCTTTAATCAAAAGCTATTTACTTTTTTTTTAATCCTCACCCAAGTGTATATTTTTATTGATTTGAGAGATAGAGGAAGGAAAAGAGAGAAACATTGATGTGAAAGAGAAACATCAATTGGTTGCCTCTCACACATGCCCCTGAACAGGGATCAAACCCACAACCTTTTGTTGTACAGGATGATGCTCCAACCAACTAAGCCACCTGGCCAGGGCAAAAGCAATTTATTTTTTCAAATAACTCTTTGTGTCACCTTCTCTACTCTGAAGTTCCTTGATTTAGTGTGAATTTTTATAAGTTGTGATTTTTACAAGTTACAACAGCTCCTTTTGCCTTTAAGGATAGTAACTGAGAGTCATACTGTTTAGAGGATAGACATTTAAAAACAAGTTTAATAAATAAAATAAATTAATTGTGTATTGTTTTCAGTTTTACCAGAAAAAGTTTATTTAAAAATTATTTAATATCTCACAGGAAATCTAAAGCTCTAAAGTCATTCATCATTAGAATAGATTAGGATCTAGAATGATTAATGCTAAAGATTCTTTTTTTTAAATCTAAGCCAACTTTTTATAACATATCCACATATAGATGTGTATATAAATACTTCAAAACATTATATATAAGTTAAATTTTATAAGTATGGATTAAATTATACATTTAAATTATCATATGAATGCATGTATGTATAAATATATAATTTATATATAACTGTAGTTTAGGTTACATATCTATAGTCTTTAACATGGGTTTTCATGTTTTAAACCACATTATTTAATTGCCTATTTAAACAAATTAAATAGTTATTTGATTTTTGAGATACCTAATTCCAAATTATATTTTACAACAAATGTTGAAATCACTAGTGTTTTTTTACTGGATGCACATTTTTGTAGTAGAATGCTTAACTATATTTTTAAAGTATACTATTAAAAATCATACTTTAACATGTCTGTCAAGAATGCTTATAAAATTGTGATCAAATCAGATACTCATGGACCATAAGATACTTTGAAAAATATTATCATAAATGTTCATAACCTTGTATGAGATGCCCTGCAGGTAACTTTCAATGAGAAATGCCTCTGGGAATAATGTGTGACACTGACACAGCGGCTCTCAGAACTGCTTTCTGTACATCAGAGCCCATTGTACCCTCATGAGTGCATTTGTGTCTCTTTTTATCCAATTTCTGAGGAAAGAGGAAACGTTGGCTCACCTTGAGATGGCCATGGATTTCCCAGTTCTGTGGGCCGTGCCTTGGCTCCTTTTTATAGGGCAAAACTACCCTGCTTTACCCAGGCATGCCTGGGGTACAATGAGCATGTCCCTTGTTATCCCTAGGCAAGACATGAAAGGCCAGTAACCCAGTAACTATAGTTTAAAATTTATAGTGCATGCTTAGTCACAGGTAATAGTATGGCAATAATAATTAAACCTATTCGTTTTATATACCATGAAGGATATTTCCATTACTGAAAAGGATAATGACATTGTTCATTAATGCCACCAGATCACCCATATTGCAAGTCGGCCATGATTGGTCTATAGATTTCTCTCAAATGTAAGAAAATGATTTTTCTCTTCCCTACTTGATCCCCTATTTTAACTACAAAATCTCCGTTTCACATACAGATGAAGATATTGGTAATTTCATTAACTTGTCCATTTTCGGCACATAAATTGAATTTCCAATTTCAATCATGTTGCTAGCATAGGAAGGGAGGATAACAACACAGGTTATATGATGAGCTCTATCTCTCATCAACTTTGGCAGTAAACTATCAATTATACTAACCATAAAGCAGTTCATCTTTTAAGAAAATCCAAAATGTAGTCAATTTATGGCCGATAGCTATGTAGAGGTGTATATCATTTTGTAAATCATCACCGGTATAAGAAAGAAACAAGAAAAATGCAGCAGATCCTTAAGTTGGACTCACTAATATATTGTATCATTACATATACATAGATATATTGAGATGATATCCATTTTAGAGACTTTTAGACAGTTGCAGAAGAGAAGTTAGGATTAAAGGATCTTGTCATTTTATTATGCTTTACTCACCTTTTTATTTACAATTATTCTTGTGGTATATGGGAAAAGTTAAAGCCATTTGACACGATGCTTATCAAAAAGACTGTATGAAGAAGCTTGTTTCAGATCATCTGCCCTGTAAAGGACAGTTATAAAAGCTGAGTAAAATATACCAAAGAGTAAAACAATATTTAAAGGTACCCAAGAGCACCTCACAATAAGGTTTCTGAGGGACCAATGTGTCAGAAAGAAGGACATCACAGAGTGGTCAATGCACAGGACCGCCCCCCACAGCAAGCAGTACCAGGCTCAAACTATCAGTCCTGCTGAGTTTGAGAACCCCTGATGCAAAACAAAGCTGGAGAATTTCCCAACATTTATCATGCCACAGTTAAGACAATGTGGTATTACACAAGAATAGAAAAATAAAGCAATGAAATAGGATAGAGAGTCCAGAAACTACATGGTTATACAGGTCTACTGATTTATGACAAGGGTACCACTACTGTGAGAAAATGATGCTCTTTTCAACAAATAATGTTGGGACCAATACAAACATATGTACAAGAATTTGGAGTAGAAAAGACTGTTTTAAACAGGACTCAAATTACTGTTGGAAAGAGGAAAAGATTGATCAATTGAACATTATTAGAAGTAGGAAGTTATTTTTATTGAAATATACCATTGAATAAGCCAGAGACTAGGAGGATATGCCATTAAGCAAGTCACAAAATGGGAGGGTTTTTAGTGTATATGTTGTATGATAAAATATGCAAATTGACCGAATGGAGGAATAGCTGGTTGCTATGATGTGCACATACAACTAGGGGGAAGACACTTAATGCAGGTGGTCAGTGTGCTCCCACAGGGGGAGCACTGCCGAGCTAGAAGCAGGGCCTAAGCCGCAGGAGGACATCCCCTGAGAGGTTCCAGACTGCGGACTGCGAGAGGGCGCAGGCCGGGCTGAGGGACCCTCCCCTCCCCCCAGTACATGAATGTCGTGCACGGGGCTTCTAGTATCCTATAAAAAATAAATTAGAATGTATAAAAAAATCTATAAAGATGTTAGAAGACGATAACTCCGTTCTGTATAGGCATAATATTCGAACACTTTACAAAAAAAATAGCCAGTAAACATGAAAATGTACTTTACATCATGTATGTAGTTATCAAGGAGCCTAAAGTTAAAAAATCTACAGTTTTTCCTCAAAGTGCAAAAGTTTATTCGACACCAGAAATATCAATGTTTGCAAAACACAGTCACAAGTTTTTAAATAAATATTTTTTTATTGATTTCAGAGAGGAAGGGAAGAGGAGGTAGAAACATCAATGAAGAGAGAGACACATTGATCAGCTGCTTCCTGCATTACCCCCACTGGGGACGGAGCTGCAACCCAGGCGTGTGCCCTAACCAGGAATCAAACCGTGGCCTCCTAGTTCATAGGTTGATGCTCAACCTGTGAGCCACACAAGTCATGCATTTTTGTTATGAAAAAGAGTCAACTCTATTTTAGTTTTGATTTGTTTTTTAGTTAAAAGAGCTGCTCAAGGCTTGAAGGAACAGCAATGAAAAAGAACATATTCATTATAAATTACCAGATATGTGTTGTCTATTTAACCAAGATTTTTCTTATATTTTTCATTGATATTCCTTCTCATAAAAGCATTCAGAATAGTTTTTCACTTTTGAATTATATTTCAACCCTGAATGAAATCAGACAGAAAACAATGATATGCAACAAAGACTCTAAAATGAACAAAGAATGCATGAGACATGTTTCTCTCATTATAACTCTAAGCCCCTATTGGAATTTCCAGGTTTGTAAACCACTGACTTATTCTTGCCAGTAGGCAGAAAGCAATAGTGTAACATCTGATCACTTTAATGACATTTTTCTTCCTTTTCCCATAGAGAGGATACGTTATTGTGAAGAAAATCTAATCTTTAACTTAAAGGTCAAAAATGCTTCATTCTGTCTATAATTTATTTTCAGCAAGGTGAAAGAAAAGTCTGTCATCATTGACACTAGGACAAGCAGTATTTTGTTTTTTTTACCTTTACTAGCTCACAACTGTAAATTGTTTTTGTAACCTGAGTTTGTATCTATAATCCTATTGAAATGTTAAAAAGTAATTTCCAACCCAGCTGATTGTGTTGCCACAAAGACTAATTAGTATAACAGTTCCCCTTCTCTTGAAAACAAACCTATATAGAACATTATTGAGTAATGTGCATTGCTTTCCTCCAATAACACTATATATTTTTTTTTGTCTTTTTCCTCCCTTTATTCTGCTCCTTTGCCTGCTTTTTGCTTTTACAACTTGATCTCTAAGTCTCCTCTGAGTCCTGGCTTTGAGGTATGTACTAACTCTACCGTCTTTGCAAACCAACATTATAACATTAGGTTGTTATCAGACAATTATCTGCATTGATTCTATGAATCAGGTCAGAACTTAGCTCAAAATGTATGTCAACTATCATTTTAAAAAAATATTACCCGAGAATCCAATCTATTGAACTGCAAAAGAGAACATATTTTTGTTGTTGTCTTTTCTTATTGTTCAAGTTTTCACAGTCCTCAACAAGATGAAGAGCAGTGCAGGCATTAGGGCGATAGGTCTTGAACCGTTAGATAAAATTTTGCCGGCAGGTAAACTTGTAACTTGATCCCATAACATCGGTGTCTTTTGCATGAAACTGAGCAGACTAGACAGGATACGGTCAGCACTCACTGTATTCAGTAGCATGTTAACTGAAATGTATGCATATTGGAACTGTGTCCTGATGCCATGTAGCACAGAACCATGTAAAGGGAGGTCACCATCTCAATATACACAGGTTTGGGTTGGCACAAATCAAGGCCTGCCTGAAAATGAATATAACTTTTTCAAGAAAGGAACTTTTAATCCTTAATGGATTATCACAATCTAATTGCTTTTAAAGGGTGGTATGCACATGGATATTGCAGGGTCTTCATCCAAGAATAACTTTATATGGAAAAGACACACGTTTCCTTCATAAAAGGTTTTCATTCAGTCCTCCTCCAAAATTGGCCTTTTATCTTTCCTAAGCAATCAATAACCTGAACATGGAGAAGGGACATTTAGGTCAAGCGTTCGCATAGAGTATATATACAATAGTGCTCTTCTTATGAGACGTTGTTTTGACCAATTGACTTGTTAATATTTAGTTTTCCTTATTTCTTTACCTCTTGCAAATTGTATTATTTTCCCTCGTGAGACTATAAATTTCAGATGCCATTATTAGTGTTCATTCTAAGACCGTCTTGTTAAGGTAACTCTAACAAAGGAAGCTAATGAAAACACAACCAGAACATATTCTGGGTCAAGTAAAATTGGTAAGTCAAGATACCTTGATTTATAACATGTAAAATGAAGAAATCTCCTTCAATAATAGTAAATTCCTATGTTTATAAATTATCCTAGGTAAAATGGGCCCTTCTTAGAAAAGTACAGGTGAAAGCTCAATAAGTATAATTTTTTATATTCTTGTAAATTTAAATGTTGTAATTTACAATGCCTTCCAGATAGAATTTTAGTGAAGTAATATCTCTCCCTTTTAATCATCCTTTGTGACTAAAGCCAGGGACAGAGTGTGTAAAGGAGGAGTGACCAGTGGTCTGCTTTCCTGTGGAAATTGTACAGCTTAACGGCAGCAAGGCCTCCACATGGTAACTCCTGATAAGATGCGATGCATTTTGTGCATAAGCTTTGGTTCTTGAACTTGTTTATACTTAGTGTGTTAAAAAGGCAACAAACTTTTCCCCTCCTCTTTATAAATCTCTTGGGGAAAAACAATGCATAAAATATGATGAAATTTTTAGAGAAATATTTTAGTGACAATTATGATTGCAGAGTTATAGAAATCTGGTCATGGTTCCACGTTCAGCATGTTTTGTGACTCTAAGATGCACAAGTGTGAACTTAGTTCAGTGATCTTCCCTCATGGAGCTTCATAAATGGACAATATGCAAATAAATATGTCTTTGTCAGAACTTCCTGGTATTACATCCCAATGCTATAATATTAATTTATTTAATCTACTGATTAGGTTTTCATTTTTAATTTTAAACAATGGGAAATAAGCATCTTTGTATATATTTTTATGTATTTTTTACACTTTATGAAAAGTATCAGTTGATTTCTCAATAAGCATTCCTGAATGATTAGTAAGTTATATCCTTAGAAGCGAAATGACTAAAGCATTTATACTTATTTTTTGCTAAATAGTTCTGCAAAAAGTGATAAAAGTTTTAATATATAAATCTGATGATGGTGTAGGAGTTTCTATTTCTTCATCCTCTTCCCAGCAACACATTTTGTCAATATTTTGAAACGTTTTTTATTAATTTCTTCAGAAAAAATATCTATACTTAACATAATTTTTATTGGAAGATAAACAGCTTTTCATATGTTTATTGACTACTTGTTTTTCATCTATGGAGAATTGCCTCTTTTCCTAGTGAGATGATTTTTGGTTGCTTATGTGTTATGACAGGAATCCTCTGTCTGTTATTCTATGATAGAAGTATATTTTCACTTTTATTTATATTTGTGATATCTTTTCCCAAACTAACATTTTTGCATGGCAAAGAAATATTTTCACTCATTCTCTTATTATTTATAAACTGTTGAAAATAAATCAATATGGGCAGATTAAACATCATATTTTTGTCAAATTATTGAGGAGAATGGTCTTTTCTTGAAGTAAAGTTGCTGAAGTCAAGGTAGAAAGTGAAGCAGAATATGAAACTCATGTCCTTTACAACTGCAATGCACAATTGATGACAGTTTTTGAAAAAATGTAAGTTAGGCCTGTGGAAATGTATTACAGTTTAAGAACATTGCTGAAGTTATTTTAAGTGTTTTAAATGTCCTTTAAGGATGTATTTACTGTCATAGCTTTGAGGGTAAGAGACACAACAGAGAATATTTTTGGTGAAACTAAATTATTCTAGCCTAGTAGTCTTTTTGGTAATTGTTAACAATCAGACTGCTTTCCAGAAATTATTAGGAAATAAATTGCTCATTGCAAAAGTTTTCTCTGTGTTCAACTATTTTATAACCTCACTTTTTTGCATTCTTTAGTTTTTATGAAAGTTAGACAGTATCCAGTTTAACTTTTTTATGTTAGGGTACATATTTTGTAAATAATATGCTGTAAACTGCTATTATTTTCATGAAGTCTACTGACTCACATTTAATTAACACAAGCATTGTACTAAAAGGAACTCTTGGCTACATACTTTCCTAGAAAATGACTCATTTATTTACTGTTTTGTTCATTTAAAAATTATAATGAAGATAATACTAGTATTGCATTTTCTATTTATAATTGGATATGATCCTGATATGCTTTCTAATAGTCAAGGTAGATTCTTTTCACATGAACAAATGATTAAAAAACACACAACTATTTCTCATTCTGAATTAAACTTTGATGATATTTCTGGCCAAATGAATATTTTCCGGGATATTTTCCAAAGTAGCAAAATTCTATATAGCAGTAGAGACTTTAATTGTTGCTTTTGTGTTCTGGAGTTCCAGGAATCCTGGTGATTCATCTGAATTAAGAAATCATTTTTCCATTTAAATATGCACCATGACATCCATATAGTGCAATTGCCAGACATTGCAAAATTTCTTTTGTTGATTGTATAAACTAGTTCTCCAAAGTCAAACCTGGGCAGTGTATACTTTCAGTGAGGAAAGAGGTCCAAGAATTCTTTAACCCACATCTCTCCACCCCCTGAGAGTCAGAAGTGCAGTGGTGGGTTTGTGGGGAAGGAACCCGTCTGTAGAATTAAGAGTGTGCAGTCTTCTTTCACGTGCTAATAATCAGCTGTTGGCTGATTTCACTCAGCATGTCTGGTTTGTTACATGTGCGTTCACGCTATGAACAAAAACTTCCAGATCAGATGTGCAATTCTAACTATGAATACTGCAGGAGATTTCCTCATGAACGCCCATGGAGCATGGGGGCATCGAATAGCACTTACCTGCACTTAGAAACATGTAGGTCTTAGGAACAAATGGATCTTTAAATGAAGGCTGTGCTCCCCTCAGGAAAGGTACCAGGGCTTCCATCACACTCCCCACAAGCCATGTCTGAAGACACAAAACATTGCTTTCTATCTTAAGATTACAAAACTCCCCCCCCCACGCCCCGCGCCTTATTACCAACAATAATCATATCATAGTCATTTACTAATGACCATCAGTATCCATCTAATGTCAGGCCAGACCTGGCCAGATTACAGTCCTGTCTCCTTTAATTCCTGACCAATCATGAATACTGAGCTCCTGGCTGAGTAATATGAAAAAAAAGATTGCTCATCTTCACTTTGAGAGTGTACGTGTCCTCAACAATGTCCCTACCCTGCCCTGGCCAGCATGGTTAAGTGATTAGAAGTAGGCCCATGCACTGAAGGGTTGCAGGTTCTATTTCTGGTCAAGGGCATGTACCTGTTTGTAGGTTGATCCCCAGCCCTGGTTGGGATGTGCAGGAGGCAACCAATCAATGTGTCTCTCTCAAGTCGATGTTTCTCTCTCTTCTCTCTCTCTCTCTCTCTCTCTCTCTCTCTCTCTTTCTCTCTCTCTCTCTCTCTCTCTCTTTCTCTCTCGCTCCCCCTCCCTCCCTCTCTCTTCCTCCCTCCTCCTCCCCTCTTCCCCCCACTCTCTCTGAAAAGTCAAGGGAAAAATCACCTCAGGTAAGGATTAATTTTAAAAAAGAAGAAATAATAAAGGAGTGTAAGGAAGGTAGAAGATGAATTGGTACTATAAATTAGACTTTTAGAAACAAGAAATAATTCAGCGTCTAAAATGTTATCTGTTTCAGTAATATTTAGATACATTATTTTACTTGATCCATTAGACCTGGTTTTCTGATATGATCAAATGAATTCTCTCTCTTCCCAAGAAGAGTGAAAGTGGTGCTATTTTTATAATAAATGCAATGAAATGGAAGACAAAACAATGAAAAAATAACCCAGTTTGGGGTGGTATCACTCCAGCTTTGCATTGAAAAATGTCCCTGAGTGATATGATTTCATTGAGTTAGTGCTTTTCTGTATTTTTAAAACTCATGTGTTGTTGTTTTTTTTTTTGGGGGGGGGGTAGGTAAAGGAAAAGTCTCATCGTTTCCCTCTCTTTTTTAGTTGAGTTGCATTAAAATGGAGTCCTTTCTATCATGTTGTTTCAGAAGCATGTGTGCTTCATGTTCTCTATTGACTGTTACAGGCTGAGGTTCTATAAAATCTGCAAGTTATCGTTCTGGGCCACTTTTGAAGGGAGAGGCTGTAACCTTTGTAGCCGTCGACTGTTCATGGCACGCGTTTCCAGCTTCCCCTTGGTGTTTCCAAGGCAGTATTCAATGGCACAACGTTTTTCCGAATTATTTCATTCAGCTTTCCAGTGAACTCACAATCCCAGGCCAGGCCCCTGTCCATTTAGGCAGGATGAAATACCATGGAAATAATATGTTCCTAAAATTGCTATTGTTGGTACTTCTACATAATCTGTTTTACCACCCCATTCACGTTTAGGTGTAGATCAAATCTGACATTTGAAGCCCCAAAGTAGAAGTTGTTGACATGTAAATTTATTGTCTTCCTCAATAGAAATGCTTCTTTTTTATTGTGTAGAGTGCATAGCATTAAGGTTGCATTGCTTTCAGTAAAAAAGAGAGGTACTCTTCTGTTATGTCTCCCTTTTCCTCTGGATCCCACAGATTCATGGGATGTTAGGAACTGACATTTTGAAAGAACAATGCCTGTAATTTGCAACATTTCGCTTAATAGTGCTTGTGCTTTTCCTGCAAAAGGAGGTTCACTTAAGAAAATAGTAAGGTTCCTTTACCTTTCATTTCTATTTACTTAAAGAGAATGGAAACAATGTAACTTTTAAGACTACTTTAGCACTTAGCAAATCCAGATCACCTTGTATTCTTTTTTTTTTCTTTATTGATTAAGGTATTACATATGTGTCCTTATCACCTTGTATTCTTAATGAGATTATATGTTATTACTCTGTCAGCTTTCCCAAATTGCTACAAACATGAAGAAATGGATTCTCCACCCTAAAATACAGCATCGTCACCACTAAGCAGGGGGCATATTCCCCCCTGCCCTGTAGCAATGCTTTTTATTGGTATGAAAAGGTGTTGATGAGCTTTTACTTATGCTCTGTATTTAGGGTATCCAATTGAGGAGCCAAACTCATTTATAAATCTGCCACACTTGGCAGGTAGTTCCAGGGATATAGAATCATAATCGTAACAGAATAGCACTGAATAATCTGAAACTCATCCAACACCCTACCTGCTACTCAGTGAAATACAGGGAATGGAAACATGGGTGTTTCTATGTGATCTCCATTCCCTGGGGGTCTTTAAACTTGTCCATTGCCCAAGAAATCGTTCTGGAAATTCCCTGACTTCCCATTGAGGAGTAGTGTGTAGTGTTGTTGAAAGGAGCCGATTATTTATTTTTACTTCAGCAAGGAATCCGAATGTCCCCTGCACCTCCTCCATCGATGTGGTTTATCTTTTCTGCAAACCTTCATATATATGGGCACTTGTTCTGTGTGAGGCAGTATTGCAGCGGTTGGTGATACAGTGATGAACAGAATAGTTAAGATCCTCTCTCCATGGAATTTACATTCTTTTGAAGGGCTAAGGTAAAAAAAAACAATAAACAAATAGGTAAATAAGACAGTTGCAGACTGCAGTATTGACTCAACAAGAGACAGGTGATGTGCCAAAGAGTGATCAGGGAATGGTCAGTAAGTTAGGTGGCCTGGAGCTCTCTTGGAGAAGGTGCCATGTGAACTGAAATTTGGAGAATAAGACAAAACCACCTGAAAGAGCTCATGCTACTGTGGATAGTAACAATTATGTTGTGTCCAGAATTCTACTAGATAGTAAATTCATTGGGTACAGAGAGTAATATTTAGGGTCTTTATATGTTCTGCAGCATCTTAATTGGGCTTTGAGGAGGGGTTTGCAATGGAGAACACTTCTTAAATCAGATAGAGCCATCTCGATGGCAGTAGGAGAGAACTAGTATAAGGTGTTGTTCTGCATAGTTCTTTGAATGTTGTTAGTTCAAAATGCTAGGTATCTTAAAATTCCTGGAATAAAGGACCAAGAATTTGGTTGCATCTGTTTTCACACAGTCGTGGTAGGAAAGTAGGCAGGCAACTGAGTGATGCTTATACAATAGAAGCTGTTTATTCAGTTAGTCATTATGTTCTAGAAAACATGTGTGACTCATATGCTATCCTCTGAGCACAGACAGGCTGGTTCAAAGTCTCTTCTGTAGGTCAAGGTTAAAGGATTCACAGTATTTTCACATTGCATTTTGGCGTGTAGAATATTCTATTAATTATCTTCACTGTTTCCTATGAACTCTTCCTTCATGACTTAAATGAGGAGAAGAAAATACTTTCTATTTTTATATTGGTATAAAATCAGGGAATATGAAAGCTGGGAGGGACTATGGGGAGAGAAATCATTGTTATCAGCCAGAGCAAGAATATCTGAATTCATAGGTCTGGAACTTTACAAACTGTATAATCTCTGACAAGTGACTTAACCTCGGGATTTGGTTTCCTTCTCCATAAAACGGGCATCATAACATGAGTGGTCATGGGATTTAAATGAATTAATGCATGTAGAGGGATATGAAAAGAGTTTGGCACATATGAAAGTTATAAAAAGTGTGTTATGCCTAGTTCAAAGGTCAGACTCTCCATGAGCTAAATTTGTTACCCAAATAAGTTGACTGGCAAAATACTTCAAATTTTTTTAGAGTTGCCTATATTTTGAAATGGAGTTATTTCATAAAACAGTTGGATTTTCTGCTTCTTTTGAAAAACTAAGAGGTCTGGAGGCGCTGGGTTTACGCACTCACATGGCAGCTATTAGCAGTGTTTGAGCAGTGGCCATCCCTTTTATACTGAGCCCATCCTCCCCAATTTACTCCAGTCCACACCATTTTCTATGACTCCCTGACATCGAGGGGCCACCTATTAATATGAACAGATTTGAGCTTGCTACCTCTCTCTTTCCAGGGCAGAAGAGTTCTCCACAGATTCATGTTGGACAGGCCAAGTAAGGGTCGAGATCAGGAAGAAGATAAGTTCAAAGAGCAGTTATAGTTGTAGCCAATTGTACACTCTCAATAAAGCAAATCTGTAGAAGTTACAGTCCATGTAATATTAAGTTATTCAAATATGCTTATATTACAGCCTGTATTTAAATATTTCTATTGAAATGTCTTGTCCATTTTGTTCCCAGGCATTGACTTCCTGAAAACATTCATTCTGATGAGTACAAGCAATGCTTATTTTTTATCAAGTACTAGATGCGTGTTTTCATTAATAGAGGACAAATATTTTAAGACACTATCCTTCCCTTAGAAATTTATTGTCTGATGATTGAGAAAGCACCACAAAGAATTGTCAGTGCGTATGCTAAAATATTCTGTATATTTTTTGTTTCCTTTAACTCAAGGTGTAGCTTATGTCACCCAAAATCCAGCCCAATGTGGGGCTGTGAAATGAATTTTAGTTAAGAAATATAAATATTTTAATACTATAGAAGTTTTCATTTGAACCATGTTTTTATTGTGTTTTTTTCTATTAATTCTCACCTGAGAATATTGTTTCCGTTGATTTTTTTAGAGAAAGAGAGAAGAGGAAGGAGGGAGGAGGAGAGAGAGAAATATCAATGTGAGAGAGACATATGAATTGGTTGCCTCCCAAACCAGGGATCAAATGTGCAACCCAGATATGTGCCTTTGACTGGGAATCGAACCTAGACCCCTCCATCCTCAGGTTGATGCTCTATCCATGGAGAAACAGGCTATTGTTTTGTTTTTAATTTATGTCTTTGAATCATGCTTTTTGTAAAGTGACTTTTATCTCTCAGGAAATACCATGTTTGATCTCTACATAAATAACAACAAGCAAACCACAAGTTAAGTCAGTGTTCCCCCACTCTTTTTTCTAGCTTTGCTAATGAAGACAATTTGTTTTGAAGTGGAATATGCCTTGTTTCCAAGTCCTGTTAAATGTTTAAAGACTTGCTGGCAGTTGGAGTTTCCATAATGTAATCTAAGCAATCATTTCCTGGGAAGGTTCCACACTTGCTGAGTCATTCCTTTAGCTACCAGCTTAAAAAACAAAGTCAGTCTCTGCAAAGCAGGATGCACTGTCTCAGGAAGTAGGTGCCCAGTGCTTGTAGTTTTCATTTTGGCAGTCATTTCAGATGAAACACTGTTAGCAAAAGGAGGCTGCAGTTCCTTCACAGGACCTCAGGCTTTTAACCAAATTTTAATCTCTATAATCTTTACTCTGTTTAATCTCTAATTCTACCTTTAAATGTCAGCTTTCCTCACTTTTCTGTTCGCATATTCTCTCACACCCTTGATATGATTCCTGTTGCATTGAGAACACAAAAGACAGGGTTATATTTTTTATCATCTATAATTTGCTAAATCAAATCATTTACATACAGCCACCCCAATGCCATATGTTATGATAATGTCAGTTCTCACAGAAGTTCCACACACACCTGTAATTTGATCCAAACCTCTCAACTCAGGAAAAGAGCAATTTGTAGGACCCATGACTAATGTAAAAATGAAAATTTTGGGAAGCATATCCTCCTGTATGCTTACTATAACTATGGAGAAGGGCATTTTAAGTTTATTCTGCAAGTTCTGAGCCAGTTTTGCTCTGAACATAATAATGAAGTAGCATAAAACAAAACATAGTTGTTTCCTTTCCAAAGCATTTTAACGTTCCTCCCTATTCCTGTAAAACAACAACAACAACAAAAACAAACAAAAAACAATCATCTTATAGATATCCCAGGTTCACACAGTGCCAAAGTGGAACAGCAAGTAGCAGTGAAAATCAATTTAATTAACTTAGTAAACCTAATAAAACCTTTACTAGTGTTGATGAGAAATGAAGAATTTTTTTATTACCAGAGTCTACTTTAAATAAATGTCTTACTTAAAATTCTAAAGTACTGTACACATTATAATGAAGTGTACAAATCAGGAAACAAGTAAAATGAAGTGAATGAAGAAATAACACACTTTGTATAATAATGCATTACATTTCTTTAAAAATTCCTGGAATGGAGACTCTGGACACTGGCTTTGCTTTTAGCTCTGCTGGATCCCCAACTGCAGCTTTTCCAGGTCTTGTTTCAGGAAAATGGGCCTTTGGAAACTGAGGAATATGTTTTCACACAAACAAAGCTTTCTACCACACTTCATCTTCATGTGGGGGCCTCCAGGAATCCTTATTCCAGTGGCACCCCAAGAAACCCACTCCCACTAGCAATGGAGAAAATCCTTAGAAATGTTTGGTTTGTGTTTCCATTATTGGAAATATTTAGAGATAATTGCTGATGACAGAAACGGTGGGTTTTCAACATTTATATCAATAATGATAAATATATATCATAGAACAATAGCCTGATTTCATAGGCTTTTGTTTTTGTTTGTTTGACAATTTGTTATATATCAATGATGGCCCTGTTTTACATTTTGATTGAAGAATGGATAAATTTCTCATAAGCATTTACAAAATCATCAGATAGTGGCACAGTGTTCTTTTTTGTGTTCGCTTCTTAGATTTGCCTCATAATAGGGAAAAGCATATGTAAATGAATGCGTGCACACTCCCCAAACATAGAATTTAATTCTGCAAACAAAACTTCAGAAGTCTTCGTCACTCTTCCTTTCCCCAAAGTGTTTATCTAATAAACTACTCAATCTCCTTCCAGCAATAAATTAGCTCCCACATGGGAAGTCACCATCCAGCACCCTGCCTCAATATTTTAAAATTCTACTTTATCATATGGAAATATAGGCCACATTGAAAATGACTAATTATGTTTAGACCTATAAAAATTTTTAATGATAGTATTTCAGGCCATGTTGCTAGCTAATTGTAATTTTAAGATGTCATGAATGACAGGGGGGCATTCTTTATTAATGCTAGTAAAATCTTAAATTGCTATTAAATCTTAAATGCTAGTAAAGTCTTAATTTCTGACACTACATTATGCAGTTTAGGTTCTTCTGGGCCTGGGACACATGTGGCCGTGTGAATCTCCTCATTGCCTGAATGTGTGTGCAGTACAGTGTCTGGGCACAAAGGGACAGCCAGTTTCTTTTCCCTAAACTCACGTAATGTTTTAGAATTCCGGTTCTTATAGTTTATGGCAGTGTTTCTATGAATGTTACTATGTTGCATGAGAAGAAAACTGTCAGTTTAAACATATTACCTCTTACTCTTCTAAATGAATTTGCCCCATGGTATAGTAAATAGTCTTATGTCGATCTGGCTCTGCTAACAGCCTAGAGTTAGGTATCTTAAATTAAGGAAAATAACTGAAGAGTGATGTTGTCAAGTTTTCATATGACTTTCCAAATCTGAGAGCATTTTAAGTCTGCTGAGAAAGTGTGACATCAGGTCAGCTTTTATTCTGAGTGTTGAAACTTTCCAACTATGGAAAAACATCACTTTTCATTTTAGTCTGTGCCTAAAACTGGCCTGTTGGCTAAGTTCCTCAAGAAGGACACATGAAACAGGGACCTAACCCCATGGACTTAATTATTTTTCAGTCCCTAAGATATTTCTTCAGTATGTTCATGATTCTGGTTTGGCAGGCCTTGGCCCATCTTTATAAGCTCCCCAGATGTCTCTGCAGGAGCTGAGCCTTTCCAAAGTGATTATATTTTATAGTTTTCTTTTATGGAATTGTAATTCTAACTGTAACTGTAGACATAATAATCCTAACTAGAACCTCATATCAAAAAGGTTTTATTGCAGCTAGTGAATTTCGAAATCAAAATTCCCCCATTTGGTAATAAGTAGTATTAACCTTTTGGTGCAGACAGGGATAGAAATGGATGGAAATTATATATAAATACTAGAGGCCCGGTGCATGAAATTGGTGCACGGGGTGTTCCTCAGCCCAGCCTGCACGCTTTCCAATCTGGGACCCCTTGGGGGATGTCTCTCACAATCCAGGACCACTGGCTCCTAACCACTCACCTGCCTGCCTGCCTAATGCCCCCAACTGCCCTCCCCTGCTGGCCTGGTCAGCCCAACTGCCCTCCCTGCAGGCCTGGTTGCCCCCAACTGCCCTCCCTTGCAGGCCAGTTTGCCCCCAGCTGCCCTCCCCTGCCAGCCTGATCTCTCTCCTAACTGCTCTCCCCTGCCAGCCTGCTCTCGCCCTTAACTGCCTCTGCCTCGGCCCTCACCACCATGGCTTTGTCCAGAAGGAAGTGGGACGTCTGGAAGATGGCCGGTTGACCCGGTCTAATTAGCATATTACCCCTTCATTAGTATAGATGATTTTTTTCATCTTGTCAGAATCACTCCAAATTAGAAATTGACTGAGTAAGACGATAATACAAGTAAATCTTGGCTTTACTATTTACTAGCATTTGACACAAAATAATTTATTTAAACTTTATGAGTTATGATGCCTCAACTATAGATAATAAAGCCTATCTGATCTTATAAGGCACCTAACACAATAATTACTCAGAATAGAAGCTTAATAAGTGAGGTAATTATAAGCATAATTATAACAAGTATTAAAAAATAATTTAATTTATCTTTTCTTTTGATGATTTCCAAATACATTTATTCTGATGATTCCCAAGTATGTTTCCATGATGTCAAGAGGTATCATGAAATTGTCCAAAACACTGAAAACAGTTAATTTTAATTTGTTTAATTTTTGAAACATATGCCTTGGGTTGATTAATTCCAAAACAAGAGACAAGAGTGTACAGAGGTATAATTGTAACCAGAACACCAATATTTGTGTGTCTTGTATAGTCCACCAGTTTTTATGTTTTCCAATTATAAAAAAGATCGTATAAATTTCATCCTTTATTTTCATATGGTTGAGATCATTTTAAATCATATTTTTTCCTCAGAGTGAATCCAAAGAAATTGTAGGTGTTTTTCAGATAAAGTACTATGTATGGTAGACCTGACGGGATTTACTTTTCATTTTCTATTTTTGTGAACTGCTTATATTTTCTAACCATGTGCATGGAATACTATAGAAAATGTCAATGAAGTAATTTGCACAATGGGGTTAAGGACCATTTTTTTTCAACTCTATATTCCTATCTTAAAGTTATTATATTACTTTTAGAAGCCCAAAAATTTTGTAAGTTCTAGAAATGAGGTTCAAATATTCTGATTTCCACTTCTCTTCATTTTAAACTATAAAAACAAGGTAATTCAAATAAGAAATAAAGGGTTGATAAATACACTCATGAACAGAAACCGTTTTGCCTTATATAGCTCATATTCTTAAGGATCAAGCCACTAAACACAATAGTAAAACAAAATGTGTTTAAAATGCATAAAGATACCAATCAAGCACTCTCTTACATTTTAATGTTCTTTATTGCTTTTCAAACCTATAGCAAAAGTCACCATCAGAATCATTTATTGGTCGAGAGAAGAGGTCGAATTCTCAGTCATACATCGGACGCCCCATTCAGCTCGACAAGATCTTGATGTCGAAAGTGAAGGTGCCCCACACGTTCGTCATCCACTCGTACACGCGGCCCACCGTGTGCCAGTACTGCAAGAAGCTCCTCAAGGGTCTCTTCAGGCAGGGCCTGCAGTGCAAAGGTAGGGAGGCGCCGCCGCCCGCATCTTCGCCAGCCAAAGAAGATCCTTAGCCCTCATCCATGTGAAATTACTTTCCTTTGTTTTACAGCTCACTTGCTGATGAATTCTTGGTTTTTGTTTTCTTTTAAAATCATTGTGGTTAGATTGCAGATTCAACTGTCATAAACGCTGTGCACCAAAAGTACCCAACAACTGCCTGGGCGAAGTGAGCATCAATGGAGGTGGGTACAAACCAGCAGTCTGTCTCAGAGGCTGTCAGCTAGCGGGATTTTTATTTTTTACTGTTTGTTTGTTTGTTTGTTTGTTTGTTTGTTTTTCTGATCAGATACTTGTGACTCAGCTAAAAATAAATTATGGCCTCAGTTTGTCCAACTGCACTGTAGAA